>NC_059111.1:80420151-81020151 GCF_020740685.1 Jaculus jaculus
AATAAGTATTCACTCAATGGAAAGTTGTTTTATAGAAGACATAACTTTTCCAAAGACATCATATTTGCTTCTAACAAGCTTACCAGGCCCTTCTTTAAAGCCATCTTTTCAGTAATCAGACAATTCCTAGCTGAAAAATAAATATTGATCAAATCTTTGTGCACACTGTTCACCAGAGATGCGAACAAACTATAAATTGTTTAACTTCAGGAAAGTTTTCAAGAACAAAATGTATTATCAAATTAGCTCCTTTTGCAACTGTTTTTTCTGAAAAAGTAACCTTTCATGCTTTAGCAGTGACTTTCTTCTTCCTGGGACAAATCACCTTCCCCAAAGCAGGAGATGGAAGGGAAAGGATTTATTTTGGCTTCTGTTTTTAAGGGGAAACTTCATCATGGTAGGGAAAGCAGAGCAAAGCAGGTAGCCCAGGCATCACAATGCAGAACACTGGGAAAACAGACTATGTGGCCTAGCTCTGAATACCCCATGGGCTGGGCAAACATCACTGTCCACCCCAATTATACACCTCCTCCAGTAAGGATGCACCTTCCAAAAGTTCTGCTAGCTGAGAATAGAGTATGGCGAGTACAGGAAGCTACAGGGTACACTTTGTATTCAAACTACCACACACAAAATTTATTGCACTCTTTACGCTGCTTTTAAAACCTTCAAGCCATGAAGAAAAAGGAAATTTCTAAAATTATAAATATTCTTCAATGGGACTATTAGACATTTTTGGTTAAATTTCATAATTCTTGGAGATATTTTAGAAAGTAGGAAGACCTCTAGCTGAATTTCCTGGAGGAAACATACAGAAAGGTCAAGAACTATGGAGGAGTGAGTATTTAAGGAACTTCAGGTTTTGATGTGCTATATTTGCATCACATTTCACAAGAGCTCCATAAGAGAGACAGAAACTTAAAACCCATAAGAATTTCTTTAATCATATGAAACAAACTAAATAGTACTTTTTGACCTTTACCCAGATTTCAAAACTATTAATACTTGAAGCTAAGAAGAAGTCAATCATGTATATAATCATGTCCAATAGGCTTCATAAGCATCAAAGGCATTGTTCATATCTATTAATTCATGTCTGTTAATCAGCTGCTTTGTTTAAGCTGAGCTAATTTCTTTCCCCTGTGTCAGTAGTACCATTAGTAGCATATTATGGCCATTACTCAAAGAACATCATCATGAAGTCTGCCACTGTTTGATATGTGATGACTCCTTGACATTACTGAAAGGTGATGTTTTAATTTTTATATATGCAACCTAATTGTTTTTCAACTGGGACGATTAAAAAAATAATTGGTCACATAAATGTATCAAGTGACGAACAACTCACAAATACTTTAAAGGAATCAATTAGCCTGATTACTCTGAGGGCTGTCTGTGATTCCATGAAGAATTTAACAATGCAATCTTTCTGTCTGCTGGTGTGGGGGAGCTTTTCACCTCCCTGTTCCATATTAGAAATAAGTTTCATCTTCTGCAACTATTAAAAGAAAGTGATTAAATACTACTGTATCAATTATTAAGCATATTTCTACATATCTTCACAGTTGATGAATGCAGACTTAATAGAGGCTACAGAAAAAAATTTAGTAATGGCGATATCCACAAACATATACACAAAACAAAAAGTAGTGAAGTGTCCATATTTAACTAACTAAAAATTGTAGTCTTTAAAATTGAATGGTAGGATTCTGAGAGTTCAGCTTATAAGCATATGTAGTCCAAATAATTATCACTTCCAAAATAATATTTCAACATATTTATCTTAAAATCATCACTGTGAAAAACATACAACTATACAACTCAATCAACTCAACAACAGAATGAATGGAAATAATAATAGCTTGCATTGCATGCCTACCTCAAGAAACATTTAGTTTGTAATGTCAACAATTCTCTTACATACATTCTGCTATTACTCATTTTCTGTATTAAAACCTTCAGGGTTAGAAATGTCTAAGTGCACATGGATATGCAAGACTGGAATTCAAATACAGATCAGTCAAAAAATTAGCTCAAAAAAAGTAGCCTATTAACCAAGTTCATAAACGTTAACCAGGATATTAAAAGTATAGCAATGCAGTTAGAGTGAGAAATGAGAGATATTTAAATAGTCACATGAAATAATTTTGGAAGCATTACTGCATTTTAATTGTTTAAGAAACTGAGTCTTCTAAAAATCAAAAGGCATAAAAAAACAGTAATTATCTTTAGTACCAGGATGCAGTTAACATCCATAATGAGCTGTTGATCAGAGAGACCTACAAGGTTTCCCAAAAGAAGAAAAACTTCTGTCAGAGTACTTAATTACCCCCCAAAGGTTAATGGTAAGACCCTACTGTGAAGACACAATGCTGTCAGTACAGAACATGGAGAGACCTGGTAGGAATCTAGAAGAGAGCCAGTTCCCAGACAGGTAGCTCATCTATTGCCAGAAGGGGCTACATGAGCTACTGGGGGAAAATGGCCAACATCTGTCCAAGCAACTTGAGGTCTAAGCTACTCAGCAGCAAACAACCTGACATGATGCTCACACAAGTGCAATAGTGGCACACAGCCATGGTGGGTAACCAACTGCTCATAGATTGGCTAACAGATCTGCTCAGTGGAATGAAACCGATAGCTGGAACTGGGGAACAAATCACAATCATATCCAAAACACAAGACTGCTCTCTGTCATCAAGCTCCCAACAATCTTGGGCCACAAGAGGACCTGCACCTATTAAATTCTCTCTAAACTAATAATGGTATCCCATTTATTCAGTGCTGAGCTTACTCTCTGTTGGCAAATCTGCTTCTTTTTCTTTTTTTTTTTCTTTCTTTCTTTCTTTTTTTTTTTTTTTTTTTTTCAGATGGATGCAGTACCTGAGGAATCATCCCATGGTGTTTTGTCAGGGACCCAGTTGAAACAATAGAGTAACTGGGGAAATGAGCAAGAGTGCTGCTTTCTTGGTGAACCTAGTACCAGCACAAGGGTGAAGGAAATAGACACAGAGAACACTCAACTCTTGCCAAACCAGATATCTAGAGACACAGAGGCTCCCAAGACCTCATCACTGAAGTAGACCTATAACAAACCCAACATGGCTAAGGGAAATTCACAGAAGAGTGGGAAGAAAGATTGTTAGGGCCACAAGTTAGGAAATTATTCACAGAGACATTGTCTCTTTCCCATAACTGATGAGTATCTCTCAATGTATGACCCACAATCCCCATGGGGATAACTGGCATCCCCAAATGAAGAGGGTCCATTCAGAAGGGGAGGTACAGGGATGAGGGTCAGGATGATACCAATATGTGCTGTTTATACACTGGGTATGTATATAACTAATAAATGGGGAAATGGTATATATAAAAATGTACAATGACCAAATTCTCAAAATTCACTGAAGCCAGTGAATTACCTGTAGAATCACAAAATAGGTACAAAACCACCTCAACATACCACTTCTGGGAGCACCAGAACACAGTGGGGGTTGTTTGGCTGTATGCCTTTTTTGTTTTTTCAAGTAGAAACTTTGTATGGACATATCAGATGATCATACCATCATTTCCCTCATCTTCCTCCCCATTCCGCTAGGGACCCTCTTGAGTGGGATTGCTGCTATTCCTCACGGGGTTATGAGTCATTAGTTGTGATAGCAATGTTCAGTCAGCTTGGGTGGCAACGCTTCTGGATATTCCTTCCACTCTGTGGCTCTTATATTCCTCCTGCAAAATTCCCTTTATGGCTGTCTTCACTGGACCACTTGAGCCAAGGCTCTGAGTGAATCTGCAGGTAAGCATGTAAGACAGATAGACATGGTGACTCTTGCATCTCGAGTTCTTTTGCAGTGGCTAATCATATTCTCTATCTCATAAATAAATAAATATTTTTTAAAAGGAAAGAAAAATTACCCAGGAAGAGACTAGCTGAGAAAGGAATTGATTACAGTTTTCCTCCTGTGGTTTTACCTAATGTAAAAAAGGAAGCTTCAGGACCACCTAAGACAAAGAAGAGGGTAGTCTCCCAAGCCCTGCCTGTGAAGGGTATGGATGGCCAGGTTTTGCTTAATATTAGAACAAACCAACAAAAAGAAGCCTTCAGGAATAGGTAAGGAAGAGAAGAAAGCAGTTTCAAAAGATACTCCTAACACTCATGAGAAGTCTGCGGAGAGCTGGGGGCTCACACCAGTTTGTATACCAACATTTTTTTCCAAAAACAAAAATCACGAGTTACCAGCATGATTACAAAGACAATGAAACTGTTTTCAAACAGGTTGTCTCCAATGAAACACAAAAGACTCCAACATCTGCACTCTCAAGGAAATAAGATGAAGAAAGGAGAAAAGGCAGTCAAAATATGCAGTGAACAGCATATTTTTGAAAAAAAAATGTAATAATTTTATTATAAGGCTGTCCATATTTTACTAGGTACAGTGAAATGCAAGTGTTGACAAAACTTTTAGTTTGTGTATTCATGCCAGGAAGGAAAGCAGTCAGTAATTGTGATTGATCTGTCCTTGTTGAACTACAGAGGTTCAATGATGGGCCTTGCTGTGCCCCTGGACTACTCTCCTCTAGTTTTGAGATTTCATAGTTCCCTTTTGTTTGACCTTGCTGTTTTGTCACCACCAATTCTGATGGAACACAAAGGACAATTTTGGCTTTACCATGTATCTGAAGCTGGAAGTTGAATTCTAGGGAGAGGAGCAGTTCAAGTGTTGATACAATCTGCTTGTATGTATTGATATGTTGCCATGGTTAGGAATGACACATTTTCTCAGTAATCACATTTAGGGCAGGTTTTGGTGGAATTCATAGCTAAAGTTTTGGACTAGTATCACCACTATGGTGTACTTAGCATCCATACAGTGACCAAAAAGTAAACTTATTGTCTATAATTTATCTGTATATAAATAGTAGTGCCGTAGAACTTTAAGATAAAAAACAAAACAACAACAACAACAACAAAACAACAACAAACGCTTCCTTTTCACCTGACCTGCACTTAAGCTTCTGGTGCCCTTCAAAAGTTATTTTGTGTTGTAATGCATGTTCATTAAAATATACCCATTGACATCCAGTGTCTTTTCCATCAAAAGAAACGGTGAACAGTCTATGTATTATTCGATTTGGATTACAATTACCACAGTCAAGATGATGTAAATAATGAACGTTTATTTATCACGATTCTAGAGACTAGAAAGTCTACTTGGAAGGCTATGGGTTGTGGTGCTATAGTTTCTCTAGTTTTCAGAAACTTTTCTTCTGGCTGTATCCTCAACTAGTGCTTTTATGTATATCATGATGGTTCTAACCCTCATAGTCTAATTTCCTTCTATGTTCTTGACACATCAATGTATGGGGTTTGAAAGGCAATAAAAATTCTGCTTAACTTGTTACAGAGCAGTTTGAGTTGCTGCACTGACCGCATTCAAATAAAACCAATGGTAGGACTAAGAATGAGCATGGTTACATGGACAGCTACCAATATCCCTGACAAGACTTTCATGAGATACAAAAGAAACAGTAACATTCTAAATCCTCACAAACTGGCATTCCCTTGTTTCTAAATTTAATTAAAACAGAAGGCAGCACAATGCAAATTTCATAAAATTTGAATAGAAATTAAAACCTAAAAATATAAGCCTAACAAGGTAAGTTTAAAAATTAAACTTGCAATCACTAACATATAAAGAGTACTGGACACAGGTCCAGGCATGGTGGTGCATGTCTTTAGTCCCATCACTCGGGAGGTAGAGGTAGGAGGATCATTGTGAGTTTGAGGCCATCCTGAGACTACAGAGTGAATTCCAGGTCAGTCTAGGCTAGAGTGAGACTCTGCCTCAAAAAATAAATAAATAAAATAAAATAAATAAAAAATAAAAAAGGCTATATGAAAGAGTACTGGACACAACAAAAAAGAAAATGAGCATTTTTTTCCATATTCAAGCATTTTATTAAATCAGATATGGAATCTCACATTGTTATACATACTGGCTTGCATACAAATATAAGGGGCACAAGACTTGTTTACAAAGATATAGCTGAGCAGTAGGTTGGGAAGTTTAAAACTTGAAGACAAAGAGTTAATACAGTAAAGATCATGCAAATTCTACAGCAGGGAATCATGACAGAGCTCATTCTTCTTAATCTTTAAAAATCCACAGTTTTTAACCAGAAAAAAATCTGAAGATTAACAAAGTTATCACAGTCATACACATTTTATTCAAGAATATTATTCCTGTTACCATTTACTGTCTTGTTTAATTAGAAATCACCCTAACCATAGAAAAGCACCAGGTTTTTCTCATTTAAAAGACTTACCATGATAAAACATGCCCTCTATTCATTTGCACTGAAGTCACTGAGCTTCTACTAATGTATGCATGTTACCTAATCCAGAATTCTAGGCTGTTATGTTGATATTTAGCCATACTAAATACCAGTCCAAGGTAAACCTTATGAAGCTTAGAGAGACTGTGAGTAGCAAAACAGTTAGTGAGGCTGTAAAATGATCAGTCTATATAACTTAGACAAGCCATACTAAGAAACTAGACACACTAGTCACTTTCTCTTAGGTAGCAGCTTTGAACTGCCCATGACAAATACCTGATGATCAGTTTATAATGATGGCTGACTAGATAATAAAGACTTTTCTAATGTGACTTTAAAGTTATTTATTCATATCTATGTTATTTATACCCACTATACTGATGAGTAGACAGATATGATTAAAGATCCTTTTGCAAATTTTGGTTTCCCACACTCTTTGCTCACCCCTCACCCCCAAACCTATACCAAACTGTCCCTGCTTTAAGCTGAAGGGTCAATTCTGGATTTAAACTTGCCTGAGCTGAGTTGATAGACAAATAAAGGGATAAAGTTAAATCCATTTACCAAGAAAGATCTGGGGAAACCACACAGATAACAAAACACCCATATTAAATTAAACTAAACTAAAGAAAAACATCCTGAAGAAATAATTTTATTTTACAGCAGTTGAATTTACCCACCAAATGCTTAATGACCACAAAACATTTCTGCAACTAATCTAAAAGAGTTATAGGGAGTTGGGAATACAGGTTAGATACTAACAATCTTCAAACTCAGAAGATGTCATTGCATGAAGAAAGTTATGGGAAACACTGTTCCCGATAATTACATACACCCTTAATGTAACATGGAAATCACTACCTTGTTCTTTATACATTATAGAAGACACTACTTCCGATAACGTGAGTTAGATTTGTGACAAAGGTACTGGAAATTTTGCAAAACTAAAGTTATATCTTGAATAAATTGAGGTTGTAAAATATAACTTCAATTGAGCATTTTCTTTTGTTAACCCTGCAGACAAAGTGAGATGGACCTTTATCTACAGGAATTCACTGGGGGGAAATCTTACAATCAACACTTCTCAGGAGTAAAAACAACATATTGATTAGAGGAGGAGATTTAGTTGTGATGTGGTTGAAACATGAGTCTTACAGAGTTCTATAAATCCTGACACTGAGAGGGCCCTCAAAGGAGGGAATAATTGAATTTTGGTGTCCAAGATTGTAACAGATGTTACTGGTCATTTGATGTTAGCTATACCAGGTGGCATAGCTCTTGGAAAGGTGGCTTCATTCATCTGCGTTCATTTTTGGGAGGAGGACTTAGCTTAGTCCATCAGTAGATAATAAGTACTCTGGGAAGCTGGGGAGATGTGTCTTGCTATATCATCCATTACTGACAGTATTGTTCACTACTCAATATCTTCTGGGAGGAGAGATTGGTCAAGCCATGGACACACATTATCCTTTTCATTTATTTACTATTTGTTAAGCAGACACACATTCATATATAGAAATATGTGTAGGCAAAAAAAACAAAAACCATGTGGATGCATACAAGTACATAAACACAATATGCATATATTGTTCCTAATGTATGCAAGCAGGTACATTAATTAGGTGGTACTTATTAATTAACAAAAAAATTGCATTTTAATAAATAATTCAACTTTGCAAGTGCAGTCTCATTTGATGAAGAGGTTATAATATGTGCTTCTGAATTTATATTGCTGTGTAAAGGAAAGGCAAGTTTACCTATCGTGTCCCACTTTATTTTAGTTTAGTGCTTTAGTGTCTGCAAATTCCAAATTCATCTGCAGTATAAGTCACTTTGTGGTCTGACGCCTTTGGTAATAAGTAAAGAAAAAAATATTTTATCTGAAATAAAAATATACCCTAATTCTTTGGTTTGTCCCTAGGTTTAACAATTTATTCACATATTTATACAAAATTTATTCTATATTCTATATTCTATATTAGGCTAAAGTAGCCTAAAAACAAAAAGAAATGTTACCTATTAAATTAAGCCTAGTGACAAAAGCTGTGTGCTATAAATGATGATTCTGCTCAATTTCATTTATGTGATTGTTGGCTTTTGATGGCTTGCTTCCAATTCCAAAGTTTGCTTGGTCTGGGTCACATACGCTATTGTGTTTTCATTTGGGGGTTCTAATTTTTTGTATCTTCTATGTTTTCCTTGGAGATTTCCAGCATAGCACTAGACAATCTTGGATCTTGGTGGAGATCTCTCAGTTTGTTGTTTTGCATTACTTTTGCATTTTGCATTGTAGTCTATCTGTCTCTGTGGTTAAAGTATTTTTTGTTTGTTTGTTTGTTTTGTTTTTGTTTTTTTCAGTGGAGGAAGAAAGAAGCAAGAATTTTCCCTTGTAGGATCTTCAGTGAGTGTACTGTTTTGGGTTTGAACTCGCCTGAAGTGGGGTGGTATTGTAGGCACAGGTGCGCAGGTTGTGGAGGCTGGAGGTGCTCCTGCAACTGTGGGCTGGTGGCTAATAAATGATCTGCAGGTCAAGAATCTCTTCAGCCCACTATCACATTAATGCCTTGCCATTGGGGTTCAGGGGCAGTAGTACTTGCCCTGTTCTCCCACTGTGCCAAGCTGAGCAGGTCAGAGGATGCACAGAAACATTACGAAGAGTAGTTGCCAGATGTTCCTCTGTTCCTTGTCTGGGGTGCTGGCAGGCAGATGCTTGTGGCAGGAAAGTGGGGAGAAAGGGCAGAGAGGTGGGTGGGCCTTAAGAATTCAGGAACCAGGCCTGTACACATGTGTGCAATAGTGGCACACAGTCTAGATGGGTAACCAATGATTGCTATGAGATCTGCTCAGTAGAAAAGAACCCATAACTGGAACTAGGAACCAAGTCAGAACCCTATGGAGACCAAGATAATGGACTCCAATGAGAAGCTCCCAATAGCATTTATCCAAAAGTGAGGCTACACCCATCAACATCTCTCTTAATTAACAATGCTTATTTAGCCTATCCTGATGTTAATCTCTGTTGAAGAATGTTATTACTTTTCATAAAGCACCAAGAACTGAGGAAAACCATAAGTTGTCAACAAGACATGAATAAATAGCTGAGTCCCTAACAGTACATGAACCACTCCTCACACAGCAGCCAAGGCCTAGGTGAAACCACAGAAGAAGTGGCAATATGAGCAAGGGTGCTGCTTCCATGGTGAGCCCGATAGCCTCTGCGAGGTTGAGGCAGACAGAGACTGAGGATGCTAAAAATGCACCAAAGCAGAAATCCAGAAGCTGTTGTGAAGTCAACGCTAAATTAGAATTAAAACACTCACCTAGGCTCAGAGAAGTTTGGGGAAGAGGGGGTGGAAAGAATGTAAGAACCACATGGTAGGAAGGAATAACCACAGACACAGCCCTCCCCATAATGACAGACAGCTACTCTCACAACTCACACCCTGCAAATTTGTGGTAAATATTAAGAATCCCATTGAGGAAAGCCCTCAGTGGAGTGAGGAGAGAGAGGAGGGAAATGATGCTACAACATATGATGTATCCATACAAAGTTCCTAATATGTATGATAAAAATATGATGAACCATAATAAAAATAGCCATAGACATTTAGAAATACGTATATACTTTTGAATGAATCACATAATAAAGGAAGTTATCAAGACCTTAAGTAACAATTCCATTTTTTAAGGATTTATATTATATTTATTTTTATATATTATTTTTATTTTATTTTATATATATATATATATATATATATATATATATGTATATATATATATATATATATATATATATATATATATATATATATATATATATATGAACATTTCTTCACATGGAATTGCAACACTCTAATAGCATAACTACCTTATAACAATATGCCTTATCTTCTCCTTACATTTGTACTATAATTGTCATACATATATTTTCTGATCAATATGATTGAAAGTTCACAAATTTCATGGAAATGGATGTGCATTTTGTTATTTTGGAGGATAGAGTTTTCTAGATGTGGATTAAGACATGTATGAATTCAGCATTTACTTCTTCAGTTTCCCCTTGCATTTTATTGTCATTTGCTGATAATGCATATGCCTTTCATTATTGTAGACACTGGTAAAAAGTGAGAAAAAAATATCAAATATATATTCATGATAAATGTGAGAAAGAAGAGAAATGACAGGTAATAAGCATAAGGTAAGTAAAATGGTTTGTTAAGTGAAACAAATTCAATAGAAAATTTACCAAAAATATACAAAAAGAAAATTCAAGGTAAAAATGACAAAATTTTCTATATCTAAAATTATATAATTTTTTTACAGTTGTTGAAGTCAGTAAAAAATAGAAGTCCTCACAGAGGTTTTGACATAAAAGCCTCAAGAAAATAAGGAAATAAATACTTAGGATTTTCCTAAAGAGTATTCAGTATTTCAGAGGAAGGAATGCTTTATGAAAAATTATCATAAACTAAAGGTGCCTCACTCAAAATCCATACTTAAATATTATCCCAGAATATGGCTGCTGGAAAGTGAGGAATTCATTTTGGTCAAGGTGAGGGGCCCTTGAGGATGGGATTTGGGAAGACACCTAAGAGATCACTCTTGCCCTGCTGCCCCGTCACCTCAAAGGAATGGATATCTGTCTATGGACCAAGCATTTGTGCTCTAACCCCAGAATCTTAAAGTGCCTTGACTTAAGATAAATAAAATAACCCTTTTTATCATCCATGCATGGTGGCATATGCCTTTAATCCCAGCACTTGTGAGGCAGAGATAGGAGGATTGCCATGAGACTACATAGTGAATTCCAAATTAGCCTGGGCTAGAGTGAGATGCCACCTAAAAAAAAAAAAAAAAAAAAAACACTTTTATTGACAACCTCCATAAGTCCAGACAAAATGACTTGTTCATAGCACCTCCCACCAACCTCGTATTTCTCCCTCTTGAGTCTCCTTCCATTGAATTCCTTCTTTCCAATTAGTCTCTCTCTAATCTTGATGTCATTATTTTTCCATCTTATTTTGCAAGCTTTGTGTAGGTAGTTTCAGCCACTGTGAAGACATGAATATTCTGGATGCTTTGTGTCTGGAAGATAATAGTTCAAACAATACTCCTTTTGGCTTTTACATTCTTTCTATCACCTATTCCCCAATGGTCCCTGTGCCTTGAAGAGTGCACTCTCACTTGGTGCTGAACTTTGTGCAGCGCTTTGGTGAGTTTTGACTCTCCCCATTGGTTACTGCCATCTGAAAACAGAAGCTTCTCTAACCAAAACTGAGAGTATCATTAACATATGGACATAAATGTTAGTACTTAGAAAGAAGTTTGGTGGGCATAATATTTCTATAGCCAGACAATAGGCATATACTTTTGATTAGTTTTCAGTAGCAGACATGTTCCCTTGTGTGGGGTGGGCCTCAAGTCCAGTCACAGGGAAGTTGGATCCCCTCATAACAGACATGTCACCATTACACCAGTTGGTATATTTGACCTGGCTGGCTAACAGGAAAGCATGCAGGCGCTACTACTGGTTTACACAGTTGACTTTTCTTCCCCAACAGAGAGCAGAGCTCTTTTCAGCATTGTGACAACTCATCAACAGAAAGGAGGCCTTCAACTCAGGTCCAGATGGATTTCTCTGACCTTTAGCCTAAACATTTGATGTCTTCAGCAATAGGATCTTACCATCTTGTTCCGGTGGGCATTCAAGAACCTTGGCAGTAACCAGTAATATTTTGGGAGAATCCCACAACTCACTGGAATTTAACCAATCCATGGCACAGAAATTTTCTTGTAATAACCTATGATTTCTTGGCACAGTCTTATCCACACCACAGTGAATTGTGCCCCGACTTATTCTTTTTTTGAAAACAAAAGAAGTAGGCTTCCATATGGCTGATTTAAAACAACTTTAATTTTGATTAACCCTCATCCTGACCCTCCTCGGATCTTCCCTCCTTCTGCACTCTGTGCTTCTACTTGCATACCACTGCGTCTTCCCTTACACACTCTCTTCATCCTCCTCCTACTGCCTTTCTAGATCCCTGACGTATACTACGGACTTTTACTCCAAATCACATAAAAAATCTCAACATTTGAGCTGAGTGCCTTAGTCACAAGCTTCCCAGCCTCCAGAGTTGTAAGAAAGACAGCTTTATTTAATAACACTATTCAATTATAAGATTTTTATTACTTAGATTATTAAAACAAAGGACTCCTATGGTTTTGTAGAGGGATGAATAAGGTGATTTGTAAAAAGAATAAAAATAATTAGTGCATATTCATTGTACAAAACAATGGGCTCAGTGATCACATTTTCATACATTTAGAACATGTACTTTTTCATGTTCTTTCATTGCCCTCTCTTTCCGATCTGTTTCCTTTCCTTTTCACAAATTGCACCACTTTGAATTTCATGAATTATTTTAACTACTAATAAAAACCTACTACTAATATTGTTTGTATTATAATTCTCTGTTTTGCAAACCCTATTTTATTTTTAAAATATTCACTATTTTATCTGAAGTAGATATGCTATTTTACTTATTTTCAAGTGACCAAATACCATTCTAACAAGTTATTGTATTTATCAATCTAAGTAATTTAATAAGCAAGCATAAGATTCAAAATACCAAGTCCAGTGCTGTGCTCCAAAACTAGTGATAATTCTGGACTGTCACATCGTATTATATTGTGTCATAACATGCTGTTAAAACTACATGTTACAAGAAACTTTTATACATAAAATATTTTACTACCATGATTATCCATGAACTAAAGAGACATAAACTAATATTGTATAAAGATACATAGAAATTTGAACTTGTCATCTTAAATATTCCTATTATTTTAATTCAAATCTACTTTACAACATATAAAACACAAACTTCTACACAGCAGTGTGTTACCATGTGGTTTTTCAATGTATTTTCCCTTTGTCTTAAAAGTCTAAATTCAATATTATTCTTTTTGAACTTTTGCTGTTGCATCATTCATTACAAACATTACATTTACCCCCTCTCCTTTTAACATATGCATTTGGATGGGCATAATTTGTATGCCATTTAGATTCAGTAGCACATTAAAATTCAAATATGTATATATTCTTTAGATATATTATGCTTACTATTCATTGAAATATTCTAGTTTCAATATATTTGCTATTCTGAGTTACAGACAAATCTAGGCAATTCAATTAATTCTGCACAGAAACAAACTGTCCACATAACATTAATATAAAAGAGAAAAATAATATCAATCCTCTTACATAAAATTTTATAAACATTAATAATAGTGTCTAATTCATAGCTGTATTCATAGTTCTAGTAAGCCAGAGATTTTGTAACTATAATTTCAGATACACACTCACACACACACAAACATACACATTATATATATGTATGTATGTATATGTGTATGTATATATATATATGGTAGTTGGGTCACTGCTGAATCAGATAAGTTAACAAAAGTAAGTAGATTTTTTATATCCTTTCTCAACACTCTGATTAGAATTAAAAAATATGCAAAACTCATGCAGTAGAACAGGGCAATTTTTCAAAGAATTTTCCAAGATTCCCTGGCCCTACATATATGCACTGAATGTAAATATTTAGACTATGATACCACACTTTGCATAGTGTTACTGTTTGTGCATGTGTGTTATAAACATGTTTGTGTACATGTGTTACTAGACTATAGACCTTCGTGTAGAGTGTTCATTTATTTGAGGGGCAGATATTCTCTTAGCATCCCATCCTGTCTTTATCACTAACATGCATTAGACAAAAATAACAGACACTCACAGTTGCCATAGTTGGAATTATTAACATTTTATTATAATTAATTGACATATTGACAAATAAAACTCATAGTATATCACACCATTATGATAAAAAATCTATTTAATGACTAAAATAAATGCAAGGATGAAACACTCAATTTTTTAAATATATTTTACTTTTTCTTATTTGTTTTTGAGTGGGAGAGAGTGACAGAGGCAGAAACCGAGAGAATATGGGCATTCCAGGACTTCTAGCCACTGCAAACAAACTTCAGACGCACGTCTCCCTCTGTGTATTTGGCTTTATGTGGTTACTGATGAACTGAACCCAGGTTCTTAGGCTTTCACACAAGTTCCTTATCTGCTTAGCCATCTCTCCAGTCACAAGACTCTAATTATTTAACTTGAACATTATTTTATAATGGTTTTGAATGGTAATGTGAATAACTGAAGTAGTAAAAGACGAATAGAAGTAAACTTTGATGGAGTATGAGCTGTTCATTATAAAAGAAAAACAAACAAACAAAAAACAAGAGACAGAGGTAAATTATTGATTCAATATTAAATCGGTCTTAATTCTGTTTCAATTTACTTTTTCAAGTAAATCGGAATATGGTCATTAAGCATTTCTTCAAAACATTAAAGAGTAATAACTCTAAAGATATTTTGTTAGTTCCAATATAATAGTACAATAATTTTCAGTTTCTTAACATTGCTTCTACATCTTATAATATCCATTTGAAATATTAAATTAATTTCATAGTCACCAGCAGAACAATATTCTGGTCTTGATATATCTCTTCTCATGTACAAACTTAATGCACAATAAGACATTAATCTATGATGTTTTAACAGTGTTTCATGCACAGTTTTAACTTTAAAATGGACAATATAAAAATGTAATTAAATACTCCTATACACATAAATATAAAAAGTGTTAATATTGTCAACTGAATTAATTTTATGTATCAACATAATATAAATCAAACCCATTCATTCTTAAGAGCAAAATAATCCACTTCCCTAATTGTAATTAAATTTATCTAACCTAATACTTAGCATTATGTTAGAAGGTACTCATTTCTCTCTTCTTTCTACATTTAGATATTTGTTTAGAAAAAATTCATTTTCAACTTAGTCTAATACATAGATATAAGTTATCACAAGAGGACAATTGTAGATGTTATATTCTGTTTCTGTGTGAAATTAATTTATTAAATTAATTTAAATTAAAGAGTATACTTTTTGAACCCTTTTATCGATATTTACTAAACTGCATGAAAAATGGCACTTTCAGGTTTAATAAAAAGTAGCAAAACAATTTAGTAATATATAATTTATATCATGAAATATTTAGTTGGCAAATGTTTTGAAGTCTAAAGGTCACATTGATGATTAGGTTCAAAATGTATTTTTCTAGATATTAATAAAAATATATTTAGACTCAAATGTCTTTAGGCTATACAGAGAGGAGGAACAATTGAGTCATCTAGTTCAGCTCCTAAATTATAGAAAAGAGCAAGAAGAGACTTACAAAAGATAATAGTTAATTAAAGGAAGAGCTAGAATTAGAAATGAGCTCACTGAATAATATTCTCTTTTGATATATTTAAAAATAACAAGTGGGTCATTCTGCAATTAAACCTGCTTGGGAAAACAATCAAAAAGGCATTCAAAAGAGGATAAATACAGGCTTAGATAAGATACAAAGTCTGAAATCCTTTATTATTTGTAGTTATTTCAAAGTTACTTTATACTTCACAATTATTGTCCTCCCTATGATCTGAAAAGTTGAGTTTGTGGACTGTTATACAATATTGTAACCATTTTTGAACGGCTACAAGGTTATATTGTCATGTGATACTTTTAAAAGAAAACCTGATATCTCATCTTCTATTATAAGCCATGGTCTGCACAGATGCACTAGGAAAGCAAAGTCTATCACATGAACTTGTAATGGGTCATCAGGGACACTCTGAGGTCACTACACCATTGTGATCTTTTAGAGTGCAATATATAATTTATTTGATTTGTTACAACAAGATATAAGAATTGAAATAGTTTCCAAAACGATTAAATATTTAGACAAGAATAGCATATGTTAGACTAAAAATAAAGGCTATTAATAAAAGCCTTTATGCAGTATTGCTGTCATCAAATCCATCTGTCCCTGTGAGAACTCAGCATGTTTGCTGCTATTGCCAAGAGAGCTGTCCTGTGAAACAAGGACTTTAAATGACCTCTGCACCCGTGAACACAGCCATCTCTATATCCTTCCAGCTAGATGACTGTGAGCTAACAGAAAGAATACTTCTCTTTGAATCCAGTGATCTTCCTTTCAGTCCTTCTCTACCCCAATTCATTTTCAACCTCAATGTCATTTATTCACTGATGCTCCCATTGTCTTTTCTTAAAATGAGATGCCAATTCACTGCTTGTTCAATAGATACAAGAAAATTTGTTTGAGTTATGTAACCATGCATTGGTTTTAACAATATTGAGATAGAGAATTTAAAAGACATGTGGAAGTCATTGGTTTTATACCTCTGTCTAATGAATAATTCTGGACTGATGTATACACATGCATGCATGAAATGCCTATAGAAATTTTGAACACATTGCCATTCAAGGTGGTCTATTCTATTATTAAATATGGTTATTATAACACATCTTATATTGAATTAACATGTGCTCTTATTGCTCATATCCATGTTATCAAAAATGCATGGTATCAATTTAAGCTGCTTTTGCATTTAAGTTACCAGAAAGTATTAATTAAAAGTCAGTTAGAAAGTGAAAATGTTCACAATTCAAAGCATATTTCACATGTTAGTGTCATACATGCTTTTTAATCTCTTGTCATAGATGTCTATGTTTGTCATCTATGAAATTTACCTTTGAGAATTGGAAATGTAATTACAAAAATATATCTCAAAATGTTTTACGTAAATTATGATTATGTGTTGAGATGAATTTATATCCTTGGCCACATGCCACCTGAGGTTTATTTGGTCTATACACCTTATATTTGGAATGTGAAAGATAAATATAAACAGTAATTATTCAAATACAGTACCCATTCAGAAATATGCTTTGGATACTAGGATTGAAAAACAGTGACACCTAACTAAAGTGGAGAGAGTGAATGAAGAATGGAAGGTGGGTTTCGTACTCTTAGTGATCAAACATCACATGTATAATTTGAGGAATAACATTCATTTAATTTATTTTTTAAAATTTAATTTATTAGTTTCCTTTTCAGCAAATACAGGGTGTTTGGTACCATTGTTTAGGCTCAACTATGATCTACCCCCTCCCATTGGACCCTCCTTGTTGATGTAAATGGGTCGTGCATTGTGGAGTTAGCCCCCAGTTATTGGTATGATAAATGTCTCTGCAAATCATGACCCAACATGTGACTCTGACAATCTTTCCGCCCCCTCTGCCGCAAAATTTCCCTGAGCCATGTTGGGTTCATTTTTGGTCTGCTTCAGTGCTGAGGTGTTGGGGGCCTCCAAGGCTCTGGCTCTCTGATTTTGTAGGAGTTGATTTTTCTCTGCAAGGAGACCATTTAATTTATTTTTATTTATTTGTAAGCAGAGAGAAAAAGAGAGAAGAGGGACAGCCGGAGAGAATGGGGTCCCCAGGGCCTCCAGCCACTGCAAATGAATCCAGATACATGTGCCTCTTTATGTGGGTACTGGGGATTCAAATCCAGATCATTAGTCTGTGTAGGCAAATGTTTTAAATGCTGAGCCATCTTTCCTGCCCAGAAATAACATTCTAATGGGAAAAAAAAAAAAAAAAAACTTGTACAGATATGGGTTTACCCACATTCAAATGATTTATAACCAAGTATAGAGGTAAATGCAGGATCAAATAAGATTATTCCTTGCACTTAAACTTTTCAACAAACATTGAATTATTTTATGTATATTGGAAATACTTAACATTATTTCTGAGACAGAGCTTCACTATGAATTCCAGGATGATTTCAAAAACCTGTAATTACCTTGCCTCAGTATGTTTAAAACTGAATGCTAGGCTGGAGAAATGGCTTAATGGTTAAGCACTTGCCTGTGTAGCCAAAGGATCCTGGTTCGAGGCTCAACTCCCCAGGACCCACGTTAGCCAGATGCACAAGGGGGCTCACACATCTGGAGTTCGTTTGCAGTAGCTGGAGGTCCTGGTGTGCCCATTCTCTCTCTCTCTCTATCTGCTTCTTTCTCTCTGTCTGTTGCTCTCAAATAAATAAATAAAAAATAAATGAAAAAAATTTAAAACCTGAATGCTAAAATTACAGACATGTACTGCCACTCAGCAGAATAAATATTATTTTTTATTTAGTTTAAGATGTTTACATTTCATGAATAAATTCAAGCCAAGTACCAAATGACTAATGGAGAAATGACTAAAGTATACATTGAGTAATACAAGGAAAAGACTAACAGAATGTTCAAAGAGCACATATAAATCTAGCTCCCTAGGTAAGAAAGATGAGTTACTTTGGGTACAGAAATGATATCAAAGTCCCTAATTTATTTAAGAAAATGTTTATTTTTATTTATTTATTTGAGAGCAACAGACAGACAGAGAGAGAAAGAGGCAGAGAGAGAGAGAGAGAGAAAGAGAGAGAGAGAGAGAGAGAGAGAGAGAAAGAGAGAGAGAGACAGAGAATGGGCATGCCAGTGCCTCTAGCAACTGCAAAGAAACTTCAGATGCATGTGCCATGTTGTGCATCTGGCTTACATGGGAATTGAGTCTCCAGTTGGGGTCCTTAAACTTCACAGGCAAGTGCTTAACTGCTAAGACATCTCTTTAGCCCCTCCCTAATTTGTTTTTATTTTGAGGCAAAATACTAGCTATATTTTTACCGAATCCCTCCCTGCAAAATTAAAATAATTGTAAACTATTGGTAAAATTGCATTAGACATGCTAAATGAATTATAGAAAGACAGTTGCTACATTGTGAAGATGACTTGGGAGCTTTCTCGAATATTATTTTCTTTATTTATGTATTTATTTATTTATTATTTTCTGTCTATATAGAGACTTTTTTGTAAATGTACATGATTTTATATTACATAAGTTTTGGTTCACCTATATGTGTTCAGATATGTATATCCATATGTCATAGATGTATGTATGTATGTATGCATATGGAAAGCAGATGTGGTCATCACTATCCCCCCACCCCCAAAATGTATGCATATAACTTACAGAACACAGAGTGGAATACCAAGAAAGCTTACAAATGAATGATATATATATATATATTATTGACAACTTCTATATTTACAGACAACAAACCATGCTATTTCCTTCTGCTCCCCCACTTTCCTCTTCATAGCTCTGTTCTCCATCACTCCATATATACAATTGTCCAGACAGAATTGGCCTCTATTTTCAAGACCTTACAGTGCCTATCAATACCTACACAATACCTTCATAATAGGAGAAAAAGATGATGACATCAAATTAAAAGAGAGACTAATGGAGAGAGGGAGGGGATAAGATGGTTAATGAGATTTTCATGTATATAAGGAATTTGTGTGGCTGTGCCCACATTGACAATAGAAATAGAAGTATATATAATAATATACACTATGAGCACTTACTTATTTGTTTAAAATATTATGTGCATTTACAAATAGTTGCTAGGCTTGGTCAATTCCAAAACAATATATAATATCAATTGTTTCATAATCTGTTGTAAATAGCCATTTCATTACACCATTTACTTTGAAAAAGTCAGCAAATAGCATCCTCTTGTAGTGTTTGCATTTTTGTATATGAACTCACTTTTATGGTATATTAATAATATTTGGGGAAAATAATTTAAAATAAATGGTTGTAGAGAAGAAGGAAGGTTTTTCCACAGGGAAATAAGTTGAAAGTATGAATCCTGATGCTGTAGAAACTTCAGAGAACAAGAAAATACATAATAGAGATTTTCCCTGAGCTTCATCTTATTCAATCTGATTTCTCCATGATCATAAATTTCAGGAAAAAATCAAAATGAAATAATTTAAAATAACTCCGTCTCTTCAGAAGCTACAAGTAGAATTCTGTATATTGCCACACTGGTTACTAAGTGGTGAGGGAAGTAGCAAGGTCCAGGATGCCAACAATATGATAGTCAACATCATCCTGCAGTGCCAGACGGTGAGGACCTCCACAACCCAGCAACGCAGCAGATACACGCTCTCTGTCTCCTATTGGGCTGATTCTCATTGAGGACAAGGCAGGCCAGAAAGAGGCACCTGTGTGCTGATAGAAGCAACTGCTTCCCTGCCTCTAGCATCCATTCTGTAAAACTTCAGCTTTAAATATATGTTTTATATAACTATCCCACCACAGTTGTATCATGTTTTTGTCATGTGGATATGTTGCCATCCTTATTTTTAAATACACAAAATCATTTCCTATAAGCATGCTACTTGAAAAGCTAGAGATAAACAGGAATAGGAACAGGACAGGAGGAAACTATAATAAGGTAACAAGTAATTCATAAAATAATACAATTAAGCCGAGTCACTTCCTTGTGTTGTAGTAACCTATTTCTATGCTTGTCTTCCCTACCATACTACTAAGTGATTCTGGATGGAAAAATCTTAACATTGTTTGATATTTCTTTTATATACTAAACTTCCTATATGCATCTGTCATATATGTGTGTGTGTGTGTTTGTGTGTGTGAGTGAATAGATCGATATTACATAATATAGACTCTTCAAGAGACATTTTTTAGTATCTACATGGAAAAGGTCCCTACAGTTATTTTCATATTCAGTATAGATGGATGAATGGCCTACTTAATTTACATAGATATCGCCCATGTTCTTTCAAAAATATATTAGATTCAGATTTGTATGAATCTGGAACCAAAACAAATTACCAAATATATGTCAGATGAATAGGATTTGAAGAAAAAAAAATGACATAAACTTTGATTTAACTGTAAAATGTTTATAACTCTTTTGTGCTTGCAAGTATTTTGCTAACATAAGCCCTGAATATACATGTTTGATGATTCAATTTCTTTTGTTGCTGATGGATAAAACTGTAAGAACTATATTTATAGTCTTAAGATAAACCAGAGATAAAAACCTCTCACACTCTTGTCTGTCTCCTGTTTCTGGAAGCTCTTTTCTCCTTCTCTTTATAACTTTCATATTCCCCTTTCCCAATTGTATGGTTCAAATCAAGGGCTTTACACTTCTACCACTGAATTGTATCCATAGCCCTTTATGTTTTTCTTCATTTCATGTGTTTTCAATCTGTTTTTGATTATTAAATTATTATTTTTACTTAGGGAAGTACAGAACCACATAAAGACATCCCCTTAGCTTAAGAACCCGCATGGAAGACCTGATAAAAACAATGGAGAGGACAGAAAAGAAAGTTCAAAGAGCTTTTGTCATGTGGACAGCAGGAGGGGTAAAGAGCCCATTTGAAAAGTAAGGGCTACAGCACTTCTCCCCTCAGTTTGCCCAGATGTGATGAGCAGAGGAGGAACTCACTAGAAGCTAGAGGTCTAGAAGAGGTCAGATAACACAGAGTGTTTTTAAATCTTGTACTATCTGTATGATTGTAATTGGAAATAGGCTCTCGGTGGGAAATTAAGTCAAAATTAGGTCATTAGTGTAGTTCCTAATTCAATAATGCTGGGCATCTTTCTATAATGGAATAATATGGAAACAAATGACAAGATGAAAGACAATATAATTTGAAGACACATAAGGAGGTGATGAACAATTAGAACCAAGAGAAGAGAGACCTAAGACAAAACCTTGTAGAACTTTACCAAGAGTCTTAGCCTTTAATTGAAATACTGAATGTCTATTAATTATACCACTTATTCTATGATGTTTTTGTTATGGTAGCCTTCCTTAGCAAATAAACACATTAAGCAATGGGTTGCATATCAAAATGATATAATAATTTTTGATTTTTGTACTTTATCTGTTTTGATAATAATTTTCTAATTTTAAATCACTCAGACCATGATGATTTATTCTTCTTTAGCTTTACAGGTTTCTGTTTTCTCTTGTTATATTTTTATCCTGCTAAGATTTGGTTTGGCAAAAGTGTGTTTTTTTTATTTGGAAGCATGATATGAATGACCCTGGCAATGTGATGTTTGCAGCAGATGCTATTGAAGATCCTTAAGGAGAAACACAATTGAAGAAATCAAGTAATACTCAGACATTTGGAGTCTTAGGGGATATTTTGTTGCTGACAAGAAAAAGACCAATTATTTCTTCCATTTTATAGACTTGTTTCTCTTCTTGGAATGTGCTTATATTTTTTTAAGTCACATCAATTATTAATTCCAACAGAATGATGAGTATACTATAATCATCACGTTGCAAGATCCATTAGAGTTCATCATCTGCTTACTTAATACCTGAGTCAGATTGAAAGTGGAATCATGAAATGAGCTTATAATGAGATTTTCTGTAATTGGTTGAGGTATAAACTGTTGACCCCTTTCACATTTTTCCAAGGCATGGGAAGAATATCATAACATTTTTTTTTTTTATAAAGCAACCACTTCATAAGTAGAAATTGGCTTCAGAAAAACAATTATTCTGGCAAAGTCAGAGAATGAAATAATCAACAAGGTACCAAAAGAAGAATATTTTAAACATAGAATTACTAAAAATCAATACCATTTGCACCATAGAATGTGTTTGTCTCTAAAATAACTGTTGTTGTTTTTTGGTTTTTTTTTTTTGCAAAAATGGGGAAAAATCTGACACAAGTCACTTTGTCTGTTTTGATTTACATTGAATATTCCACTTAAGACTATAAATTACATTGCTAAAAGTAAGGTAATATTTATTTCTAGTCCACTTATACCTGAGTGAGAAGAACAGGGATTGAGTTATTATTCATTAATATAATTGTCATTTCTCAATACTGTGGCTTTTTATCTTTATAAGAGAATGAGATAGATATAATTCTCACAATTTGTTTAGAATGTGATAAGTGTGTTATTTTGCCTGGAATAACATGATACCACAAACTGGGTGGATGAAAAATCTAGTGTTTTTTTTTTTCTCACAATTATGTAGGCAACAAGTTCAAACTCAAGGTTTTCTTCTCCTTGACTAACACATGCTACATTCTTCCAATGTCTTCACATGTACTCTTTCCTTGACTTTCAGATGCCACATTCTCCCTATGTCCTGACATGGTCTTCCCTCTGTGCACATGAATCCAGGTGTCTCCCCATGTATCCAAATTACTTTTCTTATAAGAACTGGAATTGGTTTGGATCTGAGCCCACTTCCATGCCCTTATTTTCACTTAAGTTGCCTCTTTTAAGGTCTATCTACCAAAACAGATATATTCCAAGGGACATTAGTATATGAATGTAGGAAGGTAGGAAATCCCAATTCAAGCCATAACAATGGGAGAAAGTATTCTGGGTCACTGAAAACTTTCCTTATAGGTGAAAGAAGGTTTTACTTACCTCAAACTTCATGTACCAAGTATTTGCATGATTATAGAGTAGAATATGACAAATTCATAATCATTGTCATGGTCTTTGGAAAATTTATCTTCTGCTCACAGAAACTTCTTTTTATCATTAAAAAAATTGGAAATATTTAACTTTTCCAATCCCATGTAGCTAATAGCTATTCTGTCTTTATAGCCATGCAACATCGTTCATACTGAATAAATATGCTTCTATTTCCCTTAGTGAATACAGTCAAAATATAATATATTTCAGCTGTGATTTATTACAATATTTCTTACATAGGATATTGTAACTACCAGAGATGTAATCTCTGACTAATAAAACCAACTGTCTTCTGTAACATAAAGGAATTATTCAATTTGCCACATTAAAAATAACATTAAATTATTCAAATAAATTATGAATAATATAAGGTAATCATGGCTGCTTAATAGTTTTAAAAGAGGAAAAGGCAGAGCAGTTAGGCTACTTATTTATGGTCAATTAACACACTCAGATATAACAACGTTAGTGAGAAACAGTAGGAAACTATGGCCTATGAGCATATGCTGTTGATTCTGTAGACAGAGAAACAGATTCACAATGGTGTAGAAGTTAACATTAATATCACTATTTGTATCTGTAATAAGCATGGTAGAAATTTCAAAAGAAAAAAAAAAGGGCTTAGATTCAATTTCTGATGTTGGTGGCATGTGATTCTATGTTAGAAATGGCCTCATTGCTGTAACACAGTGTGACAAAAATAACGTAAATAGGAAGAATTTATTTCAGATTACAGTCCAAAGTTGAGAAGGAATCATAGCAGGAGCATGAGGCAGGTGACCCATTCTCTCCACAGTACCAAAGTAGGAGATGAACGTTGTTGCTCAGCTTTCTCATATTTATACAGGGATGCTATCCTCCACAGGATTGTATTGTTATTGTTTTAGTGACTATATCCTTACTTAAATAGATAACACCCTTCTGGTCTAAGGCTTCTTATTGGAGAAAATGCCAACAAAACCTTAACAAAATCATTTCTAGAGCATCTCCCATAAAGAAATATATGTAAAAGGGATTGATTTCTATTCATAATTATTGAATTTGTGTTAAAAACAACTTTTAGAGAGCATTTGATATGAATGTGTAGAATGTTTTATATTCTCCTTATCTATGAAAATATATCACTGTAGTATCATTTATAAATTTGTGCATTTATGTTGCAATAAACTATAATAGTGCTCTATTAATCATTTTATTAAAGAATGGCAGAAACAATGATATTATTCTCTAATCAAGTGAGCAGGTTTATCCTCCACTGTAACTAAAAATGCAACTGTTGTAGTGCCGACAAGAGCTGGCTCAATAAAATGAAAACACCATCTGTGCTGAGAAGACATATACCTGCTTGTATGATTTTCTTCTCAACAGCCCCTTGTTTACAGTGTAAGTGAATTTTATATCGATATAAAGTATGAGTTTACTGCTGAAGAAGTCCGTAATGTGGGAAATAGACACATTGAAAAGCCCAAGATTGATTGTCCTTGTAAAAGGCACAAACAGAGCATGCACCAGTGAATAAGTTGAAAAACGCAGAAGAGTTGGAAGAGGCATATTTGTATTCACCAGAGGTTCACTCTTGCATTGTAAACTCTGGGGTATTGTACTTAAACTCATTCCACAAATTAGGAAATAAAATGCTAAGCTGGCAGCAATATCTAGTAGCTTTGGCTAAAAATGAGCATTTGGTTTTAATTTCCCTGATTGGGAAGTGAATCAACATTATAGTTAATGTAGTAGAGCTTTGTAATACAGTGAAAGCCAGCAACATCGGTGGATGTCTTTGTACTATATTCCCACAATCCATATTTCACTGAAAGTTTAGGAGGACTAACATGGAGTAGGATTTTACCACCTTCCAACCAGGTATTACAAAGTTGACTAGGTTCTCTTAGGATAATGATAATACCAATAAGTAGGCATAAATTAGAAACACAAAATCAGACAACACCATGAGGGATATTTCAGCACATTTAGTTATGAGGACATCATTTATTACAAATGCTTATGGGAATTAGGAAACAGCATGGATTTCAAGCTTTGTAGGATCCTGCTTCTCCATTCTGGGTTCTGTTATCTCACTCTCCTCTTCTGTGTTGTACTCTAAGAACTAAAAGGATAGCTGTTTCCTGTAGCAATTAACTCTGAGTCCCCCTTTAGACAGTGATCCAAATAAAGAAAAACTGAGTATGGGGTGCACCATGGCTATCTGCCACTATAAACAAAATCTAGATGTGTGTGTCACTTTGTGAATCTGGCTTTAAATGGGTACTGGAGTATTAAACCTGAGCCATCATGCTTTGCAAGCAAGGACCTTGAACCACTGAGCCATCTCTCCAGGCTGAGATCTATTTGTCCTTTCCATAATGTAGTATATTAGTATCCAACTTCCCATAAGAAATACTTTCCTACAAATTTCCAAGTATGGTTTTTTTTTTTTTAGATTCCAGACTAGTTCTTATCTATTATAGTCACCAATGGTTGAAATTCTGTAATCCTACCACAATTTATTTCTACTCAAGAAATATATTTTCAAAGCATTACTAGTGCAAAAGTAAAACAAACAATAGGCTTCTGGTTAGACAAGCTGATGCTTCCTATCCTCAATAGCCTACAACATCCACATGCTGCATCTCTGATTTTATGTACAGCCCCATTTGAAAAACAAAAAAGATTTTATGAACAGAAACTTTAAAATCCATGAAAGCTTGAAATTATTTAGTACAAGTGCTAAAAGATAAACAGCTGACCAACCAAACTGCTGTTTACCACAAAACAGTCATAATTGAAGGTGAAAGAACTTTCCATTCTAAGAATACACTAATTTATAACCAGATTTAGCTCTACTGCAAGTACTTGAAGGACTCTTCCAGTCCAAAGAGAAAGATAAATGTTTCCATGAGGTTATAAGAAAGAATAAACTATACAACTGAGTAAATAAGAAATTACCAAACACTAGAAAATCAATAAAATTTCAGGCAATAATATCCACATTTTAATAAAAACTCTGAGTATTAATAGTCTCTATTTCCTAGTCCAAAAAAAGGCTGTATGTTGAAATAAAAGTAGTATCAGCCTTTAAAGAAACACATCATCACACCTTCAAACACAGAGACAACCTTAAAGTGAATAGACGGAAAAGGCATCTCAGGTTAATAAAACTAGGAAAGAAACAAATGCTGTTGTTTGAATATTTGCCAAAGTAAACCTTAAAGAAAAACTTGTCAGAAGGCTGAGGAGATGCCTCAATGGCTAAAGGAGGTTGTTCCTTAAGCCTGCCTACCAAAGTTAGGATCTTCACCATCCACATACATATAGACATACAAGTCATATATGTGCCTATAAATGCAACTTGCCTACAACAATAGGAAGCAGAGTCATGAGCATTCCAAAGCTTGTGGGTCAGCTGGTCTGTCCTTCCCAACAGCAAAACAAGAGACCCAGACACAAATAAGGTCCAAGGAAATGACCAATACCTCAAAGTTGTGAGCTGTCCTCCATACATGCACCAGAGAACATGTACATGCACACCATACACTATACCAAAAACCTACTCACAAGATCTAAAGAAGGTCACTTCATTTCAATGAAGAGAATATTTCACCAGGGGACATTATAATTCTAATCATACAAGGCACACAAGTGCACCCAATTTTCTAAAAACAAATACTACTTTAGGTAAAGGTAGAAATGATTCCAGTGTAGTAAATAGTGGGTTACTGCAATACCCAGCCTCCAACAAAAGGTAAACAGAAGCTGGGTGTGGTAGTGCACACCTTTAATTCCACCACTCAGGAGGCCGAGGTAGGTAGATTGATGTGAGTTTAAGGCCAGCCTGAGACTTCATATGGAATTCCTGGTCATTCTGGGCTAGACCAAGACCTACTTCAAAAAAAAAAAAAAAAGTAAACAGAGAAATAGCTTAGTTAAATGACAACATAGATAAAATGGACCTAAATGACAACTCCAGAATATTCCACATAAACACTTCAGATGACACTTTTTTTTTCACCATCCTATGGAAATTTTTTTTCTTAAAAGCAGATTACATAATAAAACACAGAGCAATTCTTAACAAATACAGAAAATTGCAGGTTTTCTTGTAGCTACTTGCCCAAATGGTATAAAACTAGATGTCAACAAGAGAAATTAGTTGACATATAGAAACTCATGGATATAGGATGTTAAAAAAAACTAATAATCAAAAATCTCCAAATGAAAATGAAACCACAGCATAACTTTTATTGGATCCAATGTAGCAAAACCTAAAAGGGAAGGCTATAGCTACAAGTGTCTACAATAAAAAAGAGAATGTTCTCAAATAAGTAACAGTAGAAAGAAAGAAATGATTGAAATCAATAAGAAATTAATGAAAGCAAGAGAGATTGCTCAGCAGTTAAAGGCTCTTGACTGAAAAGCATGACAGGATGGTTCAATTCCCCAATATCCAAATAAAGCCAGATGCACAAAATGGTGCATATGCATCTGGAGTTCATTTACAGTGGCAAGAGACCCTGGTGTTCTCTCTCTCTCTCTCTCTCTCTCTCTCTATTTCCAAATAAATGACAATATTTTAAAAAATTAGAAATTAAGCAGAAATTAAAATATTAAAATAAAGAGTTGGTTCTTTAAAATGATAAACAAGATCAACCAAGCCTTAGCCAGAGAAGCCAAAATAAAGAGAGGGAAAACCCTAGTTAATAAAACTCAAGATGAAAAGACAACAGTTTTTTTTTCAAATAAGTATTTATTTCTTCCATGGTAGAAGCTACAGGATGGAAGATTTCTAAGATATGAGTGGAGGGTCAAGTGGGGACAGGAGCATATAAGAGTGAACTATATTAATATTCCAAGATGTCTTTCCACACTAGCAGGAACTTTAATTCCTCTGTCCAGACCCTTGTAACTCATTGACCTACCACCTTAGTCACTGCTACACACTCTCCACTCCAAACTTCACCAGTCATAGCTCCTTTACAGTTTTCTGTGTGATTTTCCAATAATATCTTAAATATTTGCCTGCTGTAAGCAGAATGGACAACAACTCAGGAAGCCAATGCTTTAGAACCATGTCTGGGCAATAAGAGCTGCTGAATAAATAATGGGTTAATGAATAAAAGAGAAAGGCAAAAATTGTGGAAATGAGACTTAAGGAGAATATGAAATAAAGATGAAGTGCTTTTGCAAGAACAGTAATAGAACCATGGGCTTTGGAGCTGAAAGAAATTGTAAATCAATGGTAGAAATTTTTCATTTACACAAATCTGATGTACATATAACACATTACCATCAAAATAATTATAAACAATGATTCCAGTGAAACAGAAAAGGAGGATCAATTTCTACATTACAAAACCTGAAATGTGACTCGTGTAAGTGGTTATTTGCTTCCACTTCCATCCATTTTCACATAGAGTTACAGTGAATTCACACATTCTACATCAGTCTATTGAGACGACTATTGCTGAAGGTGGGAAAATAGTCTCCTGACAGCTTTTAAAGTTTTGATAATACTGCAACAACCACTAAATTTCACTCCTTATCTCCCATGGTCTAATTAGCAATCCATTATTACTACATATGGCTTTTAATTTTTATGGCTATGAAATATGTTGATTCTCTCCTTGAGACTGCCAGCAGTGCAGGCTATTTGGGAGAGACAATTCATTTAAGGGAACATACACATTCTTGCTCTCTACTATCTCACACCATCAATTCTGATTCCCTTAGCCTCCCTTCGTTTCTTTACAACTACAGCAATATAAAATCAAAACCACTATATTTATTGGCAAGAATTAATAGAGTAGCCAATGTTTCTTGATCACACAGAAAGAGATACAGACTTCTATTAACTTCTCCAAAATTGTCTAGGGATCACCATTTCCATAAAACATTTTCTAACCACTATATCATGAGTAAAAGCTCCAAACAAACTCCAACATTCTCATTTCTCTTTCTCAAAGACAAGTATATATTTTTTCTTAATATACTGGCATTTAGTGCATTTGCTATATGTATATCATATGTAAATCCTTTTATTGTGAATTCTGTAGAAAATTATTTTTCCTAGGAGTGAAATTAGATTCTTATATTATTTTTTCTCATATAGCATCAACTTTCTAAATATGTTTTATTAAGTGCATGGTGGTGCACACCTTTAATCCCTGCACTTGGGAGGCAAAGGTGAGAGGCTCACCATGAGTTCAAGGCAATTCTGAGACTACATAGTTAATTCCCTGTCAGCTTGAGCTAGCGTGAGACCCTATGTTGAAAAATTATATATATATATACATATATGCATATACATGCATATATGTGTGTGTGTTTGTGTTTTATATTAATTTCTGAGAATGGTTCTTGAATTAATAAGCTAGATCTTGACTCTGTATTTAGGGAAGGTATTTCTCTTTAAGAATTTTATAAACCCTAGTAATTAAATACTGTCACATATTTATAGGAAAATAATTTATCAAATGTGTTCCCAGTGCCTAGTAGTGATAATGTTGCAGTATGACCATTAAAAGCAAAGCAGAAATGTAAACATTTATTTTCTGTAGGCACTGGGTTTTGTTTAAGCAGTTGAGTGCTGGGGAACAACACCAGATCTGGGCCTTGCCAGACAACTACTTTCCCTTAAGCTTTAACACAAGCCTACTTAAACAGTTCTATGAATGCTATTATCTTCAAGTATATTCATTCATTTTACATTGACAAAAATATATGTAAGTATAATATGCAGTTTTGATGCATATTATACTTTATGCAGAATTAATTAAAAATAGCAACTTTTAAAATGTATTACCTGAGAGATTGCTTAGTGGTTAAGTGCTTGCCTGTGAAGGCTGTGACCCTGGTTTGAGTCTCAATTCCTCAGTACCCATGTAAGCCAGATGCACAAAGTGGGGCATGTGTCTCGAGTTCGTTTGCAGTGGCTGGAGGCCCTGGTGTGCCCATTCTCTCTCTCTCCCTCTCTCTCTCTCCCTCTTTCTCTATCACTCTCAAATAAATAAATAAATAAAATAAAATAAATCTTTAAAATTTATTACCTGATATAGCTGTTATTTTTATGGTGAGCATATTTAACATGTGCTTTCTAAACATTTTTTTCAAAAATTAAAGTCACCACACTGCAATAACTCGGGTCAAATATTATTCCTACCTAATTTTAGACCATTTAGGTTTTGAAAATAACCATTGTTAAAGTCGGCCGGGCATGGTGGCGCACGTCTTTAATCCCAGCCCTCGGGAGGCAGAGGTAGGAGGATCACCATGTGTTCAAGGCCACCCTGAGACTACATAGTGAATTCCAGGTCAGCCTGAGCTAGTGTGAGACCCTACCTCAAAAAACCAAAAAAAAAAAAAAAAAAAAAAAAAAAAAGAAAATAACCATTGTACTGTCCAGTTATGTGAAATTAACTTTTTTAGACAGCACATCAGAGAAAGATCACTTTTATTTGTACTCCTTATTTATTTCTCCTAAAATGATTATCTCCAGTTTCATCTATATTGTTGATGATATTTCTTATTGCTTTGGATTTGGAGATCTTAACAAGTACAACTGAGAAAGTACATTACTTCTTGTCACCGGACAAATAATCTTATGTGTGGGAGCATCAGGCCTTTGCATAGCTCTATGGTATTCTATGCAGGATGCCTTATGCAACACTAATTTCAAACTCATCCTGGCTCACTCATATTACTTTTTAGAACCTTAAAAGTTAAATACTATTTTCAACTTCCCTTCTGTAGCTCAGGCAGAAGAAACATTATGGGTATGTTTTACTTTTAACAATAACAAACAGTAGTAGGCTATAGAGATGATTAAGCAGTTAAGGAACTTGCCTCTGAAACCTAAGGACCTAGATTTGATTCCCCAGTACCCGTGTAAGACAGATGCACAAGGTAGTGCATGTGTTTGGAGTTTGGTTGCAGTGGCTGGAGGCCCTGGCACACTCATATTCTCTTTCTCTCTCTCTCTCTAGATAAATAAACAAATAAATAAAACATTAAAAAAAAAAACTAGTGATACTTTTCTGGCTGAAAAAAAATAGAATATGTGGGCTGGAGAGATGGCCTAGCGGTTAAGCACTTGCCTGTGAAGCCTAAGGACCCTGGTGCGAGGCTCGGTTCCCCAGGTCCCACGTTAGCCAGATGCACCAGGGGGCGCATGCGTCTGGAGTTCGTTTGCAGTGGCTGGAAGCCCTGGAGCTCCCATTCTCTCTCTCTCCCTCTATCTGTCTTTCTCTCTGTGTCTGTAGCTCTCAAATAAATAAATAAAAAATTTAAAAAAATAGAATATGATATAAAGGAGCTAGGTTTTCTCAACTGATTATGAATTCAATGTAACTGCAATTAAAACACTAGGAAATTATTGTTTAAATACTGTCATGCTGACTTTAAAGTGAAGAAGACCCAGAATAGTCAAAACGATATGGGCAGATGTATAGTTATGCCTAGCAGCCTGAGGAATGATATTGGCTTATGTCAAGACTTACTATAAAGGTACAGTGATTGAGACTGTGAAACTTGAAAACATCACTCAAATAGATCAGTGAAAGACACTGAAAGCCCAGATGTGAACTCTCATAAAAATAGTTATTTGATCTTTAACAAAAGAGCAAAGGCAATAATAATGGACTAAAGATAATTTTTTTCAACAGCTGACACTGACATTTGAACTCCCTGTTATGTCTGGAAAAACGGACTATGGTAGCCATAATTTAGTTTTGAATAAGTGAATTTATAACAGATATACCAGGAAAAAGAAAAGGCAAGTTGCAGATAAATGATACAGCATTAAGCTACACTCTGTATAACATCCATCAGAAATGACTATATAGCCCCACTGAAAAATGGAATAAAGAAATGGCAAGCAACATTACAGAACATCATATAACAGGCCATTAGATCAGATGCTTACAATATTCAACAAATGACTAGAGAAAACCTGTGAAATAGTCAGCTGTTTTCCTGATTCATCTAGAGGCCATGTCACAGCATTTTCCTCTTGGGTGAAACTTCTAATTAGCATTTCTCACCAGAGTCATTTTGTACCATGGTAGGATAGTTTGAATGTATATCCCCCTCAAACTCAGGTTTTATATTAAAGCTTGCAACTTGGACTTCCATACACCTAGTTGGAAGAGGTGTCATTGGGAGCTGATCCTGGTGTCCAGATCTAAGGTATGTTTGGGGCCCAGGTTTGATTACCAGCTCAAGGATATGCAGAGCAGTCTGAGCTCTGGTTTGGTCCCTGCTGTTTTCTGCCCATGGGTGCTCATTGCTTTTGGTTTATGATGGTTTCTAGACATCATTCCATGGCAGATCCAACATCACAACTATCATTTATTATTTGTTTGTCTGTTTTGTTGTTGTTTTGTTTTCATTTTCATTTTTCCAAGGCAGGGTCTCTCTATCTAGCCAAGGATGACCTGGAATTCACTATGTAGTCTCAGGGTGACCTCAGATTCAACATGATCCTGCTACCTCTGTCTCCCAAGTTCTGGAATTAAAGGTGTGGAGCATCACTATGCCCTGCCTTTGTCAAAATTCTTTCAAGAAAATAAAATCCTAGTTATTTAAGTCTTGAAAGTTAGTTTTCCTTATTATGGCTGAACACACACTTATTGAATCCAAATATGATTATGGATAAATCTTGGTATTGTTTGTCTTGAATAAGTGCATGTAGCTTTGCACAACTGATTAGAAATCACTGAACCACTTTGCTAGAAATATCATCATTTGTATGATAAGATGGTTTAAAATTCAAAGAGGGAAACAAAGTTTTATATTTTAAAACTTTTAGGAATAATTCTGCCAAATGTATCAGTCATAGGAAATATAACTATATTAAATATATTCGAATTTTACCTATTCATTAGAAGTAAGAATTCTATTTCTCCTTGAGGAAAACAGCTATTGGAAAGTGACAAGAGGTACAAATGCAGCATAGCTGGCAATATTTTTCTCATCTTCTGTAAGCCAAGATGTGTGGAAGTAGAAGACAATTTTTCTTCCATGATGAGAAATTGAGAGTGGGTAGCTAGCAAGAGCTCAGCACATTGAAAAAATAAAATAAAAATGCTGTAGTATTGAGGACTCCCAAACAAAATTTAGCACACCACATCTGCAACAAACCCAACAGTTTTCAATGTGCTTATGGATTTATAAGGGAAAGGGTATTAAAATTTATTTACAATAGGAAAATTAACAAGGAGGGAAAATACATTGACAGTAAATGATATTAAATTACATAGTAAAAATTATAAGTTACACCATACTATTTGAATTAATTTAAATCAGAACAATATTTAGTAAGCTAAAGATACACTAATATATTAAGAATTTTAAATAGATTATACTTTTGATGTAGTCAGTGTAAATTTGGCAGTTGAGTTAAAAAGTATTTTTCAATAGTGACTTGTATATATATATGACTTTAAACGGAATATAAAACTAAAGTGCCACCATCTGATATAGAGATACACCTTAATTTTCATAATTAAATATGTAGTTTAAGTTTTTATACCTATACCTATTTGAATAGCATTATTACACTGAATCTGAAAATCAGTCACCTAGACTTTATTTAAAGTAGTATTCTTGGGCTGCAGATATGGCTTAGCAGTTAAGAGCTTGCCTGTGAAGCCCAAGGACCCCAGTTTGAGATTCAATTCCCCAGTACCCATGTTAGCCAGATGCACAAGGGGGCGCATGTGTCTGGAGTTTGTTTGCAGTGGCTGGAGGCCCTGGTGTGCCTTTTCTCTCCCTCTCTCTCTCTCTCTCTCTCTCTCTCTCTCTCTCTCTTCCTCTTTCTTTCTCTGTCACTTTCAAATAAATAAATAAAAATAAACAAAAAAAGATTTAAAGTAGTGTTCTTATTTTCTCTTGTCAGAAGAGTCCATTTATATGTTTTTTAAATTAACATGCATAATTACAATAATTGAACATAGTATAAACAGCTTGGCATAGGACATATGACTTCTTTCTATGTAAGGGAGGCAGTGGGTATTCATTGTGTGGGCATGTTGAGAGAATGATCATATACATCATGTCCTAACTGGACCATTTTGAAAGGGAAAAGAGCTGTTAATTGGATGGACCACTGGGAAGCAGGAATATAGTGGTACAGTCTCAGGCAAACCTGGAGGTTTGTTTATCCTTTTAACTGAGAATATTTACTTTCTGGTTAGCATCCATTCATTAGTCATGAGAAAAAGCGTTTGAGAATCTGTTGAAGGAATTAAGAAATGTAGATTAAATGCAATTTGTTGTTAGGATTTTTTTTCTTCAATTTGCATAGAAAATAAATTAAGTCATGGAATTATATACTGCAGTTAGGTATGTGCACTTCTTTCACATGAGTAATTCATTCTGGGATGTAAGAATCAGAGGTATTTGAATAAAATCATTCCATGCACACTGTGGAATTAACAAAGATAATACATTAAAGGTAGCATCAAATTCACACTCCTAACATGCTATCAAATCCTACCAACACTTTTCCTACCTTCCATACAGAATATTTTATTCTGATCACATAATGTGTTAGAAAGACTTTGCCATGCTCCACCAAATGAAACCTCACAAGTCTTATTCTTTCCAGAAGGGTTTTGTAATGTTTCCATGCTTGTTTCTCTAAAAGGCCAGCATAGCCACGCTCCTAAAGATTATCCACAACAGAACAGGTAGGCGATATGTGTACACCAAATTTGCTGGAGTCCACCAGGAAGCTATAAAGCAATTTTAGTTGCAGGAGAACAGAAGCAGTTCTCTTATGACTTGCTCAAATCAATTTCCCTCGATTGCCATTTCCATCTATTTTCAAGCTTTCTCATTTCCACATTGTGCTATTGTAGCTATTAAGGTTACACAATATAAACTGCACTATATCAGATACTGCCTTATATTTCAGTTTCGTTCTGGCTGGAATAGTGAATGGTTATACAATGCATGAAAAATGAATTAGAGACACACTTGTAATAGAAAATAGGTATTATTAATTGTCTATTTCTATCTCCTTAGAAGAGGGTGGTTTTCCTACAAAGGTATGTTATAATATCTTCTGTCTCAGATACAAAAAACTATCTTTAATTTCAGAAATGTGCAATGTCAGGTTCTTCAATATGCTTTGCCCTTCACATTAATAGGAAAAAAGGTCACATGAAATTTTCTAGGGAAAACATAATATGTAACTTTTCCTATTTCCCAAATAATATTTCCACTGTTCATTTATGTGGTGACAGGTATTTCAGAGTAATTTTCTTCTCAGATGAAATATATTTTCAGGGTTTTTTAAAAAAGAAAAATGAAGTTATGAAATTTGCAGGTAAATGGATGAATCTGGAAAGGATTATAATAAGTGAGGTAACACAGGCCCAGAAAACGAGCACCACATGTTCTCCCTCATATGTGGATCCTAGCTATAGATGATTAGGCTTCTGTGTGAGAAGGAAAAAACTCAGTAACAGAGGCTAGTAAGTTAAAAAGGATATATAAAGGAAAGAGAAAGGAAGGGAGGTTGGTACTTAATAGGTTGGTATTCTATATATGTAAGTAGAAGAATAGATTAATGGGGGTTAAAAGGCCCAAAGTGAGTTCAGGAGAAGAGGTTGAGTAAAAGAAAGGTGGAGGGAGGGCTAATCAAAATCTAAGAGGATGCAAATAAATAATATGGAATCCTCTGGTTTTGGACAATGGAACACTCAGGAGCCATAGATCGTTGTTAGAAATTTTTCAGTGCCAGGGATGGGATGCTTCCAGTGAGTTGTTGGCCAGGGAGGTCCTTGATGCCCCCAAAATATTATAGGACATTGCCAAGGCCCTTGGTTTCACAACAGGAATAGATGATATGACCCTATTGCTGAAGACTCCACATACTTGGGCTGCAAGGTTACTGAGAAATCCTGCTGGAACTGAGCTGATAACCTACTCCATGTAGACCAGCTGACAGAAAGCTGAAAGAAGCCATTCTACATGTAGTTCAATGGGAGAAAGAGATACTACCAGTGAAGATACCCAACAGTGGACACTGCAACCCTTATAATTTGCTAGCCAGGCCAAATAAGACAACGGGTGCAATAGTGGCACATCTGTCATGGTGGAAACCAACTGCCCTCCAATTGGACTGGAGGCCCACTCCATGGGGGACAACACATCCCTGATACTGAAAACAGGGGTAGTCATGAGCCCTAGGGGTGTAACATCTGCTGATATTGGGAAATATGTATATACTATGCTTATCAAACTACCAATAAGCACTTCTCTTAGTATGTATACCCTTATATTAACGCTACTCTCGCTTTGGGTAGAGAATCTTCTCTTTTCAGATGGCAGTGACCTTGGGATGACTCAGAAGGTATCATAGTGCTGGAAAGAAGTGACTGGAGTACTGAGTAACATCTAGATCACACCTTCCAAGGCTCAGGGTCTAATGAGGAAGAGGTGGCAGAAAGAATGTAAGAGCCAAAGGAAGGGTAGGACTCCTTACAACGTGCTCCCTCCAGACATAAAATGGCCTGGATATCCATGACCTCATAGTGCCTGACACTACCTACACAAGACCATCATAAGTGGAGGAAAAGATCATGACATCAAAATAAAAGAGAGACTGATTGAGATGGGGAGGGGATATGATAGAGAATGGAATTTCAAAGGGAAAAGTGGGGGAAGGGAGGATACTACCATGGGATATTTTTTATAATCATGGAAAATGTTAATAAACATTGAGAAAAATGAATGATTTCAGTTTTTATATAACTTTCAATGTCATTTACCTTTTACTGTCTAAGAGGCATTCTATATATCTTCATGTAAAGTTGTCCAATATGCCAGCATGTTTGTGGCCTGTGCACTCTGGTAGGTCGAGGGGTACAGCATGTTTGGGTCATGTGAAATACTGGTGGGAAAGAGGGGCTAATGTGTTTGAGGCCTGTGCATACTAGGTGTGTGAGGGCTGTGATGCATTTGAGGCCTACATACCCAACCCATGCCTCAAGCTCTTGGAGGATGCCCCTCCCCACCCAGTGCCTCCTGCCTCCTGTCTCAGCCTATCTTTTAGGCCAGATCCACCTCCTCTAATCCTACCAAGCTGCCTCCTCTTACAAATACCACTACACCAGCTACCTTCATAGACCTGAACTCTACCCAGAGTAGTGAAGCCCACTGCCCTCCTTATATCCTCTCCTGCCATACTCACACCTTTGCTGGTATCTGCCTACCTATGCCTCCTTGAGACATTGCTTCTTCCCCAGACAAGGCACACAGGAATATCTTCCAACCACCCATCTGGAGTACTGATGAGTTCTGTACACCTTGCTAAGCTGGGTACCATGTGGGAGCAGTGCCAAGTGTTATGGCTCTGGTCTCAACAGGCAAGGCACAGCTATGATCATGGGCTGATAAGATTCCATACCATCAACCAGTACTCTCATATTAGCCAGCAGCCTAAGGTTGCAGACATGCTGATAACCTCCACAGCCGGCACAAATGTGAATACAACAACATCCCACTAAAATCTGGTTGAAACCCAAACTAGAAGACTCACTGAAGATCCTAAAAGGGCTAATACTTGCTTGCTCATTGACAAAATGTTTTTACCCCAAGATGGGAGAAAAAAAGATATAACAAAGAGGCCTCCACCAAGGTTATCTGTTGCCACAATGGAAGTCTTCAATGAAAATACAGAGACAACAGAAATTGAGTCCAAAAATGAAAACACAATAAGCTTATTTACCCTGACCAAGCAAATCCTTATACTAGAAAACAGTTATCAAAGAACAAACAACTGGATAAGTGAAATTGAGAGGAATCATCTCTTGCAGCACACAGCTTTTGTCTCTATATTTAGCTTAATGGAAGAAATCCAAAGAGATCTCAAAGAGAGACAAAGGAATTGAAGGTGAGTCAGTACATAGAATCTCTCAACAACAAGCTGATTAAGCTCAATGAGCACATAATTAAATGCAGCATGAATTACAAGAGGAATCAAGAAAATAAAACCAGGCTGGAGAGATGGCTTAGCAGTTAAGTGCTTACCTATGAAGCTTAAGGACCCTAGTTTGAGACTTGATTCCCCTGGACTCACTTTAGCCAGATGCACAAGGGGGCACATGTGTCTGGAATTTGTTTGCAGGGGCTGGAAACCCTGCTGTGCCCATTCTCTCTCTCCCTCTCTCTCTCCCCCTCTTTTTCTCTCTGTCTGTCACTCTCAAATAAATAAACAAAAATTTTTTTTAAAAATAAGAAAGTAAAACTACGACCTGAAATTGGAATACAACAAAGGGATAATATGATACAGAAAAATGCAACCAAAAGCATAAATCAAATAGAGCTTGTAAAAGCCTCCCAAGAAGCCCTCACTAATAGAATTAATCATGTGGAGGATAGATCTTCAGATCTGGAAGACAAGACAGAAAAAATGGTTCATGAGTCCAAAAGCTTTGATAAGTTCAAAAAAATCATGTGAACAGAATAAAAAGGAATTTTGAGTTAACCTGAAATGATCAAACATCCACACCATAAGTATACCAGAAGGACCAAATCAGGCCAAAGGCATAGAGAACATAGTTAACAAAATTATTGAAGGAAAATTTCCCATTATCTCAAAAGAGAGACCCATCCAGATACAAGAAGCTCAAAGAACTCCAAACAGACTGGACCAAAGAAGAAACTTTCTAAAGCACACCATGGTGAAAACTGGAAACAAGGAAAATAGAGAGTGCTAAAAGCAGCAGGGGAATTTATAACAAACAAAGACAATCCCATCAGAATTACCTCAGACTTTTTAATGAAAACCCTGAAAGACTTGGAATGGAGCACTGAGAAGTCTAAAATACTATGGCTTCCAACCCAAAATACTGAACCCAGTGAAAGTATCCCTCATAACAGATGGACAAAGGTAAATATTCCACAATAAAAACAAGATTTATTATGACCACAAAATCAAACCTGCAGAGAATACTTCAGGGAATACTTCACAGAGAAGAACCAATCAACCAACTGCAAGAGCCTGCAAGAAGAAGAACACATAACCAAAGCTAGAGCAAGCACAAAAAACATTCAAAGCCCAGGAGAGCGCCAAGCCTCACAGAGTCATGGCACGGATTAAACTGAACCTTTTAGTTATAACATTTAATATTAATGGTCTTAACTCAACCAATAAAGAGACACAGTTAACATGGTGGATCAGAAAAATAAATATACTCTTCCATCTGCTGTCTTTAAGAAATCCACCTCACTGCTAAGATAGACACTGCTTAAGAGAAAGAAAAAGAGAAACGATTTTCCAAACAAATGGAAATAATAAACAAGCATGTGTGGTTATAATAATATCTGACATAATAGACTTTAAAACAAAAGTAATCAGAAAGGACAAAGAAGAATATGTTTTACTCATAAAGGGAATGATCCAAGAAGAGGTCATCACAATCATAAATCTATATATACCGAACACTGATGCACCACATTTTATAAAGCAAAATCTACTCAACAGCAAATCAAAATAAATTCCAATACCATCATAATAAGGGATTTCAATACCCTCTGTTCTCAATAGACAGATCATCCAAGCAAAAAAATCAAAAGGGAAATAGTAGATCTTTTATTAGACCTAACAGACATCTATATAACATTCTAAGCTAATTCTATAGAATATATAATCTTCTCTGCAACTTATGGAACCTTCTCTAAAATAGATCATTTATTAATGCAAAAAGCATGCATTCCTAAATTTGGGAAAATTGATATAACTTCCTGCATCATATTGGACCACAATGTGTTAAGGTTAAAAATTAACAAGAGAAATAGCAGAAATTGTACCAGGTCATGTATACTGACCTATACACTATAAAACAATTAATGGGTATTTACTGAAAAGAAAACTAATAAATTAAATTAAAAAAAAAACCACAAAAAAAATTAATGGGTTATGGAAGAAATCCAAAAGAAATTGTAAAATTTCTTTAGCTCAATGATAACTAAAACATACCATACCAACACTTATGGAAAAAAAAAGAAAGTCAGTGTGAAGGGGGAAATTAGTAGCATTAAAGCCCTCATAAAAAGATAGAGAGATATCAAATTAATAATTTAACCATTAACCTAAAGTTGTTGGGCAAACAACAATAATCCAACCCTAATTGTTCCAAACAAAAAGAAATAATTAATATGAGAGCTGAAATCAGTGAATTGGAAACTAAGAAACTAATTTTAAAATTTGATGAAACCAAGAGTTAGTTTTTTGAAAAAATAAACAAGTTTAATAAATCCTGGCCAATTTGATCAAATAAAAAGCAGAAAAGTCTCAAATTAACAAAACTAAAAATGAAAAGGGAAAGGACCCAGTAGACACCACTAAAATTGGATGAATCATCAGGACATATTTCCAAAACCTCTGTTCTACAAAATTGGATAACATGGAAGAAATGGATGAATTCCTAGACATGTATCACCTACCCAAGCTAAATATAAAGCAGATAAATCTTCTAAACAGACCTTATGCATCTATGGAGATGGAAAATATAATCCAAAACCTCCCCAAAAAGAAACATCCAGATTCTCAGCAGAATTCTACCAAACCTTTATTGAAGAACTGAAAGCACATTTTCTCAAAATTGGATAAGAGGGAATGTTCCCCAACTCTTGTGATGCTACCATAACCCTCATGCTAAAATGAAACAGATTCAACAAAAAAAGAAATAAAACTAGAGATCTATATCCCTCATGAAGTTAGATTTTAAAATCCTGAAGAAAATACTTGTAAATAGAATTCAACAATACATCAGAATAATTATTTACCTTGATCAAACAGGCTTCATACCAGAGATGCAGGCAGAGATGTTTCAACATACAAAATTATTAATGTAATACACCACATAAGTGAACTTAAACACAAAAAAAAAACCCCACATAATCAATTAAATTGATGCAGAAATGGGGGAAAATGACCAATATCTGTCCAAGCAACTCATGGTCTAATCTACTTAGCAGCAAATAACATGTTGTGATGCTCACACAAGTGCAATAGTGGCACACAGCCATGGTGGGAAACCAACTGCTCTTGATTTGGCAAACTGATCCCCTCAGTGGTATAGTACCCATAGTTGGATCAGGAAAACAAGTCAGAAACATATCCATACATAAGCCCGTTCTCTATTAACAAGCTACCACCAATTGTGGGCTACAAGAGGGCCTACACCTATTAAATTCTCTATAAAAAATTAAGGGTTATCTCATTTGTCTGGTGCTAACTTACTCTCCCTTGCAGAATCTGCTTTTCTTTTTCAGATAGATGTTGATCCTAAGGAGACAGCCACCCCATCATACCTCAAAAGGGCCCTGACTGAAACTAAGAAGAAATGGTGAACCAAGCAAGGGTGTTGTTTTCTTGGTCAACCAGCTACCAGCATAAGGGTGAAGGAGATCAAGACAGAGAAAAATCAACTCCTACCAAATCAGAGATCCACAGGCCCCCAACACCTCATCACTGAAGCAGACCAAAAATGAACCCAACATGGCTTGGGGAAATTTGGAAGAAGAGGAGCCAGAAAGAATGTCAGAGCCACATGTTGGGTCATGATATGCAGATATATTTATCCCACCTATAACTGTGGGCTAACTCCAGAATACATGACCCATATACCTCAACAAGGAGGGGCCATGGGGAGCGGGTAGGACATGGATGAGCCTAACAATGGTACCAAATTGACTGTATTCGCTGTGTACAAAACTAATTAATAATAATAATAATAATAATAATAATAAACCGATCATACTAAGCAAACTCATAGAAGTAGAGAAAGACAAATGCCACATGTTCTCTTTCATCTGTGGTCCCTGACCATGAACAGCTTGAGTTGCATGCATACCTGACAAGAAACTTGAGGAACAGATAAGAGGGATGGAAGGGTTTGGGGGTTGAAAAATGGGAGGATGAGACTGGGGGAAAATATACACAAAACCAAATCCAAAATGAATTGATACCATAGAAAAATTCCTTCCATATATCAGACTAATAGATCTAATCCTCAATAGTAGCGTGGAGGGATCATCTGGTAAGAAGGGCCTTAGAGAAGGTGGGATAAAGCCTAACCCTATAAAATATTGTAACTCACGGTACCAGATATTGTTTTCAATCCACATTGACCTGTTGATAGGAGAAAGCTGTGAGATCCCCAAAACAAGATAGGTTTCTGTGAAAGAACTTGATTATCTGCCTGAAATGAAATTAAGGCCCTATTCCTAAAGATACCACATGCTGCTGGTGCAGAACACAGAGAGATCTGTCTGAATCTGAAAGGAAACCATCTCCCAGATGTTTAGCCCATATAGTGCTGAAAAGCACTATATGATCTCCTAAGGGAAAAGTGCCAATAATGTGAGCAAGCAGGGTACCCTGCTGTATGAAAGCAGCCTTATGTACACAACTGTGCAATAGTAGCACACAGCCTAGGTGGTTAACCAACGGCTCTCTTATTGGCTAAGAGATCTACTTAGTGGAAAGGAACCTATTCCCGGAACTGAAAACAAAGTGAGAATTTTATGGAGCCAAGATTATAGGCACCAATGAGAAGCTCCCACTAGTCTTTGTCTAAACAATAGGCTAAACCCATCAAAATCCCTCTAAATTAGTAATGCTTATCCCCTTTAATGTATTCTGATCTCACTCTCCATTGCGAAATCTGCTTTCCTTTTTGCAGAAAGCAGCAAGAGCTGAGGACAGCCATAATCTACCAATAAGACAAGAATAGGTAGCTGAATCCTTGTTAGCAGAAGAACCACTCCTATTAGGACATTTAGGGCCCAAGTGAAACCAAGAGGAACTGGGGATATGAGCAAGCATGCTGCTTCCATGGCAAACCTCACAGCCTGGGCCAGTGTGATGTAGACAGACACTGAGGATACTCAAAATGCACCAAAGCAGAAATTCATAAGCTGCTGAGAGCTCAACCCCAAGGTAGACATAAAGCACAGCTACCAAGTTTCAAGAAATTTTGTTTAAGAGGAGGTTGAAAGAATGTAAGAGCCACAGAGTGGGAGGGAATATCCAGTGGCATTGCCCCCCTCAATAAAAAAATGCTCCTCTAAGTCATAACCCACAACTGCATGGTGCATACCATAATCCCACTAAGGAGTTTCTTCAGTAGATTGGGGACAGGGAGGAGGGAAATGATGGTACCAACACATGATGTATCCAAAAAAAGTTTCTACTTAATAAAAAACAACAACACAAAGCTTTTCAAGTAATGATTAATAGTCCCATAGAACATACATTTGTTCTGTTGTTACTGCAACAGTTGTGTGTATAAAGCTAGTCACGAACATCAACACTTTCTTTTAGGTCTTTTGTCATTAGAACATATCTGTTGAAATTCCAAAATATTGTTTTTTTGGTGTACTTACACTTATTATTTTTCCTTTGTCCATGTTATTTTCACCTTTACATAATGTTATATTTTTGTCTTGTGGTTTTATGCAATGCTAGAAGGTTTTTGTTACCGCCTTCTTGTTCCTTGTGAAATATGAAAGTTTTTAATGTGTTTCAGAATGCAATGTGATAGGGAATGAGATCCTCAGGAATTGCACACTTTTCACTGCACAACCCACCTTCTTCTCAAACACCCATGGGTTGGTGTTCATGTATAATTATTACTGCTTAGTTCGTTCTCTGCTCCTTTCCTACAAAATCATCTGTTTAACAAAAATGTATATATGTTTATAAAAAATGTTATTGATTTTTCTCTAGCATCCAAAAAGATGACAAGTATGAAACAGAGAAAGGGGTAGATATGTCCTCCTTTCTCTTCCTTCTCACTTTTATGGCAATACTGGGGATTGATTCCAGGGCCATCTTCGTATTATGCAAACATTCTGCCACAGAGCTAGATCCTCAAACCAAAGGCTACATATTTAGGACAGTAGCAAACCTCAATGCTTGACATAGGCAGATACATGAATTCATGATATCGATCTTCTCTTTCCTGAATCACTAAACTCAGATTGATATAAAAGTGTATGCCAAAGTTAGTGTGTCATTGTACTTTACATTTAATCAGTTTTAAAAACAAATTGCCTTCAGCAAATATTTTCAGGTACTTTAAGTGGTACAACTACTATAAAGTTCATAGTTGAACTAGTTTTCTGCATGACTGAACCATCCATGTCCACTTTGCAAAATCAAGTTCAGCATGTATTTACAGACCTACCATGGGTCAAATAGAAACAAATGTCTCTACACTATTTCATCATTGTTCTTGACAACAATCCTTCATTTTTTTTTTTCTGTTTTACATATAATGAAATTCTCATTGTGCCCCTGGAGACAAGTTTAGGACATAGATCCTTTAAGAGAAGTTTATTTTTCAGCTATGAGAATAGAGCCATCACAATTATATGAACATAATACTAGAATATTTACCTCAGGTTAGAAAGATTTCTCAGTCACTTGGCACTTGACTGAAAAGCCTGACTATCCAAGTTCAATACCCCAGTACCCCATGTAAATCCAGACTCACAGAGTGGCACATCTGGAGTTTGCTTGCAGTAGCTAGAAGCTCTGACACAACCATTCTCTCTATCTCTCTTTGCTTTAAATAAATAAATAAAAATATTAAAAAGGAATATTTTTTTGTATTTCTATAAGATCATTTTAAAAACTTTTCACTTATTCAATTCTCCATACTCCTGGTTTCTCCCAAATAACTATGTGCAAAGCTGATCATAGTGCTTTAAAGTGAGTATTGTGGATTAACTTGCACATCCCCCAAAGATATTTTGAAATCCTAATAACCAAAACCTGTGAATATGACTTCATTTGAATATAGGGTCATCACAGATAAGATCAAGTTAAATGATGAGAGTAAGTCCTATATTCATGACTAGTGTCTTATTAAGAAATACAAGTTTTCAACTGCCAGGCATAATAGTGCACACCTTTAATTCCAGCACTCAGGAGGCAGAGGTAGGAGGATCACCATGAGTTCAAGGCCACCCTGAGCACCCTGAAACCCCATAGCAAATTCCAACCCTGGGCTAGAGTGAGACCCTACCTTGAACCCCCACCAAAAAATAAAAGGAAATACAAGTTTTCAAACAAAAAATACAAAGTAGAAACAAGTAGAAGAATAAAGCAGGAACAGTGAACATGCAGCCTCAAGCCAAGGAATAGGAAAGACCTCCAGCTATCACCAAAGGCAGCAAAACAATGAACTTCTTCACAGGGCCTCAGAGGGAATGGAACAAGCCACATTCTCCTGTCCTATATTTAGCCTCCAAGGTTCTAGAAGAACAATTTCTAATATTATTATTCACTCAACTTGTGACTCACTTCACAGCATCCTTAGGAAACTCGTGTGGCAATTAATAGCTTGCATTTTTCTGCCATCCGAGTCTCAGATATATCCCTGCAACATGTCTCTCAGATGCCAGCAAGTGTACATATCTAATAACAAAAATCCTGGCCTAAAACATATAGGTCATAATTGATTTGCTAGACTCAGATGAATCAAAATATTTTTTTTTTAAAAAAGCTTGGTCTTTCATTCAAGTTTTTGATTTTTTTAATCAAACACACAAGAATTCTCTCCACTTCCTTTATCATATGAAACTCATCATTTTAAGTTACCGCAAGACTGTCTCTTGGTGTTGAAGCACCTAGAGTTCACATGATAATCACAAAGAGCAGAGACTCTAACACCCCGAGGGCCTCATTAAAGAGTCATCCTGCTCTCCTTGTCAGCATCAGAATGAAGAATATTGACCCCCAAATCAAAGCCAGCTCCACTCAGCATTTCTCAAATATACTCTTCCATTATAAATTGTTTTCTTTTATTTCCCACTTCCTCTGTGGTTTTCATAATGCAAATATAGAATACAAAAAGACATTTAACTAACCATTGCAACTCTAAATAGCCAGCACAGATATTGCCCTAGGTGGCAGCTATATTCTTGTCACTGTGACAAATACCCAACCAGAAGCAGAATGTGACAGGAAAGGCTTTATTTCAGATTTATAGTTTAAATGGCATGCTTCAGTATGGTGGAAAATAATACATGGAACCAGCTCACCTTGTAGATTAGAGGCAGGAGAGAGAAAGAGAGAGAGAGAAAGAGAGAGAGCAGTCTGAGTAACCTAGCTCTGAACACACACTAGAGATAGACTAATCAACCCCAACGTCCAACCTCAGCAAGGTTCTACCTCCAAATGGCTCTCCTAGCTGGGAAGTAGAAACCTTAATCAAAAATATTTGAGACTATTGGGGACTTTTTACATTCAAATCACCACATCCTATGATATGTAAGGGAAAACAAATACAAATTTCTTGACTGGGAAAAATCTAAACCTTATAGCATTCTGTGAAGTATGAAAGTGAATTAAGTTGACACTATTATAGAGGAAGTATCTAGGTACTGTTTTTCAGCTGCTAAATTATTTTTGCCTGGTGAATTTTTTAAAACATTGGACAATAGCAAAGAGGCATAATTTATGACACACCCTTCAGGGAAAGCTATTTTCTACTAAATTAATCACAGCTCAAGAAACAATAGCAGACTTTCTTTCTGCACTGACTCGGGTACAGAACTAATACTGCTGGCACTCAGGAAGCAAATGAAATAACAGAAAAATCCTACAGAAAATAAGGATACTCCAATTGGATTTGCTGAACCACTTAGAATACATGGTATGTGGCTTTGAATTAATACCAGGAATAATTGCAAATACGTTATATTTATATCATTGAGCAATAAGTCACATGTAAAGCAATATTCACAAGGCGGCATGTGCATGAGGAGTTTGTTTGCTATGCTGAGAGGCTTTCACATCCCCATTCTCTCTCTGAAAATAAATAAAGCATTTAAAAGGAATAAATAAAAATACTGAACACTACCATTTTAATGACTATCAAATAACCATAATTCTTTGTAAAATTATGAACTGAATCTGGTATCAGAAGACAGAAAGAAGATGGCAGATGAGTAGTTTTTTGTTTGTTTGTTTTTGTTTTTTGTTTTCTATTTTTTTTTTTACTTCAACCCAATGAAAGGAATGTCAGGATCAAAAACAAGTGACTTTATTCTTATAAGTAACAAATAAATAGGTATAGGTGAAATCTTCTCCACAAAGAAGTAGTCATGTGCTACAGCCAGCCGACTCCCAGTAGCACTGCACAGCTGTCACTGGGTGAGGTTCTGCCCTATTCTGAGGGAACAGCCTTGAAGTTTGGGAGAACATCTGGAACCTTCCTATCTATAAGTGGACAAACTGCTTCTAGGAGCAGAGCCTGAGAGGTGAGAGAGCTAACTTCTGGTACACCCATCCCAGAAGTGGACTAAAAAAAAAAAAAAAAGAAGAAGCTCAGGAGAAGGGTAGTTTAAGCCATTACTAAAACTACTGCATTTGCTGTCACCGTTGCTCTGATGTTACTGCAGCTGTGGCTTCCTCTGTATATAGCCAATCATTAGCACTTTTCTTGAATAGCCAAAAACCAATAATACACTAAGAAGGAATACACAGTATGAGCAGAAGGTAAGGAACTTTTGACCTTGGATAGTCCTTAAACATTTGTCAAAGGAAGGGGCTTAAGTGTATGGCCTGCAGGAAACTGTTGATTCATAACACATCAATATTCCCATCTTACAAGCAATCATACAAAGCCCACCAGTTACCTTTCAATGGCTACTGGCCTTCAGAGTTACTGAACTCCTTGTTGAATACTATGATCAGTACTTCCTACGCATGTATATTTGCTCTCAGTTGAGAGTCCAATAAGCCACTTAGGAAAAGAGTATAGTTTAAGATCAGTTAGTATCTCTAAATATTGCTTGTCAGTGTTGGTCATCTGTGCTGTTCAGGCCAAAAGTAAACAAAGACAAAGGAAAGCTAGTCACATTACTTTAAGCTAGTAGATTGCACCACTGGATGATCTAGGGTAAGTAACTAGTACGGAATTTATCATCTCACAGCAATAATCCCAGAAAAGCTATTTGTAAGGTCCACAAGAAATATCTCCACAATTCTTTCCCATAGTTAATTCCCATATTTCATTCTCTTAGTTCATTCCCTAGTTGGTTCTTATCATTAATCTCCATAGGGAATAGGATTGGCTACCAGGGAGATGCTTTTCCCCTCCTGGGATACAATGTCATTAAGGATAATAAACTGGAAAGCTTCTGATGTAGCTCATATGGTAGAGTGTTTGCTTGGTTTTGTAATTTGAAAGTAAAATGTCTCCTGTAGGTTCACTTGATCCTCCAGCTGTTTTCGAAGGTGATGGTATTCTTAGGATCCTTGCAGGAGGAACTGGGTCACTGGGGGTGGGCCTCAAGGTGTTATGGCCTGGCCCAGCCCAATGTCTAATTTATCCTCTGCTCCATGGCTACGTTTCAACATGATGCTGGCTTCCTGCTATTCACATACTCTCTCTGCCCCAATAGACTCTACTCTCTGAAACATTAAACCAAAATACAATATCACCTTCCCTCAGTCAGTTCCAATCAGGTATTTGTTGACAGCAACATGAAAATGTGGTGGGAGAGAGACTTGGCCCTAGGTGTACTTAGAACTCATCAAGCCCTATCCCCCAAGTTAGTGCCTCTGAAGTTCTTATCTGTGATTAACAAGTAATTTTTAAAATGTGCATATAAAGAAGGGTAAGTTGTGTTGATATATAAACCACCCATGCCTATTTTTTCCAACATTCTGATCATGAAGTGCTGTTGTATTTTGTCAAAGGCCTTCTCTGCATCAATTGAGATGATCATGTGGTTCATGAGTTTAGGTTTATTTATGTGGTGCATTATGTTGACTGATTTCCATATGTTGAACCATCCCTGAATTCCTGGGATGAAGCCTACTTTATCAAGGTGGAAAATACTTTTGATGTGTTGTTGAATTCAGATTGCCAGGATTTTGTTCAGGATCTGCGCATCTAAATTCATAAGGGATAACTGCTTATAGTTTTCTATTCTTGTTGCATCTCTGTCTGGTTTTGTTATTAGGGTAAAAGGAGTCAGGGAGGACTCCCTGGTCTCCAGTGATGTGAAACAGTTTGAGAAAAATTGGTTTCAGTTCTTCCATGAAGGTTTGATAGAATTCGACTGAGGACCCATCCAGTCTTGGACTTTTCTCTTTGGGGAAGTTTTGATTACCTTTTCAATCTCCATGGATGTGATAGGTTAGTTTAGGAAATTAATCTGCTCTGAGTTTAGTTTGGGTTGGTGGTATGTGGCTAGAAATTAATCCATTTCTTCCATATTATTCAATTTTGTGGAGTAGAAGTTTTGGAAGTATGCCCTGATGATTTTTTTTTTTTTTTGCTTGATCATATTGGCCAGTGGTTTATCAATCTTGTTTATTTTTTCAAAGAACCAGTTCTATGTTTGATCAATTTTTAAAATTGTTTTCTTAGTTTCCAATTTATTAATTTCTGCACTGATTTTGATTATTTCTTTCTGTCTGAAGCTATAAGGGTTGGATTCTTCTGGTTTTTCTAATGCTTTTAGTGGACAGTTAAGTTATTAATTTGGGATCTCTCTATCTTTGTTATGAACCTTATTAGGGATACAACAGAAATGTGCTGTATATTTGAATGGTGGTTGAGTCCTGACAAATAACTTTATCTGCCACTGCAGTCACTTTCTCCTCTAGTAGTGGGGAACATGAATCCAAGTGTAGACATGTAGACAACTTATCAACAGGACTCACATAAAATTAAAACAATAAAATAGAAAAAAAGAAGTTGGGAGGTACAAAAAATAAAAGCAGGCAAACATAGCTACCCCAACAAATGTGCAAAATATGAATATTTTGAGATAAGAAACTGTTCCATTTCCTCCTGGATATCAAAATATAAGATATAAACCACAATAGGACCTTTTATTCAATGATGGCAAGATTACAATATGGTGTCATCCCTATGAAAATAAATATAGAGATTTCTCAAAAATTAAGAATAAAACTATCATATGACCTAACTATATCACTTCTATATATGTACCTTAAGGACCACAGATTTTAACACAGAGATATTTGCACTTCCATGATTATTGCTTTAATATTCTTAATAGTGAAAAATGAAACTAACCTAGATGTAACTCAAGAGAGGATGGATAAAGGGCATGTGATACATATACAAGATATTGTTCAACTGTAATAAAGAAAGAAATAGCATATGCAGGAAATGAATGGAACAGAAAATCATTATGCAAAGCAAACCAATTCAGGTTCAGAAAGACACATACTGCATGTTTTCTCTCCTATAACTATTTTGCATTTTATTTGTTTATGATTGTGTGTGTGTGTGTGTGTGTGTATGTAGGAGAGAGAGAGAAAGAGAGAGAAGACCATAAAACATGCACAATATCTTGAGAAAGAAACAGGTAAACTTTGAGAAGGAAGAAATAGAGTATATATGGCATGTATGCAAATGATGAAAAACTTAGTATTGTCATTAAGCAAAAAAGAGACCATCAAGAGAAGTTGATAGATAAGGAATAGAGTTTGTATGAAAATGTCACAAAGCAACTCATTATGTAGCTAACTAAAAGAAATCAAGAAATCAAAACATAGAAATATTAAAATCTATGAATAGCTTGGCATACTCCTCATTATGATCAATAACAACCTTCATTTAAAACAGTCACTTTTTAAACTGAACTGGCCTCTTACAGAAATTTCAGCTTATTTATAATCTGCATCATCTTCTCTCAAAATATCTACTAATGTATTTAAATTCCTCCATTTCCAGGTACATATTATGAATAAAACCTTATTTGATATCATAAAATACCATGTTTCTGAAAATCTGAGGATTAATTATGGTTTTCCTGAATGTCTTAGTATATCATTTGGCTTAGAAAAAGTAGGGTGCTTTCTAGGAGTAAATGAGATGTGCAAATGTCCTACTACTTTAATTAATGAAAATATGTAATTTTATTTAATACATTATCATGCAGAGTTATGAAAAATAAAGCTCAATATATTAGTCACAACAAAATTTATGTATAGTTTTTAGCTTACTAGAATACACATTGAGTTTTTTTGTAATGATGCTTACAACTAAAAAAAAAGTAAGTATAGTGGCACAAACATTTCAACAAGTGCCAATGAGAAAAATATCTATACACATATATATTGCTCATGAACTAAGAATTTCAGGCATTAAGTTGTAGGAAATTTTTTTAGCTTGAATTTTCAGAAAAGTTTTAAAAATAAATTATAGCAATTTGATAATTCTCTTAGAATCAATTGTAGAAAATTATTGTTATTCTTTTCTTAGCCAACTTCCAAAGGCCATAAAATACACTTTATTTTTGGTTGTTGAACTGCACCCAACAGTTTTAGATGTATAAAGGGGAACAACAGCAATAATAATAATATCATAATGAAGTTTAGCAGAGAATAAGTTAGCAATAAAATAACTTGGGAAAAAGTGAATCATTCAGAATTCTTTTAGTCAAGTGATATTGCTACTCAAGAATGTGTATGACAGTCCTTTTAATATATGATCTAAGATCATAAAAGATCTTACTGTCTCAAGAATTAGGGACTTATCACACTATGTGGGAATTCCAAAGAATTTAACAATAAACAAGATAATACACCAAATTTTCTGGTTTTTTTTTTTTTTTTTTTTTTGTTTGTTTTTGCTTTTTGAGATAAGGTTTCACTCAAGCCCAGGCTAACCTGGAATTTATTTTCTGTTTTCTTTTTTTTTTTTTTTTTTTTTTTGTTTATTTTTGTTTTTCGAGATAAGGTTTCACTCAAGCCCAGGCTAACCTGGAATTTACTAGGTAGCCTCAGGCTGTCTGGAATTCTGGGATCTTCCTACCTCTGCCTCCCCCGTGCTGGGATTAAAGGTGCACGCCACCATGCCCAGCTGAAATTTTCATTTTTGAAATACCACTATAAAATAGATCTCACTAAAATGAACATGGGGAGAGGTCAGGAGTAGATTGAGGCAGTCTGCAATTTTGAATAGACACAAACATAATTTTCAGAATGATTGAACCTCCTGGAAGAAGCATGAACATTTTTTCTATAAATGAACAACACAGAATAAAAGAATAATCTCATAGTAAGAAAGCCAAGAACTACCTGTTTTTAAGTTGAAATATACTAAGGTACCAGGGGATGAGGTACTTTTGTGTTCCTTTCCTTCTAAAACGATCTGTGACAGAGAAGAATTAGGTGGAACTAAAGTCAGAAATGAGGTAGCTTGCATGCAGCAATTGCCCATATAGCTACAAAAACAATGCTCATTCCATATCACACAAGCCAAATGTTTATTATTCTATTCATTTATCTTTCACTGAAAGAAAAGAAATAGGTAATGACAGTAAACACGTCCTCTGTTATTAAGCAGGATGTTACAGGACACGCCCTTGAGTGCACAGGGTTTCTCAAACCTCCATCTGTTTTAGACTACTGGTAGCTAGTATGGACTGAATCCTGGGCAACTCCCCAGTTCATATGCTGTGATATGTTAAAATTTGTCTTTGATTGGAAATAGAGTCTTGACAAGGGTGATCAGGTTACAATGAAATAATTATTATGGGCTATCATTCAACATGCATGATGTCCTTTTTAAAAAGGAGAAAGTGAACACAAAAAGAAGAAAGACAATGTGAAGGGGCAACCATCCAGGGAGAAGAGAATCATGTTCCAGGAAAGGCCAAAAGCTAGAGAAAAACCTTCCCTTATAACCCTGGGGGTAGGGGTGGGGTTTATAATTTTGACATTTTCAAACATTAGGCTAGTTGCTTGTGAGCTTCTGGGGTGTCTACTGTTTCCTTCCATTTAAAAAGCATTCTTATAAAGTCTCTTTTAGAGGCTAAGGAGATGTCTCACTGGTTAGTAGCACTTACTTAGTAAATGGGAGAAGCTACATTCAGATTACTATTACCTATTTAAGACCATACATGGCTGAATGCACCTATAATCCCAGTGCCTATGGTGAGATTGGAGGCAGAATCAAGAAAGTCCCCAGAAACTCACAGGCCAGCTAGTCTGGTGTGTGCAATTGCAAATAACAAGAGAATCTGCTCAAACAAGGTGGTACAAGAAGACCAATGTTCAAGGATGTTCTCTGTCTTTAACATGCACCATGGCACTCACCCAAAATCACATACACAAACATACATACATCATACACACAGAAATATTTTTAAAATCTATTTTTACTAACAAATAATATTTCCCAAATGGCCTAATAGCAAAATAAGATAACAATTTTGAACCATTTACCATTGCCATATGTGTTCTATAGCAGAAAAATTTTCCTGTTCTACAATAAATGAGCTGTGGACATGCTTGCCTCCTACAAAAAGCAGGCAATAGTGATGACTTCATTCAAGGGAGAGCAAAGCCAGTCTGAGTTTATACCTGCTATAATTTGTGAATAAGCAAGGCAAACAAATCTTAATCTTTGCTCTGTTGTGAAATGTGTTTTCTGACCAAAGATAGAGTTCATTAAATTTCCAATTATTCTCTGTGTGTATGTAGAGTCTGGAGAAAATGCTCCTCAAAATATGTTTATTGAGAGTTAACTTGTAGCTTCAGTAAATGAAATGGTCAATAATTTATCCAAGATTTTAATAGCCTTCATGAAAAGGGTTTTATAATTATGCATTTTAGTTGCAGTGATCATGTATACAAAGCCATTATTACAATGATAACTTATTAAATTTTTCCTTTCTGCAGTTCAATACTGCAATGCGTCATTGATTTTTTTATTTATGCAACTTTGATGATTTGCCTGAAGTGAATTAGTCACTGCATGTTAATTGCATAATTGCTTGCAATGGTATTGTTAGCTTCTCATATTTTTAAAATTCATGCGACTAGTAAGTCTCTCTGGCCAGTACTTTCTATACTATGAACATAAAAACAGAAACTACTCTGTAGAACACTGTGAATTACACCAGCTGAGCTTTAAAAGCTGTACAAATGTAGCCTATGAGTAGGCTGGACTCCCACCTGCTGTGGGAGCACAATACTAGATAGAAAAGCTGTTCTGGAATTCTGAAGATGAACAAACACTCAAACACTAAAAGAATATAGAACACCAAAAAAAAAAAAAAAGAATTACACATAACAAAGCACATTTCCCCCTTCTCCAAAATCTGTTTAATGCAATCATTCAGTGGTAGCTATTAACATTTGGATATTTTAAGTGATAATTAAGTTAGAATAATTAAATATTCAATTCCTTATTATTATATAACTAAATGCATTTTCCTTGTAAAACCATTTTCCTGAAATATTTAGTCATAATAATTTAAGTCAAACAATATTACTTCTTGACCTTTAGATAACTATGGTTGTTTTTAAAAAAAATATTGTATTCATTTAAGATAGAGGGGTAGAGAGACGGAGGGAGGGAGAGGAAGAGAGAACAGGCACACCAGGACTTCTAACCAATGCAAACCAACTCCAGATATATGGGCCACCATGTACATCAGGCTTTACATGGGTACTGGAGACTCCAATTCTGGTCCTTGGGCTTTGCAGGCAAGCACCATAATCACTGAGCTCCTACCACTATGTTCCTAAAAAGAGAACCTTCTTCTTAAAAAAAAAAAAAAAAAAAAAAAAAAGTATTTATTTAAGAGAGAGGCAGATAGAGAGCGCTATCTCTACAAATAATTGGTTTTTGTTTTGTTTTGTTTTGTTTGCTTTTTTTAGAGCATAGTAAACTGACCAGAGTATGGGAGGAATGAAAGGTCATGGAATCTTCTGGAGCTATGGATAAAGGCACAAGGTAGCACATGGGGCTGCTTCTGTCACTTCTGCTCCAAGTCTCACCCTGAAAGATAGATTGCACATGGGTGAGAATGAACAGGAAACCACAGCTGCAGAGGAAGAACTGAGTAAGGCAAAGGTTGAGGGGTGGTTTGCTAGCGTACCGGTTGCTAAGGTTGCCATATGAGACAACACTGGAGTAAAGGTTTGCAGTGCTGTTCCAGGATATACCAAACAAAACAACACTACGTGAACTGAGTTGAGTAGGAGAACTGAGCTGTGGCTACTTAAAGGAGTAGTGAGAGTGAAACTTGAGACAGGAGAGTCAGCTCTGGCTGACTGGCTCTCAGCTATCCGGGTACAGGGGAAATCTTCTAATTGAAAAAACCAACAATGAATGGGAGCTAAATATCTAAACTGGAACAGCTAAGAAGATTCTCAAGCCCAAGGATTAACTAATGCAACAGAGGGACGTTGTCACTGTTGTTTTTTGAATCAGAATTCACACCTTCTTTCCATTTCTGGAGTTTCAATCTTATAGTTTTCTGTTGCAAGTTTATCTTGATATTAGTCATCGGTGAGGTGGGAGCCCTGGAATTATTGCTGCCCTCTAGAGACCACAAGGAGAAACACTCTGAGAAGTGGCAAAGCTATAGCGGTTGGTGTTTTTTGTTTGTTTGTTTGTTTGTTTTTCATGTCCATTAGTCACTGACATATCTTCTTTTTAGAAATACGGATTTGGGGCTGGAGAGATAGATGGCTTAGCGGTTAAGTGCTTGCCTGTGAAGTTTAACGACCCCAGTTGGAGGCTCGATTCCCCAGGACCCACGTTAGCCAGATACACAAGGGGGCACATGCATCTGGAGTTGTTTCCAGTGGCTGGAGGCCCTGACACGCCCATTCTCTCTCTCTCTCTCTCTCTCTCTCTCTCTCTCTCTCTCTCTCTCTCTCTCTCTCTCTCTCTCTCTTCCTCTCCCTCTCCCTCTCCCTCTCCCTCTCCCTCTCCCTCTCCCTCTCCCTCTCCCTCCCTTTATCTCTCTGTCTGTCACTCTGAAATTTAAAAAAAAAGAAATATATATTTTACTCTTTAGGCCATATTTTTTAATTGGAGTGTTATTGGGGATTTTGTTTTCACTATTGGGTTGTATGAAGTTCTTATATTTTCTATATAACTTCTTGTCAGACATATAATTTGCCAATATTTCCCCCTATTGTTTAAATTGCTTCTTTGTTAAACATTTCCTTTGATGTGTAGATGTCTGTTTTCATATAATCTAATTTCTCATATTTTGATTGTTTCCTCTGATTTTCAGAAAGTGGAGAAGCATGATTATGAAGAGACCAATTCTGTTTCTATAATAATCAACATTTTAAAAAATGAATGGATACAAAATAAGGAGACAGATGAGCAGTATACTCTGCCTTTTCTATGAGATAGGTTATTTATTGATATGTATAGATAGAGTGACAGATTGATAGATATGATAAAGAAATATACATTGATATAGGTACAGATTACCAATAAAGTTGGGTTATTATCAGAAATTGGTTCAAGTAATTGTGGAGGGAAGTGTCAAGACCTGGGAGGTAATCAGAATTGACAAGAAAGAAAGGCAGCAATTTGATTCTAGTCCATCTTCAAAAGGCTGATGAACAAAGAGTATGACGCCTGTCTCAAAGCCAGTCATCGAAGAGTTAATGTTTAAGTTTGAGTCAAAAGGAAGGATTAAAAGTATTGGCTTGCTGATCCTTAAGCAACAAGATTTCTCTTGTAATGGGAGGGGTCCACTTTTTGTCTTTCTGCTCTGCTCAGTCCACAGTTAACTGGCTAATGCTCCCCTGCACCGTGGTGGGCACTTTGCTTTATATACTCTGTCTCACTTGACTGTTGATCATGTCAAAACCATCCTCACAAAAATGGCGAGAATAATAGTTGACCAAATATCAGAACGTGCTGTGACACAGTCAAACTGATACAAAAGAGCAGTCATGCACTCCATACTTGAAACCATATTTCTGGACACACACACACTGTTGTGAATCCCAAGTTACATGCTCTTTGGCCTCCCTTCCTCCAGATGGTTCTGCTATTGTATCATTTCAGGACTATTGACAGGTTCATACATGCCTGAGCTATAATTGCAGAGATTGCTCAGTCTCTCTCCAACACTGGTCATGGATCTGAGAAGCTTCAGGGATAGGAAAGAACTATTAAACCTTCCTTTATTGCAAAAAGAAAAGTTTGTAAATTTTCGTGGGTCTTAGGTTGCTAATCCGGAGTGCCTGCTCAAGAAAATTGTTCTGACTGGTTTATCTGTCACAAGAATCATATCCAAACAAAACACAACCATCGTGCTAAGCTCATGGATGTGTTCTTTATGCCCCATCAGAAGAAAATGTGCTAATATGTTTAGAGTGATGGAGTTAATAAGAACTAATTTATTTTGTATCTTTTGAGTTATTTACAAGAAAAAAAAAGGTCATTTTTTATATACAACACTCATAGTTTAGACATATAAAATGTCTCTCATAGTAATTAAGTATAATATTCTGAAGTACTATGTCTGGGATCAAACCTTAGCTTGATAATTTGGAATCTGTGAATTTGAGAAGTTTTACAATATGGTCATACCTGAACTGGCTCTTCTGTAATTGTTCTTGCTTTATGCATTCATGATGAAGATGAAAGAAGTAAAAACTTAAGCCACAAAGTAAAGTGCCTGGTACAATTCCTACAATTATTAAGTAATGCTAACTACTATTTGAACAACAGTTAGTATGGCAGGTAGCACTCTGAGTATCTTATAAACATTAATTCATTCCTCCTATAGGTTCCTGTAAAATAATTGATACTATTATTCTCCGATTTTATATCTGTTGAAACAGACACATGAAGATTTTTATTTGTTCAGTGATATGAAAATAGTAATCCAAACACAGATAATCTGATACCAGAGTTTGTGCCCTCTTGTATTATGTACTTGGTAGTAATTGCTAAAATATATATATTTTTTTGAGGTAGGGTCTTGTTATAGCCCAGGCTGACCTGAATTCACTATGTAGTCTAAGCGTGGCCTTGAACTCAGTGTTCCACCTACCTCTGCCTCCCAAATACTGGGATTAAAGGTGTGCACCACCATGCCTGGCCTAAAACTTGTTTTTAAATAGGCTTGGTAATACATGTTCAGCTTACATGAAGTCCAAATTTATTGAAAAAAAAATGGTGGTTTGGTGGGCATTGTGCAATGGAGACTATAAAGTAAACTTCTCCTTTAATGTCTTAGAACAAAAACATTGGACAAGGAGAAAAGCTAAGTGACTTTTATCACAAAATAACAATACTAATATGTATAATATTCAATTACATTTAAGAGGTTCACTAATGTTGTCCAAGATTTATTCTGGTTTATCAGTTATCCACAATGATATATATGTTGTGCCCAAACATATTCTTAGTACAAAACTCACTCTAAAGTTACCTCAATGGGAACAAATCAGTATGCTTCTCTCAATATTGTCCAACGATGGCACTTTTGCATGGCTATTCAACCCATGCGTATGGGTTCAGATGCTGTGAATACCTCCTCTGTTGAAATTAGTGATTCCAGGATCTTCTTAACTGAAGGTAGCCTTTATACATTAAGACATCTTACACACATGCTTATTTTGCTTACGCTAACTTTAAGTAGAGGTAAGTTAAACCAATATTCTCAAACTGCATTTGAATTTGAAGTAGTATGTAATGCCTTTGTAGCTCTAAATCCTTTCATTGTCACTAACATTTGTTTGGCTTTATTTTATTCACTCTCTATTGAGCTGGTTTAAGAAGCATATATAAATTTCATGTTAAAAAATCATAGAGTCACATACACTATATCTAAAATTGAAATTTTCTTGAGAACATTAACAATAGCATATAAAATATTCTAAAAATCAAAATAGTACTTTTTTGTTATGCTGTGAGAGACAAACCAGAGGAAAAAAGCACATGAAAAGAATATTGACTTTCAGCATTGTTTCTGCAAAAAGAAAAAACTTAACGTAGATTCTGTTTTAGTTTATTACCATTTACACAAAGGTATATTAATACCAGAAACAGCTATGCATTTATTCCATTTTAGCCATCATCTCATTTAATAATAAGTAAATTGCATATCACTGAATTATTATTGGAAGTTAATACATTAAACAATTTAAAAATCATCTTGTTTTTTCAAGATATGGTCTCACCCAGGCTTATACGGAACTAAATCTGTAGTCCCAGGCTGGCTTTGAATTCACAGCAATCCTCCTACTTCTGCCTCTAGAGTACTGAGATTAAAGACATGTGCCACCAAGTTTGGCAACCATATCTAATTTAATCAATCATTAAATTAAAAATATCAATGTAAAAAAATTTCAATGTAATATTTATGGTGATTGAAATATATTCAAAATTGTTGAAAATTAAAGTGATAAATTCAAATTTGCACATTTATGGCTGCAAAATAAATAGTGTTATCTCAAAATGCTAAATCAATAAACATATTCCATTGAGCATTTCACTACAAGTTTTAAAAATAATCTTCATATAGGTTGTGGTCATTTGATTCAGGTGTCCCGAATAAACTTAGGTGTTCTGAATGCTAGGTTCCCAGCTTATGTAGAGTTGGGAATTAATACCTCCTGGAGGCTGTGTATTGTTGGGGGCAGGCTTATGGATGTTATAACCAGTTTCTCCTTGCCAGTGTTTGGCACAATCTCCTGTTTCTAGTGTTCACTTGATGTTGGCCAAGATATGATGTCCACCCTCTTCTCATGCTGTCATTTCCCTACCATCATGGAGCTTCCCCTTGAGACTGTAAGCCAAAATAAACCTCTTTTTTGCCCACAAGCTGCTCCTAGTTGAATGATTTCTACCAGCAATATAAACCTGACTGCAACAACAAAAAAAAAAAAAAATGCTACCAAGGAGTGGGATTGCTGCTAGACACCTGACTGTGTGGCTTTGGAATTTTGGAGCTTATGTTCAAGAGGAACGTGGAAGGATTTGAAACCTTGCCCTAAGAGATGTCTTGCAGTGCTGTAAGTACAGCTTTATGGACTATTCTGGTAAGAGTTGAAAGACTTGAATGCAGTAAGAACTATGGATTGTGAGGTTTGGATTATGAGAGTAAGAAAGAGCTTTGCTTGGAGTGGACTAGCAGCTTGTGTGAGAAGCTTGCGATTATGTCCATGTCCTGAGAAGTTGTGCAGGGTTGCTGTGGGTAGAAATGAACTGGATTGAGCAGAGGAATATGCAATATATATATATATATCAATCATTGGGTGCACTGCTGCCCATTCAGCTGCAATTGAGAGATTACAAATTTTGAGATCAGGCCAGCTGACCTGAACTGGGGCAACAGGAAGAATGTAGACTCTTTTTAAGGGGGCTGAGTGCTTAAGGAGTGTGCTGTTCTTCAAAGTCTGCTTTATTCCCCTATGGATTAACAAATTGGCACCCTACCTGGTATTGTGGAGTATAAGAAATACAGGAAAGAGAGGGTCATTGAGTTTACAACATGATCTTGTGTTTTGGAAATGGCCATAGGCAGTGTGAAGCAGATTTGCTGGAACCCTGCATGGAGACCCCATGGAGCCATGAAGATGAACCATGGATTGCAGTGGAGACCCAGTGGCAATGTCGGGACTATGAGATGGTTGCTAAGGAAAGCTTCTGGCCTCAATTGAGTTTTCCAGGACTGGGAGTAGCCTAGAGGGATGGAATTAGGATGCCAAAGACCTGTTGCTGGTTAAAACTATCAGATTGTTGTGATTACTCTTTGTTATAGTTTTGTACTTAGTGAATACAGGCAAGTTGGTACCATTGTTATCCACCTCCCCCTCCACAGGGACCCTCCTTGTTGAGGTATATGGGTTGTGCATTGTGGGGTTAGCCATCAGTTTTGGGTAGGAGGAAATGTCTCTGCATATCATGACCCAGCATGTGGCTCTGGCATTCCTTCCGCCCCCTCTTCCACAAATTTCCCTGAGCCATGTTGGGTTCATTTTAGGTCTGATTCAGTGTTGAGGTCTTGGGAGCATTTGTGTCTCTGGATATCTTGTTTGGTAGGGGCTGATTGTTCTCTGTGTCTACCTCCTTCACCATTGGGCTGGTTCCCAGTTTGCCAAGAAAAACAGCACTCTTGCATGTTTCCCCAATTATTCAGCTGGGAACATTTGAGGTATGATGGGGTGGTTCTTCCCTTAGCATCTGTGTCTATCTGAAGAAGATAAGGGAGAGTAAAATAACCCCAGACAAATGGGATAACCATTATTTTTTAGAGAGAGTTCAATAGGTATAGGCCCACTTGTAGCCCATGATTGGTGGGAGCTTGATAATGGAAAGTGGGCTCATTTTTGGACATGATTTTGACTTGATTCCCAGCTCCAACTATGGGTTCTGTTCTACTGAGCAGATCAGTTAGCCAAATCAAGAGCTGTTATTTTCCCACCATGGCTGTGCACCACTATTGCACTTGTGTGAGCATCATGTCAGGTTGTTTGCTGCTAAGTAGGTTAAACCATGAGTTGCTTGGACAGATACTGGTCATTTCCCCCAGTGACTCCTGTAGCACCTCCTGGCACTTGACACACTGTCTGGGGACTGACTCTCTTCCAGCTTCCAGCCATGTCACTCTGTGTTACAAGCCAACAGCATATGGTGTGTTCAGCAGTCAGGTTTTACCACTAACCTCTGGTGAGTCATCAAGTGCTCTGACAGAAATCTGTCTTCTTTTGGGAAACCTCATAGGTCTCTCTCATCAGATAATTTAAAACATACTCCTATGACTATAGATATTATTTATGTAAAACAAAGAAATGATGACCATACAAAATCGAATGTGGCTGACCTAACTTTAGGACATCTTTATGATTTAATATACAAAGCAATTTTGGAGAAATGTAAGCAAAATAATCAAGGCCTCTAAGATGTGATACTTTTCTAAGTAGTGACGTATTGAAATAATCTCTACTAAAAAGAGTGCTGAGGAAGCCATTGAGTAGAAGATTATACTTCAGCAGATGAAAGAGGAAATGATGTATATGAGTCATGGCAATATAAAGCAGTATCCAATAAATGCTATAACTCTTGAAAAAAAATAATTATCAGACTTGGAGATTTGCCACTGGCTAAAGTTGTTGGAATTGAAGCTACAAAATTTGATGTTTGCTCTGATTGTTTTACATCTTGTATTGGTTAAATATTTCTTTGCTATGCCCAATGCCATATTTTGCAGTGTGAATGCTTATTCTGTGCATTTATGGGATTTTGGGGGATTTATTTCTGGTATTATGGCTCAGATAAAAGACCCTGGATTATGGGAATATATGAACATCTTTGGAATTGATCAAAACTGTGGGGAATTTTAAAGTTGGATGAATGCACTGCATTTTACATTATGTATGGTTTTCAGTTTATGGGGACCAGAGGTGGAATATGGTGGTTTGATAATAAAGATATAACTGTAGATAAATTAAATTATCAGTTGTCAATAAAAACAGAGCTCAACAGACAGGTCCCTGTGCTCCTTCTATATTCTTACTCTTTTTTTTTGTATTTTTTGCTTCCCAATATAGCAACGTCTTTTTAAGCAGAACTATTTTGAACAATCCTTTCCTTCATTGTGATGTTTATCATTTTGAGTTTTGGTTTCATTAACTGTAGAATAATTTTAGAAAACCCAAATCTATCCAAAAATTGTTGTTGATACAAGAATGCTTCTCCCCACTGCCTTTTGGATGGAAAAGACCAAACATATATTTCTATGTATATTTATACAACAAGTCATGCATTTATTTTACATAGATATCTATAAGTAGTCATGTTTCTTACTTATTCAATTCAGCATGACAAAATCTGCCCTAGGCATTCTCCAAGCTGTTACTTTACTCTTTCACACTAAATTGCTGTCACACTAATGTACATTGCTCATTTTATTCTCTTAGTCCAAAAGAGACAAGTAAAGACAGCTTGTTTCTGTGGAGTATGAATTTTAGGAGGAAGTTTATAGTAAAACTACTTTGTTTAAAAGTAACTTAGTTATGCAGTTTAGAGTGGAAATATCAATTACTGTACTGTATGTGGAGAAAAACTGATTGGAATGAAAAAGGTCAAGTATATGTAGATATAATATATTCCTCATTTATTAAACTATTTTAAAAAGTAAGGTATGTCAGGATAACCCAAGGCAGAGAATCTATACAAGAAAGCTATGGCATTAAATTTAAATCTAAGCAGGAGGGTATTTGTGTGCAATGAAGAATTTGTACAAAATATACATGTTTGTCTAGGATATTCATGTTGATTAGGCAGGTCCATAGTGTGGGACCTGATACAGAACATTATGTCTACAGGGCTGTGTAGAAAATATCCACAAAGTATCCAAGGAGATGATAATTATGGAAAATTAATTATACCCAAATGAGTTGTTTCAATAATTAAACAGATTATACTTAATGAAAGTGAAGTTTCTTACCACCAGATGACACAAGAATATAATAAAGCTCTATTCTTAGGCATTAGAATTGAAGACCTCATGCTTTTGAGCCTATTGACACAGGCATAACATGAAGGGATACAGAACAGTGTCTATGTGTGTACAAATATATATGAGCTTGTACTAGCCATGTGACCACAGAAATCTAAGATGATGCAGTACGGAATCTCACTGAGCCTGAGTAGAAAGCACAGAAACCTAAAACTTGAGATCCGCTAAATCTGACATGAATACCAGCCTCAAAATACTCCTACTTGACAAATACATGATGATTTAACCGTGAAGGAAGCAATACAATGCTTTATTTTAAATTTTCATATAAAGCAGGAAAACATGAGTCCACACATATATGAATAACTGAATACTCTAAAAGTTGTCACAAAGTAGGATGTTTATAGAATCACATATTTAAAATGAATATTAATTATCATAAACAAACATGACTAATGCCTCCAAATAAACTTGATGAGTGATGGCATACATAGCAAAGACTTATGTCACATGATAGGACTCATTTGCAATGAAGCACCATGATGATGGGGAGATATGTCAGTTAGTGAAGTGTTTATCTTACAAGCATAAGGACCTGATTAAATTCCCAGAACCTGTTTAAAACAAACAAACAAACGAAAACCCAGATATAGTGTTATGACTTTGTAATCTTCATTCTGTGGAAGTAGAAACAGATAGACATTTGGGGCTCTTGGGCCAACCAATCTAGCTTACTTAGTGAATTCATACCCATTGAGAGAGCTTGTCTCAAGAAAGGTGGGTGGTGCCACAGATATGGCACTTGAAGTTGTCTTCTGGCCTCCACATACCCATGTACACATGCACAAATATACATAGGCATATATACAAAGGAAAACACAATGTATCTGCTATGCCTTACAAAAGTGTGTAATCTAAATCGCTTTGTGAACTACAGAAAGACCCAAACTGCGGGAAACTCAACAAAATAACTTACATGAAAAACTGTCATGATATTAAAATGAGGTTAAAAAACTACTTGAGGGGCTAGAGAGATGGCTTAGTGGTTAAGCGCTTGCCTGTGAAGCCTAAGGACCTCAGTTCGTGGCTCAATTCCCCAGGACCCACGTTAACCAGATGCACAAGGGGGCACACATATCTGGAGTTTGTTTGCAGTAGCTGGAGACACTGGTGTGCCCAATACATCTCTTTCTGTCTCTGTCTACCTCTTTCTCTCTATCCCTGTCACTCTCAAATAAATACAAATAAACAAAATAAAATTTTTTTAAAAAAACCACTTGATATTGAAAATATGAGTCATTTCCAGTAAGTCTTTAGCTGGGCCCCTTTTCTGTATGTTGCATTGTAAAGAAACTGACAAAATTTGGATCTAGTTTGAACATTAACTAGCAATGATATATCAATGTTAATATATTTGTACTTAAGCATATTTTGATTGTGTAGAGAATTTCTGCATTCATAGGAAACATACACTAAATTACTTAGGAACACTGGAAATATGTTCTCAAGATCACATGAAAAATTAGTTTTATATTTAAATTTTTCTATAAATTACATTGTTTTCAAATGCAAGGAAAATAGGTAGCAGTTATCAAACCTCAAAGCTTTGGCTCTGACGTTATTTGGTATTCAGCATGACCACTCAGCATCCCAAATAACTCATTTTCTTCAAGAGAAACTGAGACATTGTAAGAACTACAATACAGTATTTTTTCATTAAGAAAATCAGGAAAAAAGTAGCAATATATAACACTTTCCAGAGAGATTGTCGTAATATGATATCACATAATGATTATAGGACATTTAGAAAACTAACATAATTAAAAGTTGAAAGTCACGTTGCTTGACACATGTGTATTGGAGGAATTGAAATAATCACTATAATGGTATTTGGGCCCATGGTCAGAAATTTTAATTTCTTTTTCTCAAGGACAGTGCAGGTATCTTTGAGCAGAACTGTTCCCATGCATCTCATATAGAAAAAAGAAAGATAATTCATTAAACATAATGGGAAATTATCAACACATTTCTGACGGTAACATATAATTCCTTACCACATGGAGAAAATTGGATATGACTATGGAATATCTACCCTGAGCCTCCACAAAATTATGTTGTTACTACTCATCTCTTTACTGCAAATGCTACTTTAAAATTTTACATCCATGTGCAATTTCCACATTTATGTGTTTATTTGTGTGAAATCAGGATTTAGACCTTAAAAATTTAATACATGTTCCATGATTCATTTCCTCTCATCCTGCTGTGGATTAGCCTCTTTAGTACACACATCAGTTTTACACTGAACACTACCATGGATAACTCCTACATCCCACTGAGATTTCTCAGAACAAACAAATCAGAGCATTTTTGCTCTGTCCTGTAGACACTGTTCAGTCCTTCATAGCAATACTATTTCAATTTCACTTTCCTGTGAACCATCTACCCTCAAACTTTCCATCCCACAGTGTGACAGATTCATGTAATTGATCAGTGCCTTTGCTACATCGGATATGTTAGTTTTATACGAAATTAAACTTGTTTCTGATTTAAGTGCTTTGAACTACTAGAGCTACTAGTGGAGGATTCTGAATATCAGAGTAATGAAATGTCATTATAGCTTTCTAGGTTATTGGCAACATGTACAGTAAGTGTGCTTGTGAGCATTTTAAGAAATTCTGAAATGATATTCTGCAAGAAAAAAAAAAAAAAAACATCTAGGAATCCTGCCAAATATTCCATGATTTTGGCTGATATTCAAGAAGAGCTTTATGGGGCAGAATTTTATTACCCCATTCTACATGACATTGATTTGCCTTTGAACCTAACTAAAGTCCATTGCTCCATAACTCAAATTAATGGATATATAGATAGGAAATTTCCTTACCACAGCAGTATTTCTCTCAATATTTTTTTATTTATTAAACTTATTGGATGCTCAAAATCAATCAATTTCTAGGGAAACTTCAGAGAGTAATAAAGGATGATATTGAAATGTGGATATCACTGCAAACTCAGCATGGAATTCAGTAGCAGAGGAGCTTTTCATGTAATCTAGGGGACACAATTTATTTTTTTTTTCTCTTGCTTACATGGATTTGGATAAATAATTGAGTATGATAATATGCTTTTTCATGAATTTACTGATTGTTAAATGCAGTGATGGAAAAGAAAAGTCAAACCAGCAAACGGCCAAGTGTCTTTGTAAAGTACCTCATAGGCATTGATATTCAGTTCCTGATGCAACTCCTTTTCAATGCACTCCCTGAAAGAGCACACTGAACAAAGAGAGAGATTTCGTCCTAGAGAGCTGAACATGCTGATGATAATTGGGAGTTCTAGAATGCTTCTTTTCCTCAAAATACCTACCTGTGAGTATCACACCACTAATCAAAGCAGTGGTTTTGAGAATGAAGTGAATTACCACAGAAGACAATCAAAGATACTCGACCAAGGGCTTGACAAATAAACTAACTATATCACAACTAATTAACCTCTTGATAATATATCTAAGTTTCAAATGCTGTGTAATAAATCAAAATTGTGATTGCTCATACACAGCACAATATGTTATATTTTAGCTCACAGAAGATGAGGTGGAAGAGGAGGAAATGCAATTTTAACACTGAAAACAACCTGTAATTGGCCTGTACCTTAACAGCATTGCCATCATTCAAGAAAGAACTTTCTCTGAACAAAGATGACTGCTGTCTTGATTGCTAGGAGCATAGATTACTGTTACTGTTACTTGTCTTCAACTTTCACATAAATGAGATCATAAGATATTACTTTATATTTGGCTTCTGTTACTCAATATCATGTTGATGGTATTCAGCTTTACTGCTACAGATAATGACCTTCACTGTATTTGCTATGTACCTACCTATTATGTGGATATGCAAATAGCTCATCTTTCATTTAAAGTTTTTGATTGTTACAAGTAATGTTTCTATAAAGACATTGCTGTTTTATAAGAGTCATTGCGTTTATTTTGGAATTTCCTTTGTTTATTTAGAAGACAGATAACTTCTTGGTTATAGATCATATACAAGTTCAGTTTTGCTAGACAATGACAGTTATTCAGAGTCATTGTCATAACAGTGTATGTGAATTTAAGTTGCTCTCTGTCATTAACAGTGTTGTATTTTAATGCCTGCTACTTAACTTGAATCTATCATGGTATATGCATAGTGATATCATAATGAAATTTCAATTTGCATGTTTGGATGATTATATAAATTAGAATATCTTTTCATGTTTCCATAATTATACACTCATGGGTAAGCTGTGCTTTATATTCTCTTAGGAAAATTAGCTACCTGTAGAATCACTGGGCCAAATAAATGTATGTTTAAGAAGCAACTGTCAAATATTTACCAAAGAGACTGCTTCTGTTTATGCCCCTGTCAATTGTCTAAGTATTTAAATTACTTCACACAGTCACAGGCACTGGCCTTTAAAGTGATTTGTTTTTGTGGGTGTCCAGTCTTTGTAACTATGTAGTGATATTACTACTGAATGAATTTTCCTTTAGGATGTAAGATGTTGAACATATTTTAATGTATTCCTCTGACCTCCCATTATTTATTTCTAAATGGAATGTTCAGTGCTTTGTCCGCTTCCTCTTATTTTCCTAATATTGAACTTGAAAGTTCTCCATATTATTTGGATATAAATACTTAAAAGAATAATTTGTTTTGAAAGCATTTTCTCCCAATCTATGTTTAATCTTTTTATTATCTCATAGTGTCCATTTGAGGAGAAAGAAAATTATAGGATTGGTACTGATTCTATCCCTTGCATGTCTACTTTTATTAACCTATAATTCTTTATGACTCAACTAGAATAAAAAATTCAAAGCTTTCTTGAACTTGTTAAGAGTTGCTTTAATTTGGTGGATTTACCTAACTTTTGTGTTTTATATATTGTTGGCCATTCATCATTGATTTATTCTCTTTCCTCCCTTACTATATTTTTCTAAAAAAAAAAAAAAACCATTAATCTGAGATATTTCTTCATACCTAATTTATTTATCACTATACTATTTCCTATAAGCACTATTTTAGCTGCATTGTATATAATATTATTTGTCCAATCAAGAACATCCTATGTTCCTTCTATTTCTTCTTTAACCCTTAAGTCACTTATAAAGATATTGATTAATTTTCAAATATTTTGTATTTATTGCTAAATAATCATGACCATAGGACACACTTGGCTATAATTTGAAATTTTCTGGAAGTAATAAGACCTCTTTCATCCCCAGAGAATGATTTCTTATGCTAATGCTCTGTGTGTCCTTTTAAAAAATGGTTATCTTCTGTTGTTGGGTAAATGGTTTCAATCTACTAATACATTTAGTTGACATTTCTTGCCTTTTCTATTTTCTCAGTCTTTATGTGCACATATTCAACCAACTATTGAGAGGAATGTAATGAAAATTCCAAAATTAATTTTGGGCTTGTCTAGCCATCCTTTGATTGTGCTTTTTTAATTTTGATTTTTTTTAATGAAAAACAAAACAGGGCTGGAGAGATTGCTTAGTGGTTAAGGTGCTTGCCTGCAAAGACAAAGGACCCAGGTTTAATTCCCCAGGACCCACATAAGCCAGATGCTGTGGTAGTTTGATTCAGGTGTCCCCCATAAACTTAGGTGTTCTGAATGTTAGGTTCCCAACTGATGGAGATTTGGACATCAATGCCTCCTGGAGGCAGTATATTCTTGGGAGCTGGTTTGTGGGTATGATAGCCAGTTTCCCCTTGCCAGTGTTTGGCACACTCTCCTATTGTTATTGTCCACCTGATGTTGGTGAGGAGGTGATATTCACCCTCTGCTCATGCCATCTTTTCCCCTTGTCATCATGGAGCTTCCCCTCTAGTCTGCATGCTAAAATAAACCTTTATTCCCACAAGCTGCTCTTGGTTGGGTGTTTCTCTGCCATCAATGCAAACCTGACTGCAACAGATTCACAAGGTATCATATGCATCTGGAGTTTGTTTGCAGTGGCTGAATGCCGTGGTGTGCCCATTCCCCCTGTATCTGACTCTATCTCTCAAATAAATAAAATTTTTTTAAAAAATAATAGTTAAAAAAATAGAACAAGCCAGGTGTGGTAGCACACACCTTTAATCCCTGCACTTGGGAGGAAGACATAGGAGAAGCACCATGACTTCGAGGCCACCCTGAGAAAACAGAGTGAATTCCAGGTCAGCCTGGGCTAGAGTGAGACCCTACCTCAAAAAAACAAACAAACAAAAAAATCAATTTAAATGGAAGGTAAAATGATGCTTAGAAGAAAATTGGAGCACTGAATACATTAGAACTGAGGCACTATCTCAAATTAATGGCTTAATATTTTATAGTTTGAAATTCAATTATATTCATCAATGCTTATAATTGGATATTCAACTCCTTTGTGACTATAAAAATGACTTTATTTCTATTATTGGTTCTACAATTTATTTTCAGACTTATGGCATATCAGCTCTTTTTTTATTTTAAGGAAGTGGTTTCTTTCCATGTAAAAAATTCTGGCTAGCACATACCTACTATTTTAATGACTTTGATCCAAATGAAAAGTCTCCCTATATGGAATTGAGTGATTGCAATCTCAGAATATATGAATATTGATGTATTCAGATTTTTTTTTACCTTTCTACATCATTTAATTGCCTTTTCTGATTTTACTCATTTATTTAATTATTTTTTTCTTCTTTTTAATTAAGTGTTCATAACATTATTGTACTTTTTAAATTTATTTTTATTTAAAAGTTTCATAATTGTAAGTAATATCCCATGCTAATTCTCTCCCTCTCCCCACTTTCCCTTTGAAACTCTACTCTCCATCACATTCCCTCCCCCTTTCAATCAGTCTCTCTTATTTTGATGTCATCATATTTTCCTCCTATTATCATGGTCTTATGTAGGTAGTGTCAGGCACTGTGAGGTCACAGATATCTAGGCCATTTTGTTTCTGGAGGAGGCATGTTGTAAGAAGTCCTACCCTTCCTTTGGCAGTAATATATGAGTATGAACATTAAGAGAAGTGCTTACTGGGCAGTTTGTTGAGTATAGTATATACAAGATTAGCCAAACACCAGCAGACATTACATCCCTAGGGCTCATGATTAACCACTGTTATATAGGCACTGGGGATCCAAACTGAGGCTCTGATACTTACACAGCCAGCACTTTACCCAGGGAACCATCTTCCTTAGTCACAAATATGTTCTATTTAAGCATAAATTATCAACTTGAAAATACTTTTAAAAGAAAAATAAGCTTCAATTGAAATGTTAAATGTTTTTAAATGTTCACTTTTAAATTATAATTCATATTGAATTCAATAGTTTATTTATTTTTTTCTCTATCACCAAATACATGGAACAACAACTAAAGGGAAGAAACCTTTATGATTTCAGAAAGCTCTGGTCTTTGTGGCAGGAGGCAGAGTTTCTATCATGGTGGGAGCATGAGGTAGCCACTGTGCCCAGTGCCCGGGCCAGGATAGAGAGAACCTGGCTTAAAATTAGAGTGAATATAAATCTCAAAGACTCAACTCTAGTGTCATAATTCTGCAAAACAGACACCTTCACACTCTCCCAAAGGATCCATGAACTTCAAAACACCACAAGGTAAGGAACACATCCTCAAAACTGGAGCCTGAGGTGTAGCGGGCATCGGGCATAGCAGGTATCATTTGTGCATTTATCACTGTCAGTCATCTTTACTCTTTACATAATTTTGATTTTTTATAGTATCACCTTTCTTTTTTTTTTTAACCTGTATGTTAGAAATTTATTCCTGAACTTCATATATTATTTTTTTTGTTCATTTCATTTTTATTTATTTATTTATTTATTTGAGAGTGACAGACACAGGGAGAAAGACAGATAGAGGGAGAGAGAGAGAGAATGGGCGCGCCAGAGCTTCCAGCCACTGCAAACGAACTCCAGACGCGTGCGCCCCCTTGTGCATCTGGCTAACGTGGGACCTGGGGAACCGAGCCTCGAACCGGGGTCCTTAGGCTTCACAGGCAAGCGCTTAACCGCTAAGCCATCTCTCCAGCCCACTATCACCTTTCTTAAAGGAAATCTTTAATATTTCTTCAGGATGCAAGTTTTCTGGTAATAATTTCTTTTTTTTTCTTCAAGTGTTGCATGCTGAAAAGGAGTTTCATTGAACAGTAAAAATAAATTAAGTTGTCTTTTTTTTATCAAAATGCCAGAGATGCCACTTTGCAGTGCATGACTCATTTAATTTTTGGAGAGAACTCTGTCACCATCCCTTGTTCTTCTGGGTATGCATCTCTCTTCTGGACAAAGTTTCTCTTCTAGGTCTTTTAAATATTTTCTTTGTCCTTAGTGTTAATAGTTTTAATCAAATGTGCTTCAGTGTACTTTGTACACTGTACAGTGTACCCCTCGCTTGGTGTTTATTTGAAGTACAAGTTTTATGATTTTAGATTTTGCATCAAATTTTGAAAATTAGTAGCATTTGTTTCTTAGCATTTTCTACTGATATTTCACAATGAATTCTCTTCCTGGAACTCTAATTCCACAACATTAAGATGGATAATATGACGTCAGGTGTAGTGATGCACTCCTTTAATCCCAGCACTCAAGAGACAGAGGTAGAAGGATCGCCATGAGTTCAAGGCCACTGTGAAACTGCACAGTGAATTCCAGGTCAGCCTGGGCTAGAGTAAGACTCTACTCTACCTCAAATACACACACACACACACACACACACACACACACAAATATATGACTAATATGAATCTATGGCTACTTGCTAGAGGATGGTTCACTGATTTCTTGTTTTCCATTAGATAACTATTATTTATTATTTATGCAGCCAAATGACTGTTAGCACTATTATCTGTACTTCTTTTAATTTTGTAGCATATTTTTATCCATATTTCACATGCCACTTTTAGCCCCCTCCCATACTGGTTCCATGCCATCTCATGTTTTCTCCCCTGCATTTTTTTTAGAACTGGCACCATTTTAATTGGTATTATAATTACCTTGTCTAATAATTTCATTATCTATGTTATTTCTGGGTCTAAAATTATTTTCTGATTTGTCTGATAATTAGAATTTTCTTCCCATTTGCCTGTTTGATAATTGAAAAGCTCACAAAATATGGTGGAGGATGGGACTCTCTTTTATATAACATTAGCCATTACTTTACTGGAAAATAATGTGTTATTTTCAATGTATATTTTTAATCTTTGCTATTTTTAAATTTTCAGTAATATAAATAGCCTTAAGTTTGGTATAACTTGACCTGAGTACTAAGGCAAAGAGCCTTCATGTACTTTAAATGATTTGCAGAACATTAGTAGTTTTTCTCCACACTAGATATGCTGCCCTATTAAGCTATGAGAATTCTGTCTTCCTGTTTGTAGAAATTTTTATTTACTGTGGTATTAGCTGATTTTTTTTTCATAAGTGTATATTGCACACTATATAGCCAACAACTCAATCAGGGTGCTTCGTGAAGACCTATTCTCTTTAACATTCATCGTCCTTTTTGGTCTCCTCAAAATTTGTGCTGCCCCCACATTTCAGGATACTTACTTGGTTGTAGCTCTACATTCCCTTCAAGTAATGTGCTGAGCCTGTTCCAAGACTAGCCTCATTACTTTCCTTCTCTCAGAAATTGTATGCTTTTTATTAGTATGTATTATATTGTACTACAAATGGGCTTCATTATGACATTTTCACACTTGAATATCATGGAATTTGATCATAATCTCTTCCTTGTTACCCACTCCTGTATTCCTATACTCAGAAAATATTTTTGAATCAGGTTGTCTTTAGCCCAGGCTGACCTGGAATTTACTCCATAGTCCCAGAATGGCCTTGAACTCATGGCTATATGTCTATCACTGCCTCCAAGGTTCTGAAATTAAAGGCAGGTGTCTCCACACCCACACAATTATCTTCAATTACCTACTTTCTCCATATGAAAATACTTTATTAAAATAAATTGAGAAATATTCCAAATGAACTTATTGTAAATTGGCCATATCCCATCAGGTTTTCCTCTTCTCCCTTATCTGCCTTCCTCTGAGGTCCTCCTCAGTGAAGTTATTGGTAGTCACTGTGGTGTCATGAATGCACAAGTTGGCTCACATCAGGTGGAAATTGTCCCACAGTATGCTTTCCCACCCTGTGGCTCGTACAAAAACCTATATAACATAGAATAAACATGCACACTGCAAAAGATGGCATTGGACATAGCAAAGAAATATTCAACCAATACAAGATATGAACAGGGCAAACATGAAGCTCTGTAGCTTCAAATCCAACAACTCTAGCCACTGACAAGTCTCCAAGTCCGAGAATTCTAACGAGCACCAAGTCTCTAGAGTTTCAATTCCACTCCTCCAGCTAGACTACTTAAAGTCCTGGAAAACTGCCACCAGGGATGACAGCTTTTCTTAGTAGCTATGGTCCCAGCATCTCCATTGGATCTCCACTGCAATCCACGGTTCATCCTCATGGCTCCATGGGGTCTCCATGCAGGCATCCAGCAAACCTATTTCACATTGCCCATGGCCACTTCCAAACCATAAGACAGTGTTGCAAGCTCAATGACCCTCTCTTTCCTGCATTTCTTAGATTGTACAATACCAGGTAGAGTGTCAATTTGTTAATCCATGGGGGACTAAAGCAGACTTTGAAGAACAGGACAGTCCTTGAGCACTCAAGCCCCTTCAAAAGTGTCTATATTTTTCCTCTTCCTACAGTGCAGGTCAGCTGACCAATCTCAATAGTTGCAATCTCTCAATTTTCAGGTGAATGGGCAGCAGTTTAGGCCCAAAGCTTTCATTTTTTTCTGTGCCATATCCCCCTGCTTACACCAGTCCATTTCTACATAGTGAAGCCCTGCAAAACTTCTCGGGGCACAGCCTTAACAGCAAGCCTCTCAAACTGCTTCTTGCTCAGTCCAAGCAAAGCTCTTTCTCACCCTCACAAGCCAAACCTTACAGATCATAGTTCTTACTGAATTAAGGTCTTTCAACTATGACCAGAATAGTCCATCAAGCTGCCCTTACAGCACTGCAAGGCGTCTCTTAGGCCAATGTTTCAAATCCTTCCACATTTCTCTTCAAAATCATATCCAAAAGGCCAAAGCCACACAGTCAGGAGTTTATCAGCCACCCCACTCTCAGTACCACTTTATTGTTATAGTCAGGTTCACATATCTGGTATAAATCACCCAATCAAGAGTAGCTTGTGGGATTTAAAAAAAAAAAAAAAGGTTTATTTTGGCTTATAGCCTCCAGGAAGAAGATCCACGATGGCAGGGAAAACTACAGCATGAACAGAGGGTGGATATCAGCCCCTTGCCAACATCAGGTAGACCATAGCAACAGGAGAGTGTGACAAACACTGGTAAGGGGACACTGGCTATTATACCCATATAAGCCCACCCCACAATACTCTGCCTCTAGGAGGCTTTAGTTCCCAAATCTCCATCAGCTGGGAACCTAGCATTCAGAAGACCTAAGTTTATGGGGGACACCTGAATGAAATCACGACATTGAGTCTTGGAGGACATGTCAGAATTCTGTCTTCATGTTTAGCTCTCAGCATCCTCTGATTTTCTGCTTTGGTGAGTTCTGAGTATCCTTGGTTTCTACTGCTATTTTCTTAGAAAAGATTCTCTGACTAGCAGTGAGAGTGGACTCTTTCTTTCCACCACTTCCTCTGCAATGTTTCCTTGGCTGTGAGGAGTGTGGTAGGATGACTCCTCTGGTACTGGGCACTAGGATTTCTCTTCTTGTCCTTTCAATGAATCGTGGGTCTCCCTGATGTCTGTGGCCATTTGTAAAGAAAAAGGTACTTTCTAACCAGGAGTAAGAACAGCATTCCTAAAAGAGGATAAACATATACTTTTAGAAGGCTTTTGAAAAAAAAATATTTGATTTTTATTCATTTATTTATTTGACAGAGAAAGAGAGGGAGATAGGGAGAGACAGAGAGAGAGAGAGAGAGAGAGAGAGAGAGAGAGAGAGAGAGAAAGGGCACCTCAGAGCCTCCAGTCACTGCAAACGAACATCATACATGTGTGCCTCTTGTGCATTTGACTAATGTGGGTCCTGGGGAATTGAAACTGTGTCCTTTGGCTTTGCAAAGAAATGCTTTAGTTGCTAAGCCATCCCTCCACTTCTATTTTTGATGGCCATAATCCATAAATGGAGATATTTAGCCAAATACGGTGGATGCTTCCCTTCAGGGTCTGTGACTTTATAAATCACAAGTTCTCAGAATCAGGCATAAATTCCCTCTCACTGAATGGACCTCACATCCAATCAGAGAGTAGTTGATTACCCCATATTTTATTTGCCACTACTGCATTCATGGGTACATCTTGCCTGACTGGTTGATTTTATGGTTTGTTCTAACTGTTGATGGCTTTTCTTCCCCAGAGACTCACAAGGTGCTTTTGAACACTGTGGCAGCTTCCTTGCGGGGAGCTGGTTTCCATCTCAGTTCCAGTTGGATTTCTCAATGTTAATTGACTACAGGCTGTGCTGTGGTCAGCAGTAGGGACTAACCATCTAGTTTTCATTGGTAACCAAGTGCTTTGGCAATAGCTTCCATTTTGGTGGGGGGTTGTGGGCTTCCCTACCCAAGAGCTCATTGTGGACAAGATGGTCTCTGGCTTTGGGATTTAACAGCAACAATGTATGGTTTTAGAGTAAAGTTTCCTCCACCCCAGCAGTGTACTTCTACCGAATCTCTCTTTCTTTCCCTCTCCTTTTCCCTCTGTGGTTTTAAGAAAATTTTAATTATTGAACAAAGAAATATGTTTCTATAATACACATTCATACCATCTTCAACTTTTTTTTTCAATTTTTGTGACTTTTCCAGTTATGTGAAGTGACGGAGCAAATCTGTTAACAGTTCCTTATGACAAAATGAAGTCTCAAAGAATACTAGAAATATTCTTTTTTAAGTTTTCAAAAATAAAACCTCACACTGGTTTCCTGTCTTTCCAGACTCATTCATGTCTCAGGAAATTTGCAAATCATCTTCTGGCATTTCTGCATCACCTTCCATGATCTTGCAAACACCCTGGTGTTTTTTCACCCATAATGTAATATATTTATGATTTTAGCTTTGTTCTACCCCCAGGATAACCTGGAATTCACTCAGTAGTCTCAAGGTGGCCTTGAATTCAAAGTGATCCTCCTTCTGCCTCCCAAGTGCTAGGATTAAAGGTGCGCTCTGCCATGCCCACTGAATTTTTGTTTTAAGAGTGGGTGGGTTGATTGACTAGAGTCATGATTTTGTTGAGATAACGTTTCAAAATGTAGCCCATCAATTAAATTAAATAATGCAAATATCTCTTATATTTTCTATAGAATAAGCCTTTACCAATATTCTAATCCTGCCATTCTACAAAGAAAAAAGAAAAAAATAAGAAGGAAGGAAGGAAAGAAGGGAGGAAAGAAAATGATAGTATTAAATTTAAAACAGTTCTTTTTTTCTCTGTCCTATGTTCCTTTGAATATAGAACCTTCTATATGAGAATTCTGTGTCTCTCATGAGTGATCATAAATAACTGCTGATTATTTGCATAAGTTTGGGTATATTTCTTTGAATTATTCACCAGAATCTTCTCTCATCCAGTTCAAAAGCCTTGCTGCTAGGATCACATCTGAGATTCTATTATTTGCTTCAGATTGTAGGGCTTTGAAAATGAATAGCCACTCATTTTCTGGGATCTCGTAAATAATTCTCTTGCTCTGCTATTGTTCCTTCCACCCCCTCAGCCAAACTATTTTTCAAGGCATCTCAAAATATATCTCAGTGAGTCTGTAAATATACTCCTCTCCATCACTTAAATTACCACACTTGGGTAGTTTATATCCTCCACTCGTCTCCTTTACTTTTTCTTTCATTCCCAGCCAGTAATCTGTAAGATCAGTATGAACAGAGATCATTTACAACTCTGGATAGATTGTTCTCTGGTTCTGGTACAAGGGACAGAGAATCTATGGAGTTAAAAGCTTTGTAAACATTAACTAAGCTACATTTGGGCACTGATATTGAGAAAATTCTAGAAGTTACTTTTGAAAGTTATATAGTTTGGGGATAACTTCACATGTCTGCATTTGAATTATACAAAATTTACTTGGATTTCATCCTTCACCACAGTAGTGTTGGAAAGCCTTATCGTTTATAAACAGCTAACCAAAGACTTGTTGTGATGGAGTCAGGGATTAAAGCAAAACTATAAAGCAAACATTTGAAGTATTGACATTCAACATAAAAATATAGCCACAATGAGTATCATTACTAGTATTATAATTTAAACCTTCTTCTAGATATTATCATAAGTTAACTAAGTAATGATACTGACAAAAGAATAACTACTAAAGAGTAATACACAAAAGTATAAAAACTTTATGAATGTAAAAAATATACAAAATGTGAAGATGTACAAAAATAGAATATCTCTTCATGTCAGGAACAGTAACATAGGAAAAAATACTTGAGAAAGTTAATTTTGTAGAGAGGAGTAAAAATAAATGCAAACTATTAAAATAAGAACAAATATATGGGTGGAATATAGAAATCTTCACTACTATTATTAACTCTAAGTGTAAGTAGAGAAACAAATCTTGCTTATTACTAATTCATAGGCTTATAATCATTATTCAAAGTTTCATGAAATTATAAGTTGCTCTAAGAAATACCTTCAAACTATTCATATTGTAATAAATTGCAAACTAGCCATGAATATTTGTGGTATTATAGGACAAGTTTACTTAAAGCTACATTGTTCACCTGGATGCTGCTAGAATCAAATTGAAATCATAGCTTAGGTGTGTGTGTGGTATGTGAATGCGTGAACAAGCACATGTGTCTGTGCATTGCGTTGAGTCACAGGCACCAATTTGCTGACTAAAAGGTTATTTTATAATTACATGAGTAACAACAAAAATAATATAAATTATATATATATATGTGTGTGTGTGTGTGTGTGTGTGTGTGTGTGTGTGTGTGTGTGTGTATGCACATGTGTGTTTCAATTATCAATGATTAACTTAGAGAGAATTTTCTGTCTCAAAGACTTATTGTGAAATACCTCTAAAGTAAGCAGAAGAAAGTAATGGGAGAGAATGGAAGAATATGGTTTCTCTTCATTCTCACAGTGTGGGGCTTTTTCTTCTACTACAATAAAGATTTCTTTAATTCCTGCTTCAAGTTCTCTTCCTAAAGGCTAAAAGCTAACAAAATAGCTCTTCTGAAAGTGTAGAGAAGATTAAAAGGGGCCATTTTTTTTTCCCTGTGTCCTGTAATCCAAAATTATTTTTATTCTAGTAACCTGAAACTGGTATTGTTGGAGAGCAATGATGGGAACTAAGCTAATGTTATTAAAAGATAAATTGGCAAAATTTATATGATGATCATATGTTTAAAAACTTTGATCATTCTGGGCATATCAAATGCATTTCCTCTCATAAATTCCCTACTTAGCATTGTAAGAGGGATACAGACTTTTCTTCTCTATGTTCTAAAAGACAGTTATTTTTAATCACCCAAGATATAGAAGCCAAAAAGGAGCCAGTTGTATAAATAGAAACTATTACATGAATAATAAGCAGATAAACAGAGCTGAAAGCATCTTGATTTGAGAGGGAATTTTCCAGACAGAATGTTAAATCCAAGGAGTAAGAGTAGGTAACATCTCCAGCATACTTTAATATATTTTGAATTTATATTAAAAAGAATAGACTACAAAGCTGAAGAGAACATTAAAAATTGTGTTTTGTCATCTTATGTACAAATAATTATACTAGTCAGACACAAAGCCTGTGCCATCCGTCCCCATCTGAAGCATGTGTACAAGTTATGGGCTATGGAAGTTAAAAAAAAAAAAAAGTTACAAGAAAAAAAAAAAGGTTGAGATGTCAAAAAACAAAAAAAAAAAGAAGTGAAGTTGATACTAACATATCTCATCTAAACAAAATAAATTTAAGGTCTGGAGAGATTGCTTAGCATTTACACATTTGCCTGCAAAGCCAAAGTACCTGGGTTGTATTCCTCAAGATCCATGTAAGCCAGATGCTCAAGGTGGTGCACATGTCTGGAGTCTGTTTGCAGTAGCTGGAGGCCCTGGTGCATACATTTTCTCTCTCTGTCTCTCTCATTCTCTCTCTCTCTCTCATTCTCTCTCTCACTCTGTGTCTGCCTCTTACTCTCTCATGCTTTCTCAAATAAGTAAATAAATAAATAAATAAATTGAAAAAACAATTAAATTTAAATTAGCTCCTTTCATAAACAAGAATTGAATTTTTCAAGTGGAAAGTTTTCTGCATGTTCATCTTTAATGATACTCAAGATGATGAAGGGGAAATATTGCTGTCAAGGTGATTCATAATTAAAGCATCAAAAATTTCATTTATGTTTTATATACTTAGGTGGTATGTGGTATGAATTAATAAATATGAGTTGATATTTTCTCTCCTCTTTGTAATAGACAATTATCATTGTTAACATAAATGGATATGTAGTCACTTAGCTGACAAGCACAGAATGTCTGTGGGTGTGTTTCCAAAGAGGTTGATCAGAGGGAAGACACATCCGGTGGTCCCGTAATATGGACTGTCATAACAAAGTGAAATTAAAAGATTCAAGAAGAAACCCATCTGACTATACTTTTAGCTTCCTGAGTACAGCACAATGTGATCTGCATGCTGTCTCTTGTTCCTTCCAGCACCCCTAGAGATGCTCTCATCAAGTCTTCTTTAGCATGATGGAGGATCTCTCAAACTGTAAGCCACAGTAATCCTTTATCAAGTTGCTTTTTGTATTTTGTTACAGCAGCACTAAACTTTGTTAAGTAAAAGCATGGCTTGATGAGTAGAGATTATTAGCAATATATGATTTAGTATTTTTAATGGAAAATACAGGAACAGCAACACCCTTGTACTCATAAGCACATTTGAATGGGTTTTGTTTTCTGATACTATTTTTCACTAATGAAACCAACTAAAAATGGCAGAAAAAACAGTAAGAAAAAGATAATTCAAGATGGTCTTGGAACTTGAGATATTGCTCAGCAGTTAAGACACTTGCCTGTGAAGCCGAAGGACCCATGTTCTACTTTTCAGGTATCACGTAAACCAGATGCACAAGGTGACACAAATGCACAAGGTTGTACATGCACACAGGGTGACACATGTGTCTGGAGTTCAATTATAGTGGCTGGAGGCCCTGGCTCACAATTCTCTCTCTCTCTCTCTCTCTCTCTCTCTCTCTCTCTCTCTCTCTCTCTCTCACACACACACACACACACACACACACACACACACACACACACACACACAAAAGAGGATGATCTTAGAATAAGAAAAGTTACTGACACAGAAAATTGGTGATGATAATCCTGGCCATGTGGTTCATAGGTCTTTTGAGGAACTTGAATGAGTTAGAACTGTTGACTAGTGAATTGGCATTAATTAAAAAGTTTAGCACAATTAAGGCCAAACTTCATGTTTTGTTCTAGGAAAACAAATATTTGGAGAACAAGACTTTGACCATTGAAGGCTCAGCTTGTAAGATTACAAATTTATTTGAAAGAAGAGAAGATGATCTGACAATGCCCTCATTTCCTCTCTAGATTTAGCAACCAAGCTGCCCAGAGGCCACTAGCTCTGCTATGAAAGGGGTCCAATACATGCTGAATTGAAAGCAGAAGTGGTCAGCACCTTCCACATGATGTTAGTGTTGCAGTAGTGCCAAATGAAAGTGTTATAAGGTAATGGAATTCTGTACCAAAATTCAAAAAGGTTGCTGAGGCCAGAAAGTATGTAGTGGGATCAGACTACCCACAAGAATGACCTGAGAGGCCATTTTCTGAAACAGTAAAGGAGGAATTTAAGTTGCAATGGAGACCTCAGATTGACAGGTGCCAGGATCTTGGGACATTTACAAAGGAAGTCTGCAGGCAAACAATGGTGTTGGCCCAAGAGAGAGTTTATATATGCCACCAGCAGGAGAAATGGAGGGTTGAGACTATGCAAGATTTTTACAGATCAGAAAATGCCACCAATTGTCCTGACACTGGACAAAGAGGTATATGATTTGGTGTTTGTCCTTCTTGGTTTTGGTCATACTTTAGTCTATATTTCCTTGTTATGCCTCGTTCTTCCTTTTTGGCATTGGAATATTTATTCTGTGTCTTTGTATATTTAAAGCATGTAACTCTCTTTTTTATTTCATACAGTATTGCCTTTTTTAATGTATAATATTTTCACTGACAACTTCTATACTTACAGACAATAAACCAAGATAATTTCTTCCTCTCCCCCACATTCACATTCACAACTACACTCTCCATCATATATCCTCCCTTTCTCCTTTAGTCTCTCTTTCATTTTTATGTCATCATCTTTTTCTCCTATTTTGTGGGTCTAGTGAAGGTATTGCTAGGCAATGTGAGGTAGTGGATATAGAGGCCAATTTCTGCCCGGACAATTACATTTTAAGGAGTCCCTTTCTTTGGCTCTTACATTCTTTCCACCACCTCTTCCACAATGGACACTGAGCCTTGGAGGATGTGAGGTGTTTCAGTGTTAGACACTCCTCCATCACTTCTTCTGAGTACTATGATGCCATTTGGGTCATCCCAGTGGTCATTGCCATCTGTAAAGAGAAACTTCTCTAACAAGAAGTGAGAATAGCATTAATATATCAATATGAACAATAAATGCAGTACTTACAAAGCAGTGTGGGAAGCATAACACATGCATTTAAGTAGATACTAGCAGGTTTTATACCCCTAAGGCTCATGACCTCCCCAGCCATAGGCTTTTGATTAGGTTTTCAGTACCAGGTATATATTCCCTCCCATAGAGAAGGCCTCCAGTCCAATTAGAGAGCAGTTGGTTTCCCCCAGAGCAAACATGCTGCTATTGTACCCATTCAGTCATTTGACCTGTCTGGCCAAAAGCATTACCTTTAAAAGATTGTCTTGAGTTTCAAAAGAGATGTTGCTATTTTGAACCAGATTGAAATTCTTAAGACGCACAGAACTTTTACATTTGGATTGAATGTATTTTTGATTCTAAGCATGAGATAATAGGGGACAGGAGTAGAATGTTATACTTAAAAGTGATGTGATTTAGTATCAAGTTGATTCAGGGAGGCCTTGTGGTGGACTGGATTTAGGATCACCTGGAAGACATACTGCTCTGTTGGTTCTAGAGAAGTTAAGTTGAACATGATGTTATCCCACAGACTGGAATCTCATACAGAATAAGAAGCAAAACATGAGGAAGACATACAAGCACTTTTGCTTGCTGACTGGAAGCCACGTGAACAGTTGCCTCATAGTCCTTCTACCATAGATAGAACTGCTTCCATCACCTGCTTTACCACCATGATGGACTGTCCCTTCAAACTGTGAGCCAAAGTAAACTTTTCCTTCCATAAGTTGATTTTGTCAGCAACAAGAAAAATAAACAATATATATTCCTTATTTCAGACATAAAGACATCTCTTAATTTCTTTTATAGTTATTACATGTGCTGGCTGAATAAATACATAACATAATTGTAGTTTTTCAAATATTAATTGCTTTCATTTGGACTATCATTGCACAAAGCATCCTGGATTGGAAATAGTTTGGTTTGAGAGTTATTTGAGATTCTTTTAATTCCTTTTGGAATGAAATCCAAGATTTACATATATGACAGTCAACATTAATATGCTCAGTAAAATCTGTGGTCTCATAGAACTCCTCTGATTTATTTATTTTTATTTTTATTGGTAATTACTTTCATGATTTTTCTTCTGCTCAGTTACCATAACATACCCTTTCTAAGATGAAAGCACTCAATTTTCATGTATGTCTTCATGGTCGTTTGTATGTAAAATGTCCCCAAAGTCTCAGATGTCTGTTTCCTACTTAGTCTCTAGCTATAGGAGGTGCATTTCTGGGAGAGACATTACTGCTGATGACTCCATTTGCTGTATGTTCAGAGCTATGCTTGCTTTTTTTTTTTTTTTCTTTCTGTAGCAGATATGTGATATTTCCCAAATTCCCTGATTCAGAGATCATTGTTGTGATGAACATAGGCATGTGGATTTTAGTTTTTTGGAACTGGTGTGTAAGGGGAATAAGGAATTATTTTGAATTTTAGACTAAATGAGCTTTGCAATCTTATAAACAGAGCTTGATGGGCCCTTTTTGAAAGAGTTAGAAAACCCAAAATACAGAGAAGCATGGACTGAGAAGGTTTGGATTATGAGATTTCAGAGGACAAAGAAAGAACCTTGTTGGAACTGGGCTACTGACAGAAAGGCTAGCTGCATTGTGACTATGTTCTGAGAATTTGACCAAAGTTGAAGTTAAAATAATGGACTTGCATATTTGGTGAAGAAAGTATACAGCAAAAAGATATGAAAAATACTAAGTTGACAAAGTAAGAAATGTAAGCAAGTTTAACATTAAAGTTATAGAGACTGGTTTTATGCCCCTTTTTAACAATTTGTAATTGTTAAGACATTACCATTGTTAAATATGGGACAAACGTTCTGCATTAGGATAATGGGAAAGATATCTGGAAGGCAAAACCTAACCCACAGAAGTCTTACACTAATAAGAATATATATTGCTTTAGTAAGACAGAGCCTAAAAGAAGAATGCTGAAAGATCACCATGCTCCTCTAGATCAAGCTATATTTCCTCCTATATTTACAATTTAGCTATGTCAGCTACAAGATACTGGTTTTGGAAGGATGAGAAATAGAGAAAAAAGAGTCATAAAGTACAATGCAAATGGTTCTATATATGTAGCAATGTAATGCAAGGTTGAAATTGCTTTATTGAATCCCTAGGAGTGGTCCTTATATAAAGCTATGAAGATGAACCATTGGTTGCAATGGATACCCCAGGATATTGGCAGTGCCATGACTATAAGGTTGCTGCTAACTCTGGCTCTAATGGATCTGCCTAGAAAATAAGCAGTATAATAGAGGGATAGAATTGGGTGTGTTGGATCCAGAGGACAACATCATGGCCCCAGATACAAGACATGGAGATCCATGATTTGATATTTGGCTTTCTAGCTTTTGTTCTTGTACTGGTCCCCTCTTTCTTTTTATAACTTCTTTTAAAACTGGGAAAGTTTCCCCTGTGTCATTATTTGTTGGAAGTGTATAACTTGTTGTACTAATCCGGGTTCTCAAGAGGAACAAAACTGATAGAATGAATTGTATTAAAAGGGAATTTATTGGATTATCTTATGGCAGTCCAACAATAGCAGGTTGCAGGCCTGATAGTCAAGGAAACTGGTAGCTGCTCAGTCCACGAGGCTGGATGCCTCTGCAGTCTCAATCCAGCACTGAAGGCCTGGAGGCTTCCTGGAGAACCACTGCTCTTCAGTCCATGCTGGTCTTCAGTCCACAATGGAAAGCAGCAAGCAGCACCACCACCCAGGTGGGAGGAGGGGATATTTTCCTTCCCAGAGCTTCCTTAGCTAATACCCTTCTCCAAGAGGGGCCACCCTTCCCATTCTTGGGTGAGGGGTCACCCTGGGGGAAGTATTCCTCCTTTAGTTAATACTTCCTGGAAGCAACCTCAGAGACCCACCTATTTCTGCCACAGAGTAAGTCTGATTCACTTTTGAAACAAGGCCAGGGACACATACAACCTATAAATTAAAAATTCTATCTTTGTAAGCAAGCTTCCTTCTTTGTATCCCCTCAGTAGATTCCCCAAGAAGAAAAAGTTTGCCAAGATGGCCAGATCCCTTTATAAGGACACTCTGAGGTAATGAAAAATACTTTACTTGGAAGGAAACTCACAACTAAGCTTTCCAGGATATCAAAAAGGCTCTACTTGAAGCACCAGCTCTTGCCCTCCCAGATGCCCACAAGCCTTTCCAGCTTTTCGAGGATGAGAGAGCTGCAGTGGCAAAAGGGGTATTAACCCAACAACTCAGTCCCTGGAAACGTCCTGTGGCCTATTTGTCCAAGAGAGTGGACACAATGGCAACTGGGTGGCCAAGCTGTCTGCACATCATAACTGCCACTGCCCTTCTGCTAAGAGATGCAGACAAACTGACTTTGGGACAGTAATTAACTATTACCATGCCCCATTCAGCAGAGGGGGTCCTCAAGAACCCTCTAGATGGTGGATGACAACTGCCAGACCTACTCTATCAGGCCTTACTACTTAACCCTCCCAGAATCACCTTTCAGCCTTCATCAGCTCTCAACCCGGCTACCCTGATACCACATCCTGACCTGGAAATACTCCATGAATGCACTGAAGTACTTCAGAAGGTCCAAGGGACCAGGCCAGATTTCACAGATATCCTATGCAAGGATCCAGATGAGGTTGACTTCACATATGGAAGCAGCTTTGTTCAAAATGGAGTCAGGTATGCGGGGGCAGCCATGATAACTTTAACAGATTATGGACAGCTGCTCTGGCTCTGGGGACCTCAGTTCATAAAAGCAGAAGTTGTGGCATTAACAGGGGCTCTTAAAATGAGCCAAGGACTAACAGTAAACATATATACTGATAGTAGGTATGCACTTGCAACCCCACATGCTCATGGTGCCATCCACCATGAATGAGGCTTACTAACAGCAGAAGGAAAAGCTATCAAATGCAAAGATGAAATCCTCAATTTATTGTCAGCCCTCTGGCTTCCCCATAAACTGGCCATAATACACTGCACTGGCCACCATATAGGGGGTACTATAGAAGCACAGGGCAATAGACTGGCCAACCAAGCTGCCAAGAAAGCAGCCATGGGGGACTCCAACTTGCTGGTCATGCTGCCTGGGCCCACCTTGCCTGACACTCCTAAATACACTGCTAACAATGACAAAAACTTTGATACCTTTCAGCATACCTATATCAGGGATGGATGGGGGTACACTCAGGAAGGACACCTCATCCTCCCAGAAGAAACGGCCAAGGACTTGGTTCATCAGATTCATAAGGGCATCCACTTGAGTAAAAGGAAAATAAGAGAACTATTTGCTTCTTCCAATTTCAGAATCTTCAGACTCAGTCCCATCATAGATGAATGTGTTTCTAGGTGCCTACCCTGCCAGGTTACCAACCCAGTTGCTGGCCATCAGCCTCTAAATAGAAGAGAGAGGGGTACAACATTGGGAGTACATTGGGAAGATTTTACTGACATAAAACCAGGTAAATATGACTATAAGTATCTTCTAGTTTTTAATGATACTTTCTCAGGATGAACTAAAGCTTTCCCTACTAAGAGAGAAATGACTACTACTGTGGCCAAGAAGATCCTAGAGGAACTTATCTCCAGGTGTGGTGGCCTCCCTACTGTTACAGGCTCAGATAATAGGTTTGCTTTTGTTTCCAAGGTTATATAGGGACTGATAAAAATGCTGGGGATTAATTGGAAACTTCATTGTGCATATCACCCCCCAGAGCTCAGGGCAGGTAGAAAGGATGAACTGGACCCTAAAGGAGACCTTAACTAAATTAACCCTAGAAACTGGGGAGGATTGGATGGCCCTCCTACCCTTCACCTTTTCTGTACCCAAAATACACCTTACATCTATGCTTTGACCCCCTGTGAAACTGTGTTTTGGAAGTCTCCTCCTCTTCTGCCAAAGCTGCAGTCAGAATTATTACCATAAATATCTGAGTTTAATTTTCTCAAATCTGTCCAGGTGCTGCAGATGGCCCAGGATAATATCTTCCCAATCCTGAGACAAGTCTACAGGCTTCCACCTGCAAAGCCATGCAGTTACAAACCTGGAGGTTTGGTCTGGGTCAAGAGGCATCCCCCAAAAAAAAAAAAAAAAAAAAAGGAATCACATAGAAAACGTTGGCCCTGGATGGAAAGGGTCTCACACCATCATACTCACCACCCCTTTGGCAATGAAAGTTGACTGAATTAAGACCTGGGTCCATCACTCCCATGTCAAACCAGTGCTGATGGAAGCGTTGACAACCCCAAAACTGGATGGCAAGCTCAAGGACATCCAACCGACCCCCTGTGAGTCAAACTGGTTCATCAATCATTGTGATTTTAATTTCTTTTCTCCTCCTAATATTTTCTTTATCTAAGTGTCTGGATCTCGAGACTCCCCATACAGGACCCCGACTTATGACTAGAGGCTATCTAGTAATAAAACAGGAAAGATCCTGTCTAGCTTCTCTGCCAGAGGCCCTCAACCAACAACCTATCTTTCTGGTAGACATTGCAGACCTCTGGCATTCCGTCACCTGGGAACTGCCTAAAGGCCAAAGACCCCCTGAGGGACTTGATTTACCCATACACACTTATTACCTGTGCCCCATGACTAATTGTTGTGTACAATGGGGATGTGAGTCTGAGACAATGGGGCCAGACAAATGGAAGGTCACCAATCCTGATCCTGACCTCCTTTTCTCCCTTTTCTGCATCCATACCTATAATTCAAACTGTTGGGGGCTCATGTCATCCCTTTACCCTAATCATAAAAATCTGGAATCCAGCTGACCCCAAAGCCCTGGCATGCAACAAAATCCTGGGGGCTGAGAGCTTATGTGGCCGGCCCAATGTATGCCACTAAAGGAATCTATCCCTTACCTTCCCAGCAGACCCCTAGCCTCCCTACCTAGAGCCACACTGCCAAAGGCCAGACCTCTCCCTGACCTAGCTCACTACTCTAGTGGTCCTAGTTAACACCACATTCTTATTCCTAAACTCTAGCACTCCCGACACCACTGAAGATTGTTGGCTTGTCTGGACCCTAGAGGGGTGGCCTTTCAGGACCCCCTTCCATTTTCCAAACTGAAAACTGTTCCCTTTAACAACTGTGGCTCATGCCCTTGGTCATCCTCCATCAGTGTGGGTGACATCTCGGGACAGTGGAACCTGCTTTCACTCTGACAACCAGTAAGGGGGCACCCTTACTCATCACTATGCCATCCCTCCTCCACCCATGTTGTTCAAGTCTCTAGCCCCTGGGGAGGATTAGGTGAATACATTCTATTTGCTGCTCCAGTCGGGGCATACTTTGCTTGCATCTAAGGACTGACACTGACTCACAGTATTCTTTCTCACAAAGAAAAATAGCCCTGAAGTCTGTATCTTAGTAATGGTTGTGTCCAAGATACTCTATTACGGAGGAGAAACAGACCTTCAGCATCTAATGCCTTCTCTCAGCCCTTACTGTTTTCAGGGGGCCTCTCTCATCCCTTAGTGGGAGCAGGGATAATAGGGTCTACTGCCATTGGGGCCACCTCGCTGGTTCTCAGATTCTCTAGACATTAACAGCTCACTGAAGTAGTAAACCGGGACTTAAGGAGACTTCATTAGCCTTATTAGAAAACCAAGTTGACTCCTTGGCTGAAGTAGTCCTTCAAAACAGAAGAGGCTTAGACCTCTTCTTCCAGCATTAGGAGAAACTTGCTGTTTTTATGCTAATCATTCCAGGGTCATCAGACAGCTCCTAGAACTCCTAAAAACAGACAAAGAAACTAGACAAAAAGACAATGAACAGTCATGGTCTTGGTTTCACAAAATATTTGACTAGTCCCCTTGGCTAACTACCCTTCTTACTGCCCTCACCAGTCCATTAATTCTCCTCCTGTTAGCTTTAATCATAGGATTCTGTATCCTTAATTGGTTGATTCTTCCATTAAACTTATGGTACTCAGAACTCAGTATGACCCCCTGGTCACAGAATTTTCAGAGGAACATAATCTTGAACCAAAGGTTTGATTCAGTCACAACTCAAAGGGGGGAATGAAAGGACTAAGCTGACCATAAAAACTCCATTTTGTTAAACATCCTCCGTTTTGTTCATGTACTCTTGTTGACCTCCAGTTCTAGCAACAATCGCAAGGTATTTCCCTGTAACTGAGCCAACCTAAAGGAAGTCAGAGCCCCTCTCAAAATATCCTCCAAGCTTGCCAACATCCTGGACCCAAGACAACTAGTTCCTTGGCTACAGTTACAAAGTATCTCTCCACCTGGATCCCACCAATCCTGTTTAAGATCACTCCAACTCCTCCTGGAATCTGTTATTGAAACTGTTACTTTGTTTGCATAGCACCTGGTTGTGGTTCTTTCCTTTAAAATGCCTGTGAGCCCACTCTTGGGGTCACAGTTCCAGCTCCCAAGTCTGGCTGCATCCCTGATCGGATCAGCTTTGTTTTGCCTTGGCTTTAATAAACTTCTTTCTGGTTGTTGTAGAACTTGAGAAATCTCTGCCTCATTACTTGCATGACCTCTGACTAACAAGTTTGTCTGTAGAGTCTATGATCTTCCTGTACAAAGGAATATGACTTGGTTCTCAGTAGTAGATTTGAATTATATTCTTCTGAGAAGCACTCTTATCCAAGCAGAGACCCACTGATCTCCTACACAGGATATATACCACTATGACACAGGTGTGTACATCTTGCCTGGTGTCACTAAAAATTTTTCCACTGGGGTGACATGATCCATGTACATTCGCCCCAGATAGAGGACAGATAACTAAATCAATATACAATTGCACCAGAAGTAATTTTGGTAAACCAATGAATTTATTGTGGTTACTTACAGAGCAGAGTGAGGGATTGCTTTCAGAAGCGTGCATAACTCAAAGGCAGCTGCATCACTGAAAGCCTATCAAAACATAGGGGATGGCTCATGGAAGCTGCATCTCTGGAGCTCACCACAACCACATGTAGGCAGCTCAATGAGAGAGTTTGCTCCAACACACACACACACACACACACACACACACACACACACACACACACGGGGGGGGGGGGAGAGAGATTGCTGTTTTCTCCTTATATAGCCTTACCATGGGAATCTTGCAAACTTTTTCCATTCTTTTTACTTCCTGAGTCTCCTGAGCTTCCCCCCACCCCCACCAGAAGGAATGTTTCAATTCTTAAACTTGGTCAAAATCTGCCCCCTTAAAAGTTCTATAACCCTAAGGAGTGGTCATGTAAGGTGTAACCTTTCTGCTCTCTCAGACTTGACATCCTGAATCCCCAAAGCCTCCTTCCTGTGTTCTGGAAGATTATTTAAATTCAAAGGAATCTGCTACACAACACAAGGTTAGTTGATTTTGCAGTGTGTAGGATCCTCTGCATGTTTACACTGGCTGTTGGCGGCATTATCCCCCAGCAGGCGCTATTATGAAAGCTAGTCAGAAGGGAACAGGCTTCCTTCTAAGTTGGGTAAGTGTTATGAGTCAAGGAATTGATTCATTTCTTCCAGATTTTTTTTGATTTGAGTCTCTTCATTTTTTTCTTTTGATCAATTTTCCCAGGGTTTATCAATCTTGTTTAATTTTTCAAATAATGACCTTTATTTCAGCAGTCTCTTGACTTATTTTCTTCCTTTCTAATTATTGATTTCTTCTCATCAGGTACTTTTGGATGGTTTGGACTATTCTAGTTTTTCCAAAGTCTTCTGATTGACAGTTAATTTATTAATTTGAGATCAACGTTTGTAATATAGGCATTTGGTGCTAGAAACTTTTTTTCTTCAAACTGCTCAGTTGTGTCTCACAGGCATAAGTTTTGGTATGTTGTGCTTCCATTCTCATTCAGTTCTTTATTAACTTTTTAAAAAAAACTTGACATTGTTTTTGAACTCCTATTTCCTCTGTCTTATCATTGAGTTCTGATAATCTGTCCTTCATATGGTCTATTCCATCAGTAAGGCTTTCTTCAGAGCATTTTATATGTTATTTCATTTTTGTTTTTCATTAACCTTTTCTTTTGCCTCTCTATCTCTTCATTGAAGTCTATTTTTGTTTCTTGGTTTGACTTCTTATTATCTCTTGGAATTCTGTCTGCATTTGATGATGTCCATTTTTAGTTTTTTCTACTGACCATTGAATTTATTTTGTTTTTGTAGATTTCCTTCCATTTTACTCAGTCACCCTTTGAGATCTTTCCTGAGTTCTTCTCACTCTTTTTGTAGATGCTCTTTCATTTCATTCAAGTGTTTGTTTATGTCTTCACTATGTTTACGTATTATGCTTTTGCATTGTTGTTGTTTTGAGGTAGGGTCTCAACTCTATCCCAGGTTGACCTGGATTTCACTATATCATCTCAGGATGGCCTTGAACTCCTGGGAATTCTCCAACCTCTGCCTCCTGAGTTCTGGAATTAAAGGCGGGCACGACCATGTCCAGTTTTGTTATGCTTATTTTAACTTCAGTTTCAGATTCTATATTTGGAGTTTCCTCTAAGTTTTCCCTGGAGGCTTCCACTATGGGTCTAGCAATTCTTGGTGGGAATCTCTCAGTTTAGTTTCTTACATTATTTGTTTTGCACTGGGGTTTGCCTATCTTCAGATAGTCTTTTTGACTTGCTAAGACTGTAGCAATAGCAGCTCTTGTGGAGACTATGTTGAATGGCTTAGTCACCTTTGATCAAAGTGGATGTTGGATGGTGCAGGATCTTCCTTGTGTGTGAAGCCTTCAAGCAGAACTGGGTAAGTCTGGGAGGTCTGGCCTACTTAATATCTAAACTGGACACTGTTCTAGCACTAACCTCATGGCTAGTTGGAACAAGCTTTGCATGGAGTTTTGTGCTAGTAGCATTGATTCCTAATCTCAGCATGTGAAAGCCTGGGTGCCCAGGTATCAGATGAGAATTATCTGGGCTTGAACTCACAACCTGGAACTTTGACATGAAATTAGCTTTGGATCCCTTCAGGAGGCTGCAGTGGCTGGTGGAGTGTACATTGTGGGAGGAGAGTTCTGTGCTGACTCTGATCCTTAATCTCAGCACATCTGGGTCTGGGTACTTGCATGAGGGAGCAAACTTACCTGGTTTGATTGCCCAGAGCCTCTCATTGCCTAGGACTTTATTGTGAGATTAGATCTATGTCACTCCTGGGGGCTGGAGCTGAGACATCATTTTCCTACACTTCTGACCTCCTTTATTAGTGTGTGTGTGTGTGTGTGAGAGAGAGAGAGAGAGAGAGAGAGAAAGAGAGAAAGAGAGAGAGAGAAGGCCAGTGTGAGAGAATCCCATCCTATTAGTTTTGCTCTTTCTGGCTAAGGCTGGGTCAGAAGACTAGAAGTAATTCTCAGAGGCCTTTAGCTAGAACCTAATCCTCACTATATGGTTGCTGAAAGCATCTTGTACCCGCCTGCTTCTCTGTCCTGATATCACCTGAGTTGGTAACTCATTACGTACCTTCACTTTTTGGTAGAAAAATGTATTGTGTGTTATCTTGTCTCTTTTTCCCCCACGTTTCTTTAGCATGACATTTCTATTATCTTAACTGGAAGTCCCCTAACCATGATTTTATATCTGTTCCTTTTCTCTTTTATTAGGCAAGTAAGTAAAAAGTAAGCTGGTTTCCTAAGAAGCAAAAAATAAAAAAAAATCCAACTATATTAATTTATTTTAAATAGCCTTAGCAATAGTAAGAATAAAAATGTTTATATGAAAAGCTAAGTCTTATGTTTCTACTTTAGGTTTATAATACTTTCTGGACTATGAAAATTCAGGTCACTTGCTATGTTTACCACTTAGCATATATAAAGGTATATCTTGTGCCCAATGCTAGTCTGTGGTGGTTCTTGTAGTGCACAACTCTTACCCCTACACAGAGGAGGTTGCACAACAGCATTCTGATAGCCAGAGCTGAGCTTCAGAACTAGAGGGAAAGGAACTAGTTAGCTGATCACATGAAATCTGATCTAATGTCTTAAAAGAAAAAAAAAAAAAAAAACAACTCATGTTTTGAAATTTACATTGAGTAGGATAAACATTAATTTTAAAACATTTTAATAAAAATTATTCAATCCAACTTCAATCTCTAGTGCTGTTTATATACTAATAAGCCATTATTTAGATATAATGGTAAACTATTTCTAAATAATCCTTCATGATTACAGAGATAGGCTTATGGAAACAATTTCAGGTCACAATTACGCTTATTCCAATGTAGAATAATAACTAGAATTTTATCTCACTCACTACTGAATTGATGAACAATGAACACCAAGCAAAAATAGAAAGAAAAAAAAAACATGAGAGAATCTACATTAACCAATATTAAAGGGTAAATTCAGTGACCATTTTCCATAGTGCCTGAAAGTATAATATAATATATATGAGCTAATAAGGGCCCAACTGAGTTTTTGCTTCTTCTCTAGTCAAATGTCTATGATTTTCAGTCATGTACTTTATTTTATTTTCAGAAACAGAAACTCTTCTATAAGGCATGATTTCATATGCCCACATATATTATAATATATGAATAAAGTTATGGCAACATAGGCCAAATACCTACATAGTAAGTAAAGGTGTACATATATTTCAAAAATGAAACTAAGTTTAAATTGTTTTAAATTGCATTCTTACTGTAAATTAGAGTTACTTAACAGTGTATCATAATTTCAAAATACTGTAAATGGGTTTTCAAGTAAAATATGACTTTAGGTTACATACAATAAGACATGATAAAGTATATTTTTACATATATGTGGATTAATTGTATTTTCTTATGGTGAATACCACGAATTTGACACAAGGCCTCACATACATACAAGCCTCCAACTGTAATTTTTAATTTAAAAAAGCATAGGGGGGTTATATGGTATATTCACCAATATTCTTATATCTTACCATTTTGAATCATGTTTGAATTTCTAACCATAAACCTTATATTTCATATTTTGAATCATATTCAAGTGGCATTTTGAGTTGAAATTTTAACAATAGAAATCATTTATAGAGAATTTATCACTAATGGAAACATTTTCATCTTACAATGTCAGCATTTGTTCTGATTCAGAACTATTGTGCTTCCTGCTCTAAAAGTTGATTATTTGATATTAAGCACTGGGAGGCATGATGAGGCTGGGTACTAATATTCTTGATGGTGCCACAAGGTTAAGTACTCAATCCTGAAAGAAGATACTGAGGGTTCCCTGTAGCTCCATAGTAAAAAGTCACAACACTTGAATTTTTGGACTGGATGCAGGGAAACAGAAAACATTTGGCAAAGATGTAAGGAAGGCTTATTACAAGGTTGAGTTCATTGATAGTGCTCGCATTAATTTCCACTGCAGAAAACAAGAGTGTTTTGGGAGCAAGGGCAAAACAGCCTGTTAAGGAGTTTTCCCTTTATTTGGTGAAAACAGCTTCAGTTCTCAAAGCTTAGGGGCATTGTACTCTGAATCACTTTGAAAATGCTTCCTTGTGCTTCAGTTACCAGAGGACGCCTAAACAGATCTTAACAGTGCTTACAGACATTCTGCTTACGTTCACAATATATCAACAGTGCCAGTGAGTTATCACAGAGCCAGGCAGGTTCTTAGTGCAAAGGACTATGCCACTACCCTTTCAACACACTATGTTTGTAAAGGAAGTGAACTCTTAAACCATAATCTACAAAGTAAAATAATTGGTCATTTCAATGAGCATGCCAGAGGTTATAGTTCCAAATGGGGACTGTGGTTTTGTCTCTAACTTCTGAAAAACCTTGAGGTTCTGTAAACCATGTCTAATACTCTTTCTCTATCTTCAACAATAGTAAATATTTAAAGGGCATTTTTGTGCTTTGAAAATATTTGAACTTACTTTAGACTGAGTCAACAAATTAAACAATAATTATGTCAGTGACAAAATAGACTTCAATTTCTTATGTGTGTGTATGTGTATATCAAAAGTATGTCTGCATTTCTCAATGAAGAAAATGTGTAATTGAGAAGATCCTAGGGCGATAAGCAACTCGACTGTGTGACACTAAGTTCATGTTCCTTGAAAATGACAGCTCAAATCATACCACAAATAAGGCTTAGATGGGTTGAGATTCAATGGTTATCAATGGGTAACCATGGGCCTATGTTTTCTTTTCAAGAACTAATAACTTTATATAAAAATATTTAATAAGAAGTTGCAACATGTAAAGAAATTTGACTTAGAGAAAAAAATAAGTATTTTTTTCATGTGGAATATTAGCTACTATTGATTCAGTTTATCTTTGAATTAATTTCTTTTAATAAATGTATAAGAAGATAAGATAAATTACAGTTCCTGTTTCTGATATTGTATTAGAATTCCTCATTTAGGTGCATACAACTGAATATCTCCTAATTAAGCAAAAGGTTGTTCTCACTCTGAAGGTTTCAATGGCTTTCATTTTACTTTAGTTACTGACCATATTGTAGTATGGGTTTTATGTTCACTTAGTCCCTATCATACATGACACATAGTCTGTGAAGATCACCACAAGATGGCAGTATTTCAGAAATTAATCCACAGGAAAGTCATTCCTATACACTACCTAAAATAATGCTATATCTTAATGGCTAAGAATGTTTCGCTGTCATTTCAAGTGATTGAGAATTCATGATGCTGTAATGTTTGTGTAGTAATGAGCTAGTTGTTTCCTTTAAGTAATATAACTGTCAGTTTGATTGTTCCAAAACATTAGAACCCTTCACCAACATATAAATCAGCTGATGCTGAAGGACTGTCAGAGACTCATAAATCTCATAATTGCTTACATGCTGGGCTATAACTATAATTTTGTTCATATATTGTTTGTATAAACACCTCATTCTAAGACACATAAATTACTTTGTGTTTCTGTGTGGTTGATGAATAGCCAATTTTATAACAGGAAATAAAAATTAGCAATTCCACAAGTTAAATACATCATTTACAGTTTTCAAAAATGGTTGGGTTGGGAGATCATCAAGCTTCTCAATATTAACTATTCTTGTAAAATGTTAGTATAGTTCATGCAAAGAATGTAGTTTTCACCAGGAGTAAAGGCTTTTAAATCTGATTTATAAGTATATAAAATGCAACAATTAAAAAAGTGTATCAGATAGATGTTCACTTAAGTGTTTTATTAGCATAGTGCCTTATTTTTATTTTCAATTACAATGTTGACATACTCTGAGAAATGTTTTCACAGAATAGTCTGATGTTTGACAGAGATACATCTGAGTAATAAAAAATGAATCTTTTCAGGAAAAGGAAGCTGATATTTAAGAATGCATATCAAATTTTGGATCAAGACAATTGCAAAGCTCTGGAGACAGATGGTGATGGTTACATAACAATGTGAGTATCTTAATGTCACTGAGCTATACACTTAAAAATGTTTGAAATAGTAAATTCCATACCATGTATATTTTACCATAGCTTAAAAGAGAGGGAGTTACCAATACATACTAGTCCAACAAAGATAAAATAGACGTAACATCATCTATAGGCAAAAAAGGGTTCACGTGATTCCATTCAAATGAAAATATTCAAAAATTCATTATGGTGATAGTTATATATGTCTGTGAATACACAGAAAAAACATTGAATTGTATATGATACATGAACTATACTTCAGTTAAACTCCTAGGGGTGAAAAAAAAAAAAAAAACTTTTAATGGTTTCCAATCTAGAACCATGTTACTTTGAACAAGCAGTACTTGACAAATTGTGGACCCACACTCCAGTGACATGCTGAGGAAATGAAGAACAAAATTAAATTCAAGATGGATTAATGGCTGGCAGGAAAGATCAGGAAGGTCTACACACCTGGCCACAGTGGTCATCCAGTCACACAGCAAGAGCAAAGGTGAGACTATAAAACACACGAGAATGAAGTTATCAAAGACCTTTATTCTGGTCTAGTTAATTCATTAAGCCACTTGTATAGAACAGTTTCTTCATTTCTGCCCCAACCAGTAGAAGGTACATCCAGGTTTGAAACGGAAGACAGACTCAACTAGTCAGCTTTACTTTACTAACAATGTATAATAATGAAAAATGTTGACTGGTACAATAAAGTCTATCACATATATGGTATCATACCCACTGTTGACAATATCTTTATAGCATATGAAGTATTAATGATGTTCTCCTTCACTCCTCCAATAAACAAGAAAGTTGTCTAGCATGAAGAGAATTAAAGTAACTTTTTTTTTTTTTTTTTTTTTTGCCTGAGGTAGGGTCTCACTCTATTCAATATATCCCAGGCAGGCTGATCTGGAATTCACTATGTAGTCTCAGGGTTGCCTGAAACTCATTGGTATCCTCCTACCTCTGCCTCCAAAATTCTGGGATTAAAGGCGTGCACCACCACGCGTAGCTAGTTAAAGTAATCTTTAAAACACTAGGATTATTTCCCAAAGAGATTAGGAGCATTCAATACATATCAAAGAAAAGCATATATTCTTCTATTTTTAATTGATAATTACCAAAACATACAAGGCTACTGAGATATGACGATATGAAGGCCACTAAGATTTGCACAAATATTGATTGTTAATGTGTGAGCCTTTAGGGCAAACTCATATGTGAAATTCATATAATTTGAAGATGTAGAATGCTATCCCCTGAGAATATTCCTTCTGCCTGTTCAAACTAATACATACTTACACCACTGGAAAGTCAATGACAACTTTCTCAATATTCTTGGCCCAAGATTAATTTTATATCTTCCAGAATTTCAGAAGGGTAGAAACAGATAGTAATATGTGATTCCATGTAAGTTTTTCACTGAGAATAATATTATTCAGATTAAATTATGTTGCTGTCTAAATCCATATTGTATTTAAAAAAATAATTTGTATGCCTTTGTATGATGATAGAACAGTTTATCTATTTCCATACTAAAAGATATACTGCCTGGTGTGGTGGTGCACACCTTTAATCCCAGCACTCAGGAGACAGAGGTAGGAGGATCACCATGTGTTTGAGGCCACCCTGAGGCTACATAGTGAATTCCAGGTCAGCCTAGACTAGAGTGAAACCATACCTTGCAAAACCAAAAACCAAAAAATAAAATACAATAAAAGATAACATACTGTTTCCAGTCTGGGATGACTACAAATAAATCAACTTACAATTTCTTTTGTTCACATTTTTATTTTATTTTCTTGAGAAAATACCAGGGAGTTAAATTGCACAGGGGCATGTCAAGGTTATAAGAAACTGAGGCTGTTCACCAAAAGTGAACACACTGAGGTTAAATCTAGACAAGGTGGTTTTGAGTCATTTCATCCAGTCCTTAACCCAGAAAGTAGAGCTTTGAACTTTGAAAGGAATGCAAGCAGAACTGCAAGAGCTCTGCAACAAGGCAGAATTCAACTCAATTGGTTGTGATTAACAATTACTGCCTTCACTAAGAATTTCCACAGCTGCCAGGCAGCAAAGACAAGGAAGACAAAAAGAATGTAATCAGAGATTTCCTCTAGGTCCATAGATTGGAAGTCTTTATAATTTGATGTTTGCTCTTTCAGACATAATCCATAGATTAAATACAAGCCCAATGTTCCAGCACACTGGATAGTTAATGACAAGCTGATTCTAACCTGGAAAAAAGATAAGTTGTCCACATGCCAAGAAAAATGATGCGAGATTGGCCATAATATGTAAAACTCTAGAAGTCTTAAACAATAACAGGAGAAAAATCAGTATACCTTAGTGCTATGGATTTCTTGTGATTAGTTCCCCAAAGTTTGGTGTTTTGGAGGCTTGAATCATTGTATAGTATATGATAAGAGATGGGCTTTTACAAAATAAGATCTAGTAGGAAGCAGTTTTGCAAAGTTGACTTCATTAACATTGCCACATGAACGATTTCTGGGAAGACATGAAAAAAAATTTTACTCCCCATAGGGCATCAATAATAGAACTAAGTAATTATAGCACCCAAGAGCAGCTTGTAAATCTATGAGTTTATAGACTTTCAGTAGTATGAGATGGAGGCTATTTATAGGAGTGTGGCTGACCTCAAAACAATACATCACCACTAAAAATTCTCTTTCTGCACCAATGATGAGTTGCTCACAAATTCATTGATGGAGACCCCTTTCAGTTCATCTTCTATACTCTGTATTGAGGATCTCCTAAGACTATGTGCAGTTAGGACATATTTACATACATCTAGCAGAGTACCCTGGGAGGAGTGGCTGGAATCACAGGGGAGGGTTTCATTATACACCCAGCATTCCTTCTATGAGGGAACATCATCAGGCCTATTGATCTTAAGGGTCTCTTGTGGATCACAGCCATTTTGATTTACATGGCAATGGCTGATATGCTTGGAGGATGACATTTAAAAGCAGCCATTAGACTCTTCATCCCCATAAAAGAAAGCATTAAGAGAATGAAACCCAGGTGCTATATGAGAAGAACACTTGCAAAACACAGATGGCAAAGTACTGCTGTCAAAAACTACAAAGAACTCTGAAAACTCGCTAGCATGAACACTATGAAATAATGGGTGCTGAGAAATGTTTGTACATGAACATATTTTGGTCACAGTCTTTATCATTCTTCTTCCACAGATTCTCTCCTATCTGTCTATTATCTCTTTGTCTTTCCTAAAAAGAATCCATTTTATTTCCAGGACTTTTTTGTTTCCTCCTAAGTTTCACTTATGAGAAAAACGTGATAGTGATGATCTCCAGATCCATCAATGTTCCAGCAAATAGCATGATTTCAGTCTTTGTGATGGATTAATAATAAATACTCAGTTATATCCATGTACATGCAAAGTACTAATATAATAATTATAAATGATGAAAGCAATTAAGCCAGAATTACATAATAATTTGGAATTATCAAGGGAGAATAAATAATGTTTTGATACTTGACTAAACTACACTGCAAACATTCTACCTGTTTGTGTATAATCAATGGTATCAAAATTAAAATATATATATATATATATATATATGTATACATATATATACTTGACTTCCAGGTAAGATGGTGGCATAGGAGCTGTGCCAACTGAGCTTAGGGATTTAAGAAAAACTACAGGAAAATACACTGTTATTCTTAAAAGTGAAGGTGTATAGGTTCTTCTTAGACACAGGAAAGAAGCAAGAGAGACCAAGATCCACTAGAAGGCCATAATTCACTGAGGCCCTGGAGGCCCCTATCCACATGTTCAGCACACCTGGCCTGCACTGCCTGCCAGTCGCCAGCACCAAGCAGCAGCAGAAGAGACCAAACAAGGGGATTTTACAACCTCATCAGCCTCTTTACAAAGTCAAGAAGCCTGAACAAGACAGCTGAGATCAGCTAATGAGCTACTCAAAGGGATACAGGTGGGACTGCCCGAGCAATTCCAGTATAACTCCAAGCTTCCTACACTCTCCCATCCCCCAAGCATCAGAACTGCAAACTTTGGGCATTCAGCTCCTGGTGGCAGGGCATCCAGCACAGCTGATCAGAACTCCAGCTCCACAGCAAAACACGGAGGGATCCAGCAGGACATTCAGCATTGAAGAGATTGGAAGCCACCTCAAAAGGTAATGTGGCTGACTGACAAAAATGAAATAAAATACAATATAAACAGGTAGAGAGGCCTCCACTGGAAGTGCTAATCTCTCCATGTCAAGGCAGGTTATGGGTTACATATTCTTAGTTGGCTGTACCATTTTTAATTAAGCTATATTTGGGGGTTGAATATTGGCACCTTTGATGCTTTCAGGTTTATATGGCTGTTGTCTTTTGCTTCTGTCAATATTAGGGGTAGGGTATGATTCAGATTCAGTCTGACCTGGATCCCAGTTCAGAACATAATTCTCTACCTCCCAGCTGACAGGATTAAATGTGTAGAGCAACACACACCCTTAGGGATTTTGGCTTTATAAAACCATCTCTTTGTTTTAATCCCTACACTTGCATACTCTGTGCTAGTTTTTTATTGAATGTGTATATTGCTCAGTTGAAGTTTAGAATTTGCCAGCAATTGTTCTACCCAGTCCACTAGAATACTTGCTTAGCAGGGAAACTCAACACCTAGGATTACTTCTGCGGTTGGATTGGGGTAAAAGAGTTAAACTTGGCACCTTAAACTCATATCCTGAAAGTATATAAAGTTGGATCACTACATCTAAGAACACTGCAGATAAGTAGAAAACCCAAACATCAAAGCATTTTGGGATACAAGAGTCCCTATGTTATAATACAAGAAACAAAGAATCAAGACAATACGATCCCACCAAAAACTAAAATCTCAAGCAGAAATGATCACAATTGAAACTGTTTTAGGATGCCTGACAAAGATTTCAAATAAATGATTGTATCTATACTCAAAGAAACCAAAGGGGAAAAAAAAAAAGGAATTAAAGCATAAAAATCTCCTGAAAGAGAACACAGGAAAACCAGCTTAATGAAATAGGGAGTTCATTACCAGGCATGAGTAAGAAAACAGAAATACTGAAGAAAACCCAGACTGAAATTCTAGCTTTGAAGGACAGTCAGTCAAATAAAAACTCTGTGGAAATTCCCACCAGTATAATGGATGAAGGAGAGAGAACAGAATATCTAAACTAGAAGACCAGGTAGCAGACCTACTACAGTCCAACAAAGAGAAAGACAAGCTGATAGGAAGGTATGAATGGGAATTTCAAGATATCCAGGACACTATGAAAAGATCAAACATAAGTATCCGGGATATAGTAGAAGAAGAATTTCAAACCAGGCTTAATAGGTATTTTCAACAAAATCAGAATTTTTTTTTTCCCCAAATTGTGAAAGAAATGTCAATGCAGATAGAAGAAACTTTAAAAACACTAAATAGACAAAACCTGGAAAGAATCTCACCTTGCCCTTTTATAATTAAATTACAAAACACACAAACCAAAGAAAATATATTGAAAGCAGTTAGAGAGAAAAAGCAAGTCATCTACAGAGGCAAGCCCATCAGAGTGACAGCAATTACTCAATACTAATTTTTAAAGCCAGAAGGGATTGAAATGATCTACTTCAAGTTCTGGAAGTTAACAACTGTCAACCAAGATTACTTTATCCTACAAAGCTATCAATCCAAATTGATGGAGAAATAAGAACATTCCACGACAAAAACAAGCTAAAGAATTTATGACAACTAAACCAGCCTACAGAAAATACTTGCAAGAATCCTTCACACTGAAGAGAAAGCAAAATACACATGGGAGGAAATAGGAAAAAATAAACCATGTTCAAATAACAGTTAAAACAAGTGAGCAAAGGGAAAACAGGAAGCACTACAAAACAAGAAGGATGGAGAAAACAAATGCATATCTTTCAATAATAACTCTTAATATCAACGGCCTCAATGCCCCAGCCAAAAGACACAGTCTTGCAGACTGGATTAAAAGGCAGGATCCTGCCATTTGTTGCCTCCCGAAAACGCATTTCTCAATAAAAGATAGACACTGTCTTAGGATGAAAAGAGGAAAATGGTATTTCGAACAAATGGGCCTAGGAAACAAGCAGGCGTTGCTATACTAATATCTGACAGGATAGACTCCAAGCCAACATTAGTGAGGAAAGATAAAGATCATATTATACTGATTAAAGGAACACTCCAACAGGCAGACATGACAATCCTAAACATATATGCACCTAACAAGGGGGCTCCAAATTTCATCAGATAAACACTATTAAACTTAAGGTCATACATAATACCAAGTACAATTGTAGTGGGTGACTTCAGTACTCCACTCTCATCAATTGGCAGGTTGTCCTGGCAAAAAGTAAACAGAGAGACATCTGGATTAAATGATGTCATGGAATAAATGGACCTAAAAGATATATACAGAACATGCCATCCAAATGCTACAGAATATACATTTCTTTTTCCTCAGGAGTATATGAAACATTCACTAAAATAGACCATATATTAGGACACAAAGCAAATCTTAACAAATACAGAAAAGTTGAAATAATTCCTTGTACTCTATCTGACTACAATGATAAACTGTAAATCAGCAACAAGAAAAACTACAGAGCATAAACAATTTCATGGAGACTAAACTGTACACTGTTGAATGATGAATGGGTCATTGAAGAAACCAAAAAAGAAATCAATAAATTCATAGTATCAAGTAATGATGAGAATACAACATACTGAAAATCTTGGATACAAGGCAGTTCTCAGAGGTAAATCTATAGCTCTAAGTGCCTATATTAAGAAATTAGAGAACTTACAAGTAAACAATTTAATGTTTTCCCTTAAGGCCTTGGAAAAAGAAAAAGAAGGCAAACCAAAAATCTTTAGATAGGAAGAAATAATAAAGATTATGGCAGAAATTAATGAAATGGGAACCAAAGCAAAAAAAAAAAAAAAAAATAGAATCCAGAGAATCAATGAAACAAAGAGAAGAAAGAAAGAAGGGACAAACAATGAAATTAGAGATAAAAAAAGGTGCCATTATAACAGATAACAAAGAAATTGAGATAAATCATAGGGACGTACTTTAAGAACATATATGCCTATGAGTTTGAAAATCTGAAAGAAATGGATGATTTCCTTGATTCATATTAAATAACAAAATTAAATCAAGATAAAATAAAGCATTTAAAGATGAAATAAAGCATTTAACAATTACAGAGATCCAAACACTGATAAAACGTCTACCATCTTGGTAAGACCCTATTCTATTGCTAAAGACTCCACATACTTGGGCTGCAAGGCCACTGAAAAATCCTGCTGGAACTGAGATGATAACCTCCTCCATGTAGACCAGCTGACAGAAAGCTGGAAGAAGCCATTCTACATGTAGTTCAATGGGAGAAAATGATACCACCAGTGAAGATAGTCAACAGTGGACACTGCAAGCCTTATAATTGGCCAGCCAGCCCAAATGAGCCAACGGGTGCAATAGTGGCACATCTGTCATGGTGGAAACCAACTGCCCACCAATTGGACTGGAGGAACGCTCCATAGGGTTGGAGGGGGGATGCATCCCTGATACTGAAAACTTAAAGCAGGGGTAGTCATGAGCCCTAGGGTGTAACATCTACTGATGTCTGGATAAGTGTATATACTATGCTTATCAAACTGCCCAGTAAGCACTTCTCATAATATTTATACCCTTATATTAATGCTACTCTCACTTTATGTAGAGAATCTTCTCTTTTTAGTTGGCAGTGACCTTGGGATAACTCAGAAGGTATCATAGTGCTGGAAAGAAGTGACTGGAGTACTAAGTAACATCTCGATCACACCTTCCAAGGCTCAGGGTCTAATGTGGAAGATTTGGCACAAAGAATGTAAGAGCCAAAGGAAGGGTAGGACTCCTTACAACATGTTCCTCCAGACACAAAATGGCCTGGATATCCATGACCTCACCATGCCTGACACTACCTACATAAGACCATCATAAGAGGAGGAAAAGATCATGACATCAAAATAAAAGAGAGACTGATTGAGATGGGGAGGGGATATGATGGAGAATGGAATTTCAAAGGGGAATGTGGGGGGTGGGAGGGAGGGTATTACCATGGGACATTTTTTATAATCATGGAAAATGTTTAAAAAAATGAGAAAAAAAGAATATACTGGATATGTTCTTTACACATTTTTTTCTTGCTGTGACTTTGCTTAGTAAATTGAATTTCTATAAACCAGCTATGGAAAAAAAAAAAAAAAAAAGTCTCCCATCTAAAAGAAGTCTAGGCCCAAATGTGTTCACTGGTGAATTTTACCATACCTTCATGGTAGAACTAAAACCACTGCTTCTCAAACTTTTCCATAAAATAGACAAAGAACCAATCCTACCACACTCCTTCTATTAAGGCAGAAGGACCCTGATACTAACACCAGACAAAGGCAGAACAAAAAAAAGAAAAGGACAGACCAATCTCCCTCATGAACATAGTTGCAAAAATTCTGAACAAAGCATTGGTGAACAGAATGCAAGAACATATCAGAAAGATTATTAAACCCAACTAAGCAGGCTTTATCCCAGAGATGCAAGGATAGTTCAACCTACAGAAATCCATAAATGTAATACACTATATAAATGGACTGAAGGACAAAAATCACATAATCGTCTCAATAGACATAGAAAAGGCATTTGACAAAATCTAACATCCCTTCATGGTAAAAGCATTACAGAAACTAGGAATAGACAGAACATATCTCAATATAATAAAAACTATTTTTGACAAACCTACAGCCAACATAATACTAAATGGGGAAAAAACTTGAAACTTTTCCACTAAATTCAGGAACAAGACAAGGGTGTCCACTGTCCTCACTTTTATTTAATATAGTACTGGAAGTCTTAGCTATAGCAATAAGGCAAGAGTCACTCAAGAAAGTGATAGATATTGGAAAAAAAAAAGAGATCAAATTATCATTATTTGCATATGGTATGATTATATACATAAAGGACCCTAGAGACCTTACCAGTAAACTTTCAGAGCTGATAAACACCTTGAGAAACATAGCAGAATACAAAATAAACTTACAAAAAATAGTAGCTTTTCTACATATTAACAGCAAACATGTGGAGAATGAAATTACGGAATTTCTCCCACTCACAATTGCTTCAAAAATTTGCAGTGGCTGGAAGACCTGGTGTGCCCATTATGTTTCTCTCTCTCTCTCTCTCTCTCTCTCCCTCCATCCATCTATCATCTATCTATCTATCACCTATCTATCTATCTATCTATCTATATCTATCTATCTATCTATCTATTTCTATCTCTATCTCTCTCTCTCTCCTTCTCTGTCTTTCTCCCAAATAAAAAAAACAATATTTTTGATATATTTTATTTGAGGGAAAGAAGGAGAGACAAAGAGAGCGAGAGAATTGGTGCACCATGGCTTCCAGCCTCAGAAAAGGAACTCCAGATGCTTGCAACCCTTAAAAGATTTTTAAAATATATTTTATTTATTTATTTTAAATAAAATATTCTTTAAAAAAAAACAGATGTTTGAAAAAAAACTATTTTCACACTACTGTATATTACCAAATATGTAAAGAAGTGTTAGGGGGTAGAGATATAGCTTAGAGGTTCAGGTGCTTGCCTGCAAAGCCAAAGGACCTAGGTTCAATTATCCAGGACCCATGCAAGCCAGAGGCACAAGGGGTGCATGCATCTGGAATTCATTTACAGTGGCTGGAGGCCCTGCTGTGCCTATTCTCTCCCCTTCTCTCCCTGACTATTTCTCTCTCAAATAAGTAAATAAATAAAAATATCAAAAAAGAGGACTGGAGAGATGGCTTAGCAGGTAAGGCATTTGCCTGCAGAGCCAAAGGACTTTGGTTTGATTCCCCAGGACCCACATAATCCAGATGCACAAGGTGGTGCATGTGTATGGAGTTTGTTTGCAGTGCCTGGAGGCCCTGGTTCACCAATTTTCTCTCCCTCTCTCTGCCTCTTTCTCTCTCTCAAATAAATTAAAAAAAAAACATAAAAATATTTTTAAAAAAATGTTATGACATTGAGACATTCGAGAAAAATAGGAGATGTGCCAACAACTGAACCATGATAAGAGACAAATTAATAGAAGAAAAGTGCATTATTAATTTTTTAGTTAGCATTAAAATAAAGTACTGCAACTATAAAGACACTGAACCTAATCAACAAACTGTCAAATAGAAATACATTAGGAAACAACAACAACAAAAAAGAAATACCTTAAAATTGGGTCTCAGCAATACCAGAAACAATTTTTTAAATACATACATACATATATATATATATATATATATATATGTATATATATATATATATATATATATATATATAAACCCCCTTGTTGAGGTATATGTGTCATGCATTGTGGAGTTAGCCCACACTTATGGGTAGGATAAATGTCTCTGCATATAATGATCCAACATGTGGCTCTGACATTCTTTCTGCCCCCTCTTCTACAAAATTTCCCTGAGCCATGTTGGGTTCATTTTGGTCTGCTTCAGTGATGAGGTGTTGGGGGCCTCTGGGTCTCTGGATCTCTCATTTGGTAGGAGTTGATTTTTCTCTGTGTTGATCTCCTTTGCCCTGGTGCTGGTAGCCAGTTCACCAAGAAAATAGCATCCTTGCTTGTTTCACCAATTGTTCTTATTTTCAGCTGGGGCTCTTTTGAGGTATGATGGGGTGGCTCTCTACTTAGGATCTACATCTATCTGAAAAACAGAAGCAGATGCTCCAATGGAGAGTATGTTAGGACCAAGAAAAATGAGATAACCCTCACTTTTATTATAGAGAATTTAATAGGTGTAGGCCCTCTTGTAGCCCATGATTGATGGTAGCTTGATAATGGAGAGCAGGCTTATGTTTAGATATGGTTCTGACTTGTTTTCCAGCTCCAGCTATGGGTCCCATACCACTGAGGGGATCAGTTTACTAAATCAAGAGAAGTTGGTTCCCCACCATGGCTGTGTATCACTATTGAACTTGTGTGGTCATCACAACATGTTATTTGCAACTAAGTAGGTTAGTCCTTGAGTTTCTTGGATAGATATTGGTCATTTTCCACCAGTCGCCCATGTAGCACCTTCTGGAACTAGACATGCAGACTGTCTGAGGACTGACTCTCTTCCAGCTTCCAGCCATGCCATTCCATTTTACGTGTCAACTACATAAGGTGTCTTTGGCAGTAGGGTCTTACCACTAACCTTCAGTGGGTCATCAAATACTCAGATAGAAATCTGTCTTTCTTTTAAGACACCTTGTAGGTCTCTCTGATCAATAGCTCATTATGGATGATAGCCACATGCTGGTACTGGGAGTTACAGGTCAGTGCCCACTTAGAAAAGGAAGAAAAAGATAACTAATATAAAAGAGTTAGAGAGAAGAGAGAGAGAGAGAGAGAGAGAGAGAGAGAGAGGAAGGAAAGGAAGCTGTAGAAGATTAAGGTCAGTCTTCATCATACCCTCTCCAGTGTCCTGTGGCTCAGGTGTTCCCTCTAAGGGCCTGGTGAAGGTTCAGCCATTTGGTCTGCCTTTTAGGATGTAGAATTTTATGGTACCATTGCTGTTTGGGTCTAGATTTGTGTTTTCTACACCCTCCATTGCCCTCCTCTCCCTCCCACCCATCCTATTATGTAGTCCACGAGATGCTTGCTGGGTATGTAATGCATCTTGGGTAGATTCAGGTTAGATGTTGTAGATGAGTGAAACTATGTGGCTTTTTTTTTTTCTGTGATTAGATAAGTTCACTGAGAACAATGTATTCCAGGTTCAACCATTTTTCCTTAAATTTCATTGTGTCAATTTTTTCTTACTGCTGTATAGAATTCCATTGCATAGATATACCACATCTTAGTTATCGATTCTTCTAGTGATGGACATGTGGGTTGATTCACTCATCCACTGTTGGTGGGATTGTAAGATGGTACAACCACTTTGGAAAGCAATATGGAAACTCCTGGAAAAGCTGACTATAGAGATAACAACAGACCTTAGCTATTATGAATTGAGCTGCTACAAACATGGTTGAGCAAATCTCTCTAGCCTATGGTTTGAAAGTTTTAGGGTAGATGCCCAGGAAGGGAATAACTGGGTCTGTTTTTATCTTTTTGCTTTCCAAAGTGGTTGTACCATCTTACATTCCCACCAACAGTGTATGATTTGATTTTTTGATGTTTGCTATCCTTAGTGGGGTAAGAGGAATCTTATAGTCATTTTAATTTGCATTTCCCTGATGATTAGGGATGATGAACATTTTCTTAAGTGTGTGTTTGCCATTTGTATTTATCCCTCTGTGAAATGCCTTTTTAGCTCTTTGCCCTATTTTGTGAGTGGGGTGTTTGACTTTGTACTGTTTAGATTTTTGAGTTCTTTGTAGATTCTAGAGATTAGGCCTCTGTCAGTTGGATAACCAGCAAATATTTTCTCCTATTCTGTGGGTAATCTTTTGGCTTTGTTTATTATATGCTTGTCTATAAAGAAACTCTTCAGCTTCATGTGATCCCATTGGTTGAGTGACTATTTAAGATCATGGGCTACTAGGGTTTTTTTCAGGAAGTCTTTTTCCATTCCTATATCATGGAAAGTTCCTCCTATATTTTCTTCCAGTAGTAGCTGAGTTTCTGGTCTTATATTGATGTCTTTGATCCATTTGGGCTTGAGTGTAGTGCATGGTGAAATGTGTGGATCAAGTTTCGATTTCCTGCATGTGCTTATCCAGTTTGTCAAGCACAATTTGGTCTTTTTTCCAGTCTATATTGTTAGGACCTTTGTCAGATATTAAGTAGCTATAGTTGCTTGACCCAAAGTCCAGGTCCTCAAGTCTATTCCATTGGTCTATAGTCCTATTTTTATTCCATTACCATGCTGTTTTTATTACTATGGTTTTGTAATATAGCTTTAGATCAGGTATTGTAATGCCTCCAGAGGTATTTCTTTTGCTAGGGATATGTTTGGATATTCGAGGCCCTCTGCCTTTCCATATGAAATTTGAGATCATTTTTCCTATCTCTGTGAAAAACACTGTTGGGATTTAAATTGGAATTGCATTAAATCTGTATATTGCCTTTAGTAGTATTGCCATATTCACAATGTTAATTCTGCCTATCCAGGATCATGGGAGGTCTTTCCATTTTCTCAAGTCTACCTCAATTTCTTTTTTGAGGGTTTTTGTGTTTTCTTTATATAGATCTTTCACTTCCTTGGTTAACATTATTCCAAGGCATTTAATTTTTTTGTTGTTGTTGCTATTGAAAATGGGACTATGTCCCTTATTTCTTTCTCTGTTTTTTTGTCATTTTCATATAGAAATGCTACTGATTTTTGTGCAATGATTTTGTATCCTGCTACTTTACTGTAAGAGTTAATCACCTTCAGGAGTTTTGGGATGGAGTCTCTCAGGTCTCTTACATATACAATCATGTCATCAGTGAATAGAGCTAACTTAACTCCTTCCTTTCCAAATTGTGTCCCTTTTAATTCCTTCTCCTGTCTTGTTGGTTAAGGTGCTTTCCTGCAAAGCCTAAGAACCCATTGTATACTCTCCAGATCCTACATAAGCCAGATGCACAAAGGTGAGGCAAGCGCTAGGTCTCATGTGCTCACTAGGTGGCACAAGCATCTGGAGTTCAATTGCAATGGCTGAGGCTCTGGAGCACCAATTCTTTCTCTTTCTCTCTCTCCCTCTGTGTCTAAAATTAAAAAAAAAAATGCATGTTCACTTAGGGCTAGAATATTTGTGATGTTGAGCTTAAACATATCAATGTGCCCATGTAAATGCTGAACATAAATGATATGTTCCTAACTCCATCTGAAAATTTTATTGACAAAAGGAAGAACCATAAGTGTATTAACTTTCAAGAAAAAAGGTACACATATGTTAAATAGCTTACAATTTGTTTTTAAATTTTGTGATTACAGATATAAGGAATGTTGAACATGCAAGACAGAATTTTCCTATCTGACAAAACCAAGGGAATGTATTAACTGGGGAAAACATCAACCTCCACTAACACAAGGCTCAAAATGTCAGCAGATAAGATGACAACTATACCACAGTTTTTTCAGCTCTGTGGTATTTTACCTTTCCTCCCCCCAGGTAACTACCAGTGTATTTAGTAAATGCCTATATGTATGACTTTTATTGTTTGGTGATTATAAACATTCAGGTTACCACAGCCATATCAGACCACATTTTGTGTGGCAAGCAGAGTCCATATTCCTTGGCCATGCCCACTTATATCTGACTCAGGTAAAATTAACTCTTACTTTCTTTGAAGCAAAAGCTATGTTTTACATCAAAATATAAGTAAACCAACTCATATATTTTAAACATATTTTTGTAATATGTTTAAGCATTAAACAATGATGCAAATTACATACTTTCAGCAATAGAAGGGAAACACAAAAACCACACACATATGTATATAGCTATTGTGTAGAACATAATGATCTCTCTCTCTCTCTCTCTCTCTCTCTCTCTTTCTCAAAGCTTGGGCTTGAAACTTAAAACTTGTATTACTTCTGTCTATAATAAATTTGTTAACTTATTAAAAATATACTTGTAAATATAGTACCTGAATAAACGTGTACAATTAATTTTTATCAATTATGCATTCAACATGAGTGGAATTCACTTGTTATTAAAAATCTCACCATTGAAACAAGCCACTTTAAAAATAGACAGAAAACTATGAACACATCATTGAATATGATGACATATACATATAAAAAGAAAATTGAATATCATTTTCCTTTTAGAATTTCAGATTAAGATACTTTCACAAAATTTATTTGACTGGTGGCCAGGGCTTAGAGATGGAAGTGACAGGTAAGGGGAATTGGAACAGTTGAGACAACCTTTCTAAAGTATATGCAGGGTCTACTGCTAAGTGTTTTCTTATGGTTCCATGTGAATTTATACTTTAATAATAAAATTTTATCAGTTTTTACAGATAATAATCAGTGATTTATGTAGAAACTTTTGATTGAGTGGCAACTTTACCATTAGCATTATTTTGATCGCTTTACTGAAAACTCAGATGGTTATATAACAATTTGTCATTTTGCTAGGCTTTCCTTTTGCTTTTTGATGTGTCTTGAGCTCTTGGAAATTACATGCCCACTTATAATAATTCTCAGTTTCTGATAAACTGAGGTCTTCAAATTTGTTGTTTTTAACTTAATACAAATAATTTTCTATGCCTTTGTATATTTAAAAGAGGGAACATTGATTTCTTAAAGGAAATTAAGGGTTATTAATTCCTTGGGACCTCTACATAAAAGAGAAAGAAATAACTAAGAGGTGATGTCACTTAAGCATGAAGACTTCTCAGCCTAAGACACCCAAGATGAGATTTTCAAAAATCACATAAACAGCTGTGGCGACCACACATGTCTGTACCCCAGTTAATGGGAGGTAGACATCAAAGAATCAGGGGGTACTCACTGATGGGAAAACAGCTCCAGGTTGAATGAGAGTTCGCTTCTCAGGGAAAGAAATATGCAGATGAGAAATCAGAAAACATATCTTCTTCTGGCCTTCTCACAAACATGCATGGGGCACATGCATCTGCACACTCATGTACATATAGCACATATGAAATCTACCACATACACTACACAATGCAACATATGTGTGAAAAGGGTTATCAATATTCTTATCAGAAATGTGGAAACCTTCTTAGAAACTTTTTAATTTCTCTCATAATACTTCATAATTTTCAGCATAAATGACTTTTCTTCTTAAATTTATCCCTAAACAGTTTGTTGTTCCAGCTGTGACTCATTGTCTTGAATCATTTCATGCTACTTTAGTAAAATTTACCTTATTTTACAACCTTGCTCCATTTACTTAAGACTCCTTACTAGTAACTGCTTCAGATTTCGTAGGAAAGTACATCATCTGTAACAAGTTTAATTTTTACTTAAAATAAAAACAGTTTTTGTTCATTTTTTTATTTATTTGAGAGAGAGAGAGAGAGAGAGAGAGAGAATGGGCATGCCAGGGCCTCCAGCCACTGAAAACAAACTCCAGATGTGTGCACCCCCTTGAGCATCTGTCTAAAGTGGGTCCTGGGGAATCAAACCTTGAACCAGGGTCCTTAGGCTTCACAGGCAAGTGCCTAACTGCTAAGCCATATCTCCAGTCCAACATTTATTATTTTAATATGTTGTTTGTGTAAGTCCCATGCAAGTGTGTAATCAATTTGTGTACATTTTATTCTCTACTTAGTTTCCTGATTATTCAACAAATTGGTGGCATTTTTTTTCAAATGATTTTGCTTTATCTGTTAAATTATTACATAGATTTCCTTATATAGATTATTCTTACAGTATTTGGTTATTTTTAAGAGTAAAACAACTCTGAAGTTCTTAAAAGAAAACAATGCCATTATATATTATTGTTTATAAACAATATTTGTTAATTTTTTTGTTTATTTTTATTTATATATTTGAGAGCAACAGGCAGAGAGAGAAAGAGGCAGAGAGAGGGAGGAGAGTGGGTGCACCAGGGCTTCTAGCCACTGCAAATGAACTCCAGATGCATGCGCCCCCTTGTGCATCTGGCTAACGTAGGTCCTGGGGAATCAAGCCTCTAACCAGTGTCCTTAGGCTTCACAGGCAAGCGCTTAACCGCTAAGCCATCTCTCCAGCCCCAATATTTCTTAATTTTTGAGAAAGACATTTTATTTTTGTTTAGCATGTGTTTTCATGAGTTTGCATTAGGGTTTTGAAGTTTTCAAAATAACTTAAATGCCATTTTTTTTTTAGTACATCTGTATGTATCTTATTACTTTCTTTTAAAAATAAGATCAGGTTCAATTAGTCCATTACAGGTAGACACTTGATTTTATTTTATGTTACTTCAATTTTGTAAAAAAATGCATTTTGAAAATTGCATATTTAAATAATGTGTCCACTTTGTCTATATGTGTTCTCTGCCTGGCATCTTTATTCCTTTATTGGGCATCCAGAGAATTCATCAAAATTGCATGTGATAGTAAATACAGGCATGCCAGAGAAAAAAGCTGAAAGTTCAAGAGTGGAAAAAGAACTTTGACTAGAAAATAAAAGTAATTGTTAGAACTGTTTCTTCTTCATTCTATTTGTTCATCCAAATTCCACAAAATCTACAAGTTTATGTATAGATGAATATACTCCAATGGAAAAGTCAGCTTTAAAAGTTAACAACTGGGCTGGAAAGATGGTTCAGTGCTTAAGGCACTTGCCTGTGAAGCCTAAGGACCCAGGTTTGATTCTCCAGGTCCCACTTAAGCCCCATGTACATGGTGGGACAAGTGTCTGGAGTGACTATAGGCCCTGGCACAACCATTCTCTCTCTCGCTCTCTCTCTTTTTCTCTCCTTCTGTCTGACTCTAATAAATAAAAAAGAAAAAAAAAATAAAAGTTAGAGCTGGAGAGATAACTTAGCAGTTAAGGCATTTGCCTGCAAATACAAAGGACCTAGGTTCGATTCCCCAGGGCTCACATAAGCCAGATGCACATGTGTCTGGAGTTTGTTAGCAGTGGCTACAAGCCCTGGTATGCCCATTCTGTCTCTGTCTGTTTCTCTTCTCATTCTCTGCTTACAAATAAATAAAAATTTTAAAACAGTTAAAATCACACCAAGTATGTATATTTTGAGAATTATTTTATAAAAGTAGCTTATGAATAAGATAAATATACATGAAAGATGTAATAGTATTGTTGCAGTCAGGTTCACATTGCTGGTAGAAATCACCCAGCAAAGTGCAGCTTCTGGGAAAAAGAGATTTATTTTGGCTTAGAGGCTCAAGGGGAAGCTCCACAATGGCAAAGGAAAACGATGGCATGAGCAGAGGGTGGACATCACCCCCTGGCCAACATAAGGTGGACCACAGCAACAGGAGGGTGTGCCAAACATTGGCATGGGGAAACTGGCTATAAAGCCCATAAGCCCGCCCCCAACATACACCCCCTCCAGGAGGCATTAATTCCCAAATATCCATCAGCTGGGAACCTAGCATTCAGAACACTTAAGTTTATGAAGGACATCTGAATCAAACCACCACATTCTTCCCCTGGCCTCCATAAACTGATATCCATACATGATGTAAAATACAATGCATTCAGTCTGACTTTAAAAGTCCCCATAGTTTTTATCAATTCCAATGATATTCATACATCCCCATAGTTCAAGATCTATTAACTGAGCCATAATACCAAAAAATAACCTCAAAAACCCCATAATGACACAGAATAAATATTCATACTGCAAAAGATGACATTAGGCATAAAAAAGAAACATTCAACCAATACAAGATTTAAAACAACCAGGGCAAATATCAAACTCTGTAGCTTCAAGTCCAACAACTCTAGCCAGTGACAAATCTTCAAGTCTGATAATTCTAACCAGCAGCAAGTCTCTGGCATTCCAATTCTGCCCCTCCAGCTAGGCTACTCACAGTCCTGGGAAACTTCTTCAGGGCGGCAGCTCCTTGGCAGCCATCTCCTGGTCCCGGCATCTGCACTGGGTCTCCACTGCAAGCCACGGTTCATCCTCATGGCCCCATGGGGTCTCTATGAAGGCAACCAGCAAACCCGCTTCACGCTGCCCATAGCCATTTCCAAAACACAAGACCATGTTGCAAACTCAATGACCCTCTTTCCAGCATTTCTCCAGGATACCAGGTAGGGTGCCAATTTGTTAATCCAGGGGGGAATAAAGCAGACTTTGAAGAACAGGACACTCCTTGAGCACTCAGGCCCCTTCTAAAGAGTCTAAATTCTTCTTGTTGCCCCTGCGCAGGTCAGCTAGCCCAGTCTCAAAGGTTGTAATCTCCTAGTTGCAGCTGAACGGGCAACAGTTCACCCAAAGATTTTTCTTTCTGTGCCATATCCCTCTGCTCACACCAGTTCATTTCTATGCAAAGCAACCCTGCACAACTTCTCAGGACATGGGCACAAGAGCAAGCTTCTCACACAAACTGCTAGCCCAGTCCAGGCAAAGCTCTTTCTCACCCTCATAAGCCAAACCTCACAGTCCATAGTTGTTACTGCCTTCAGGTCTTTCAGCTCTGACCAGGATAGACCATCAAGCTGAACTTACAGCACTGCAAGGCATCTCTTAGGCCAAGGTTTCAAGTCCTCCCACATTCCTCTTGAAAATCAGTTCCAAAAGGCCGAAGCCACATAGTCAGGTGTCTAGCAGCAATCCCACTCCTCGGTACCACTTTACTGTTGCAGTCTGGTTTGTATTGCTGGTAGAAATCTCCCAACCAAGAGCAGCTTCTGGGAAAAAGAGATTTATTTTGGCTTACAGGCTCGAAGGGAAGCTCCACGACGGCAGGGGAAAACGATGGCATGAGCAGAGGGTGGACATCACCCCCTGGCCAATATAAGGTGGACCATAGCAACAGGAGAGTGTGCCAAACACTGGCCAGGGAAACTGGCTATAAAGCCCTTAAGCCCACTCCCAAAAATACACTCCCTCCACGAGGCATTAATTCCCAAATATCCATTAGCTGGGGAGCTAGCATTCAGAACACCTAAGTTTATGGGGAACACCTGAATCAAACCACCACACATACTATACAGAAAAAAACAAGAGAAAATGAAAACCGGGGCTGGAGAGATGGCTTAGTGGTTAAGGCATTTGCCTGCGCATTCATAGGATCCTAGTTTGATTCTCCAGGACCCATGTAAGCCAGATGCACAAGGGGTGCATGCATCTGGAATTCATTTGCAGTGGCTGGATGCCCTGGTGCACCCGTTCTCTCTCCCTCTCTTTCTCTTTCTCTCTTTCAAATAAATAAATAAATAAAAATATATTTAAAAAGTAAAGAATGTGCAAACCAAACTGAACTAATAAATACCCTTCTAAATCCATAAAGATCAAAGCTAATCACGTGGAGGACAAAACCTCAGAGTTGGAAAACAAAACAGAAGAACCAGTTCAGGAGTTCAAAACTTTAATAAGTTTAAAATATCTTGTGAACAGAACAAGAGGGAACTGTGGTATACCCTAAAACATCCAGACATTCAGATCATAGGTATACCAGAAAGGAGAACATTCAGAACAAAGGCATGGAAAAGTTATGCAACAAAATTATCAAAGAAAACTTCCCTACCCTCTCAAAAGAGAGTCCTATCAAGATACAGGAAGCTTATAGAACTCCAATCACATTGTAACAAAAAAAGAAACTCTCTAAGTTACAACATCATTAAAACTCTAAACAATGAAAACAAAGAGAAAGAAAGCCCAAAGCAGAAAGAGTGAAACAACACAATACATACAAAGGCAATCTAATCAGAATCACCTCAGGTTTCTCCATGGAAACCCCAAATCCAGAAGGGCCTGCAATAAAGCAGTTCAGTGTCGAAAGAACTATGGTTTCCAAGCCAAACTACTGTATACAGTGAAAGTATTCCTCATAATACATGATGAAAGGAAAAATTCCCATAATAAACCCAGCTCTATGATTATATTAACACAAAGCCAAACCTACAGAGAATACTTCAAGGAATTGTTGACATAGAAGAGTAAAATAACCAATCTCAAGAGCCTACAAGAAAAAGATCACAATAACAAAATCTAGAGCAGGTTCAAAATAGTAAAAAGTCTAAGAAAACACCAACCCCCATAAAACACCCTAATACATCAGGGATTAAGTCAAACCTCACAGATATAACTATAAATATTAATGGCATTAAATCACCCATAAAAAGATACAAGTTATCAGGGTGGATCAGAAAAATGGACCCTTCTATCTGCTGTCTTCAAGAAACCCACCTCAGCACTAAAGACAGTCACCTCAAGGTGAAAGGATGGAAAATGTTATTCCAAGTAAATTGGCATAAGAAATAAGCAGGTGTTGCTATATTAATATCTGATGAAATAGAGTTCAAACCAAAAGTAATCAAAAAGAAAAAAAAGATTGCTTCTTATGCATCAAGAAAATAATGCAACAAGAGGACAACACAATCATAAATCCATATACACCAAACAAAGGCACACCACAGTTTACAAAATAAAAATTACTTGACAACAAAACAGAAATAAACACCAATACCATCATAGCTGGGGAGATTAATACTCCACTAACATCAACAGACAGATTATCCAAACAAAAGATCAGCAAGGAAGTAAGAGAGCTCAGTAACACCATCAACTAGACCTAATGGACATCTATAGAACATTCCACCCAAATGCTACAAAATACACATTCTTCTCATCAGCCCATGGAACCTTTTCCAAAATAGATCATATATTAGGCCATAAATCATGCCTCCATAAATTCAGGAATTGATATAATTTACTGCATTATATCAGATCACAATGCTATAAAGCAAGAAATTAAAAAAGAGAGACATCAGGAATTCCACCAGCTTCTGGAGGCTGGACCATACACTTTAAAACAATTAATAGGTAGTGAAAGAAAAGATAAAAGAAATTATAATATTTTTAGAATTGAATGACAATGAGAACACAACTTATCAAAACTTATGGGACACAATGAAGGCAGTCCTAACCATAAAATCCATAGCACTAAATGTCTTCATAACAAAGACAGAGGGGTCCCAAATTAATAACTAACTATCCACCTAAAATCATTGGAAGCACAAGAACACAACTCAAAGAGCTCTAGAAAGAGAGAAATTATCAAGATCAGAGGAGATACTAATAAACTAGAAACTAAGAAAACAATAAAGAAAATTGATGAAATGAAGATCTGGTTCTTTGGTAAAGTAAATAAAATGATAAACTCCTGGGCAATTTGATCAAGAGATATAAATATATGTCTCAAATTACAAAATAACTGAAATAAAATAAATGAAAAAGGGGAGGTCACAACAGACAAAAATGAAATTGAAAGAATCATCAAGACTTATTTCTAAAACCTGTACTCCACAAAATTATATATTCTGGAAGAAATGGATAAATTCCTAGACACATACTACCTACAAAATTGCACTCAGAGCAGATTAATCTCCTAGCCAAACCTATCATGGTTAATGAGATTGAAAAGGTAATCAAAAAAATCTCCCCCCAAAGAAAATCTCAGGACCTGATGTTTTCTCCACCAAATTCTATTAAAGCATCGTTGAAGAATTGAAACCAATTCTTCTCAAACTATTTCACATAAACAGAGATGAAGTTAGCATCACTCTAATACCAAAACCAGACAGAGATACAAGAAAAGAAAATTATAGGTTTATAACCCTGATGAACTTAGATGTAAAGATTCTGAACAAAATGCTCAGAATCTGAATTCAAGAACACATCAAAAGAATTATCTACCTTCATCAAGTAGGATTCATTCAAGGAACACAGAAATAGTTCAACATACAGCAACAGAAAAATCAAATACCATGGATTATCACTAACCAAAGATGTGAAAAACTTATATAATGGAAACACAAAAATACTGAAGAAAGAATTTGAGGAGGACTTCAGAAGCTGGGAAGACCTCCCATGCTACTGGATAGGTAGAGACTGACAATGGCAATTCTACCAAAACCAATATACAGATCGACCAAAGTACTAATAAAAATTCCAGCATAATTCTTCAGAGAGATGATCTCAAACTTTATATTGAATGGCAACAGGCCTTGGATATCTAAACATATCCTCAGCAAACAAGCACCACCATACCAATAAAAAGCTATATTTCAAAGCCTTAGCAACAAAAGCAGCATGGTACTGGCATAGAAACAGAAATAGAGACCAGTGGAAGAAAACTGAAGATCCAGACTTTAGGTTGAGTAACTACAGCTACTTGACTTTTCCCACAGTTGCCAATAATGTGGCATGAAGAAATGACAGCATCCTCAACAAATAGAGCTGGACAAATTGGATAACCATATATAGAAAAATGAAACTGTGTCACTCATCACCATACACAAAAGTCAAGTCTAAATAAATTAAAGATTACAGTATAAAACCTGAAACTCTTCCCTTTATTGAAGAAAAAAAAAAAAAAAAAGGAGGAAATCTCCATGATTTAGGAGTGCAGGAAGACTTCCTGAACAAAACTCCAGTAGCTCAGGAAATTAAAACAATGCCTCAATGGGAACTCATGAAGTTGAAAATGTTTTGCACAGACAAATATACCATAATAGAGACAATAGATTACTCACAGAATGGCACAAAAATTTTGTCAGCTCTACCACTGACAAAGGCCTAATATTAAGAATCTACAAAGAACTCAAAAAACTGAACAATACGAAATCAAATAACCCACCAAAAAATGGGGCAGAGAACTGATTATGGAGTTCTCAGAGGAAGAAATACAAATGGCTAACACACTTAAGAAAATGTTCAACATTCCTAGCCATCAAGGAGAAGCAAATTGAAATAACTATGGGATTCCACCTTACTCCAGTAAGGATAATAATCATTAAAAAATCAAATGACAGCAAATGTTGGTGACACTATCAGGAAACAGGAATCCTCATTCACATTTGGTGGGAATGTAAACTTGCACAGCCACTGTGGAAATGAATATGGAGATTCCTGAAAAGAATGGATATAGTGTTGCCAACATACCAGCCATTCCCTTCCATTTTACATTTACCCTAAATGTTCCATGTTTTATTACAGAGATATTTGATCATATTCCTACACAAGGGAGGACATGAAGAGCAGTGTATAAATTCCATAAATTTGTTTTGCTTTGGTATAGGTTAAAAATGTGGCTGCCTCCTGCTTCCACCTTCCAACTCCAACATCTGAAAGAGGAAGAAGTTCCTTTACACACACACACACACACACACACACTCATGCGTGCACTCATGCACGCATACACACACACACATTCTCACTCACAGATGTGTGTACTACTATCTATACACATATAGTACAATACATATACACACTACACATACACAAACCATACACAAATGCACACACACACTGAGTTCTCACCCTAATCTTCAAGGATATAAATAACTCTCCAAGGGCACGATAAGCCTTGAGCATCATCTTTAAGGCCTAAAGATATCCTCTAGGTCCTGGCCTCATTTTATCTTTGAAGTGGAAACACATACCTGTGGATTTAATTCATCTCCCGGGTTCTCTCTCTATGGCAGAAGTCGTGAATTAACTTCTCAAGGCTTGATTGTCAGGTTTAAATACAGTTTGGAACCATTTTACCTAAATTTTCTCAATTTTCTATTATTTATTTATTTTCTTCCTTCACAAATGATATTAACAAAATATTCTTCCATTAATCTGTCCTTTAAAGTCTTATATTATGTCAGTTAGATAATTTTCTGTTATCTAGAAATTTAAATACCATTTTTTAACCTAGTAACTGCACATAAATACTCTTCTACGGAAGGCAAAAGCAGAATGATTTATCCCCTGTGCTATTAGTACTATCAATCTAGTTATTCAACTTGATGGTTGACATCTGTGTTTTAGAGGCAGGTTGAATCTTAGGCAATATCCACTCTTCTTCTCAAACCACTAACTTTTCAGTGATGTTTTAAAATCCCTCACATCAACATCAACTTTCTTAAATTTTCATTAATTGACAAATAGTATTCTTTGTCTAATCATGCCTTTTTATAAGTGATATATTTTTACAATATTATGTATTTTAATTTTCATCTGATATTATATTGGTAAATATTTGAGTTTGTCCAGATGCTATTTTATCTGATGATATTTCAAAAGTATATTTAGTTTTATCTATTTTATGTGCTTTGCTAAATTTTATTTATTTCCAATTTTCCCACATTTTTTTCTTCAAGTGGTTTCTGTTCTTATTATGCATGCATAAATTAGTGCCTTGGCAACTTTCTATTTCCTTAATGGGCATCTTAAAATTGTCTCCATGTTCCATTTCCTGGTTATTGTTCTTCAGGAAGCATTATTTCATTCCCAAATACTCATTTACTCTAGACTTATTGTTACTTGTGAGTCAAATTAAACTTACTAATGTTCTATTTTCTTTATCATTTGGAGCCTCAAATATTAGCAGTAATGACTATGCGGAGACAATTGTCCTCATACATGCTGGGAATCTCTGACGCTTAGAGCTCCTAAATGCCCTCATGTGAGGAGTAGACAGCTTCTACTTTTGAGGACTAGAGTACATTATCTTCTGCACCTAAGAGGGTTTTTTGTTTGTTTGTTTGTTTGTTTGTTTGTTTTGTTTTACTGGAGTTAGTTTTGCTTTGCTTTGTTGTGATCTGGAGATTCAGTTCCGTTCAAATAAATTTCAGTTTTCCCAAATATGGATTTTATCAATATTTATGTGTATAAGATGTTTGAGTTAGGTCTATTTTCTTGTTTTCATTTTCCACTTGATCTAATGACTGATTTATCATTGTTATTATATATAAGTATCTCTCATTCTAACTACATAAGTAGGACACACATTTTGTCTTTAGCTATATTACTGTAGTAAGCAGGGTATGATAACTACTGCCTTTTATCCCAACATTTAAGAGGCTGAAGAAAAACTGGGCGTGGTTGCCCATGCCTTTAATCCCAGCATTCGGGAGGTATTGGTAGGAGTATCCCGAGAGCTCCAGACCACACAGAGACTACATAGTGAATTCCAGGTCAGCCTATGCCAGAGTGAGACCCTACCTCAAAAAACAAAAAACAAAAAACAAAAAACAAAAACAAAAAAAGATGCTGAATAAGAGGATTATGGTGAATTTGAGACCAGTTTGGAATACAAAGTGAATATGCAGATAATTCTGGGGTAGAGTGAGACTCTGTCTCAAAAAAAAAAAAAAAAAATTACTGCTGTTATTTTAAATTGTTTGATTTTTTTTCCTCTATAATTCCCAAGAGGTAATAGTTGAATGGCTTCATGTGAGCACACACATTATTTGTGTATGTATATATGTAACATTTTATATTTATATATTTTTTTATTTTCTAAAAATTTAGTTATTTATTTGAGTGAGAGAGAGAAAAAGACAGATATATTTAGAGAGAATGGACACAGCACAACAGGGTTTACCACCACTGCAAATGAACTCCAGGTGCATGTGCCACCTAGTGCACATGGGTACAAGGGAATCAAACCTGGGTCCTTGGACTTCATAGGCGAGAGCCTTAACCACCAAGCCATCTCTCCAGTGCTATATTTATTTATTTATTTATGTTTGGTTTTTTCGAGGTAGGGTCTCACTCTGGTCCAGGCTGACCTGGAATTAACTCTGTCATCTCAGGGTGGCCTTGAACTCATGGCGATCCTCCTACCTCTGCCTCCCGAGTGCTGGGATTAAAGGCGTGTGCCACCATGCCCAGCTTCCAGTGCTATATGTATATTTCATTTTAATACTGCAATAGTTATCTTGTACTATATCTATAGTCAATTAGAAAGTACCTATGAATACCTCAGTTTTGCCAGGTGTGAATGGCACACATCTGGAATTCCAGTAAGATTGAGATGAGTTCAAGTACAGCCTTGGCTATACAGCAAAACACTGTCTCAAAATCAATATATGAATAAACAAATGAATCAATAAGTGAAACTAAAAAGAAACGCACAACAGAAAATCTTCAAAGGTTTTCCTTTGACAGTAACAATGTGGCATGATTTAATAGGTTTTATTGTTTTTTGCTTTCTAGTTCAATTCTCATTTCCTCTTGTTTTGTTCCATTCCTCTGCACACAGTAGTTCTTTCCTTTCTAGTAATGTTTCATATAATCCTTAAATCTCTCTGATAAACTATTTTAGGACCTTACTAATCCCTGGCCATCAAGTTATCCTTCTTTGAACAATCATCACAGTAGAGACTTGCTATTAATTTTAGTCACAACTGTTGCTTTAAATTTTTAATTATTTTTTTTTATTTTTATTAACATTTTCCATGATTATAAAATATATCCCATGGTAATTCCCTCCCTCCCCACCCCCACACTTTCCCATTTGAAATTCCATTCTCCATCATATTACCTCACCATTACAATCATTGTAATTACATATATACAATATCAACCTATTAAGTATCCTCCCCCCTTCCTTTCTCTACCCTTTATGTCTCCTTTTTAACTTACTGGCCTCTGCTACTAAGTATTTTCATTCTCACGCAGAAGCCCAGTCATCTGTAGCTAGGATCCACATATGAGAGAGAACATGTGGCGCTTGACTTTCTGGGTCTGGGTTACCTCACTTAGTATAATACTTTCCAGGTCCATCCATTTTTCTGCAAATTTCATAACTTCATTTTTCTTTACTGCTGAGTAGAACTCCATTGTATAAATGTGCCACATTTCATTATCCACTCATCTGTTGATGGACATCTAGGCTGGTTCCATTTCCCAGCTATTATAAATTGAGCAGCAATAAACATGGTTGAGCACGTACTTCTAAGGAAATGTGATGAGTCTTTTGGATATATGCCTAGGAGCGCTATAGCTGGGTCATATGGTAGATCAATCTCTAGCTGTTTTAGGAACCTCCACACTGTTTTCCACAATGGCAGGACCAGATTGAATTCCCACCAGCAGTGCAGAAGGGTTCCTTTTTTTTCACATGCCCGCCAACATTTATGATCATTTGTTTTCATGATGGTGGCCAATCTGACAGGAGTGAGATGGAATCTCAATGTAGTTTTAATCTGCATTTCCCTGATGACTAGTAACATAGAACATTTTTTTAGATGTTATATGCCATTCGTATTTCTTCCTTTGAGAACTCTCTATTTAGCTCCATAGCCCATTTTTTGATTGGCTTGTGTGATTCCTTATTATTTAACTTTTTGAGTTCTTTGTATATCCTAGATATTAATCCTCTATCAGATATATAGCTTTCAAAGATCTTTTCCCATTCTGTAGGTTGCCTCTTTGCTTTGTTCACTGTATCCTTTGCGGTGCAAAATCTTTGTAATTTCATTAGGTCCCAGTGGTTACTCTGTGGTTTTATTGCCTGAGCAATTGGGGTTGTATTCAGAAAGTCTTTGCCAAGACCAATATGTTGAAGGGTTTCCCCTACTTTTTCCTCTAGCAGTTTCAGAGTTTCCGGTCTGATGTTAAGGTCTTTAATCCATTTGGACTTAATTTTTGTGCATGGCGAGAGAGAAGAATCTATTTTCATCCTTCTGCAGATATATATCCAATTTTCAAAACACCATTTGCTGAAGAGGCTGTCTCTTCTCCAATGACTATTTTTGACATTTTTATCGAATATCAGGTGGCTATAGCTACTTGGGCTTACATCTGGGTCCTCTATTCTGTTCCACTGATCTACATGTCTGTTTTTGTGCCAGTACCATGCTGTTTATGCTGTTTTTGTTACTATGGCTCTGTGGTATAGGTTAAAATCAGGTATGGTGATACCACCAGCCTCTTTTTTGTTGCTCAGTATTATTTTAGATATTCGAGGATTTTTGTGATTCCAAATGAATTTTTGGATTGTTTTTTCTATTTCCATGAAGAAAGTCTTTGGAATTTTGATAGGGATTGCATTAAATGTGTAGATTGCTTTAGGTAAGATTGCCATTTTCACGATATTGATTCTTCCAATCCAGGAACAAGGGATGTTTCTCCACTTTCTAGTGTCTTCTGCAATTTCTCGCTTGAGTGTTTTAAAGTTCTCATTGTATAGATTCTTTACTTCCTTGGTTAGGTTTATTCCAAGGTACTTTATTTTTTTTGATGCAATTGTGAATGGGAGTGATTTTCTGATTTCATCCTCTGTGTGTTTGTTGTTAGCATATATGAAGGCTACTGATTTCTGTGTATTTATTTTGTATCCTGCTACATTGCTGTAGGTTTTGATCAGCTCTAACAGCTTGCTAGTAGAGTCTTTAGGGTCCTTTATGTATAGAATCATGTCATCTGCAAATAATGATAACTTGATTTCTTCCTTTCCAATTTGTATCCCTTTTATGTGTGTCTCTTGCCTTATTGCTATGGCTAAGACTTCCAAAACTATATTAAATAAAAGTGGGGACATTGGACACCCTTGTCTTGTTCCTGATTTTAGTGGAAAAGCTTTCAGTTTTTCCCCATTTAGTAATATGTTGGCTGTAGGCTTGTCATAAATAGCCTTTATTATATTGAGATATGTTCCTCTATTCCCAGTCTCTGTAGGACTTTTATCATGAAGGAATGTTGGATTTTGTCAAATGCTTTCTCTGCATCTAATGAGATGATCATGTGATTTTTGTTCTTCAACCCGTTTATGTAATGTATTACATTTATAGATTTGCGTATGTTGAACCATCCCTGCTTCTCTGGGATAAAGCCTACTTGGTCAGGGTGAATGATCTTTTTGATATATTCTTGTATTCTGTTTGCCAATATTTTGTTGAGAATTTTTGCATTTATGTTCATGAGGGAGATTGGTCTGTAATTTTCTTTTTTTGTTCTATCTTTGCCTGGTTTTGGTATCAGGGTGATGCTGGCCTCATAGAAGGAGTTTGGTAGAATTCCTTCCTTTTCTATTTCCTGGAAAAGCTTAAGAAGCAATGGTGTTAGCTCTTCCTTAAAAGTCTGGTAAAATTCAGCAGTGAATCCATCTGGGCCTACGGCTTTTTTTTTAGTTGAGAGATTATTGATAACTGTTCGGATCTCCATGTTTGTTGTAGGTCTATTTAAGTGATTAATCTCATTTTGATTTAATTTAGGTAGGTCATATAGATCAAGGAAATCATCCATTTCTTTCAGATTGTTCAGATGTGTTTCCCCCCATGGAGCAGGCACCCAGTCCCATTGGAGGGCAGTTGGTTTCCACCATGACAGATGTGCCACTATTGCACCTGTTGGCTCATTTGGGCTGGCTGGCCAATTATAAGGCTTGCAGTGTCCACTGTTGAATATCTTCACTGGGGTATCTCTTTTTCCCATTGAACTACATGTAAAATGGCTTCTTCTAGCTTTCTGTCAGCTGGTCTACATGGAGGAGGTTATCAGCTCAGTTCCAGCAGGATTTCTCAGTGGCCTTGCAGCCCAAGTATGTGGAGTCTTCAGCAATAAGGTCCAGAAGAAAGTTTTTAATAAACATATTTTTCACATTTGTTAAAAACAATGTTTTTTTTGTTTTTTTTTTTTTTTTTAAACTTGGACAATGAAAGGCGAAAACACTTTCAAATAAGTTCACATTTTGGATTACCAGGGTAAAAATCCTTCACATGGGCAGGAGAGATGGCTTAGCATTTAAGGCATTTGCCTTCAAAGCCAAAGGAACCTGGTTCAGTTCCCCAGGACCTATGTAAGTCAGATGCTCAAGGGTGCACATGCACCTGGAGTTCATTTGCAATGGGTAAGGCCCTGGTGTGCACTTTCTCTCTGTCTCCCTCTGTCTCTTTCTTTCTTTCTCTTTCTCTGTCTCTAAAATAAATAAATAAAAATAAAAAGTAAAATAAATTCCTTCACTCATGTTCATGCAAATTATATGTGTTACCTATATGCATTGAATTTTATATTTTACATATATACCATACTTATCTGTAATAAATGTTATCATACACTTTCACATTTATCATACAACCTACATGACCTATGTTCTACATGAAAGCCAGCTGACTCACTAAGATGACTCAGTGTGTAAAGTGCTTGTTGTAAAAGCACAAGGACCCCAATTCAGATGCCAGCACCCAAGTAAAGCCTGGAGTGGTGATTTGTACCTGTAATCCCATTATGGGAGAAGCAGAGGCAGGAATATCCCTTGACCTCAGTGGCTTGACAGCCTAGCCAAATTGGTGAACCCAAGTTTCAGTGAGAGACCTTATCTCGAAAAATAAAGAATGATTGAGGCAGGCCTCTGTCAATACCCTCTGGCCTCTACATGCATGCAAAAACACAGATCTACACAGCCACACACCCCTTGCACATATCCACATAAAAATCTCGAACACAAATGTACGCCCACAAGGATATGCAACATTTACACATGCACACAACCACACACCACATGTTTATACCCACTCTCAAACACATATGCACACTATTTGCATGTACACCTCACACATGAAAATCTAAATAAGCAAATAAATAAATTCTAAAAATAGCAATCCATATTGTATTATTTAGCAAAGTATAAGTTTGGGTGGCATGCAGTGATAGAGAGAATTGCTTGAATTACAATTTCCTGATTCCCAGTGATGCTTTTCTTTGGGGAATTTGTCGTGCTGTTCTTATGCTTTGCCCATTTTTCTATGTGTTTTTGTTTGTTTGTTTTGCTTAATGGCTTCACAACTGTGAAGAAAATCCTTTTTTAAAAGTTCAAATGTCTGCATAATGTTTGAAATTATGCAGAATTAAAATAATATATATTTTAAATAATCTGTGGCTTATTTTACTTTGTATTAAAAGATCAATTTTGTTTGAGGTTACTGAGGATTTTGCTTATTCTGAGTTATTAAATTCACTGATCTAGATATTTAAATGAGGTTTTGTTGTTAACTTGGTTGTTGAATTTTCCACATTGTCACTGAGATCTTGCCCCTGGCCTCTCTGCTCAGTTCCTCAATCCTTGTGATCTCTGCCAAATGAATTCAAATGAGATCTAGGGGATGATGTGGAAGAAAGGCAGAATTTAATACAGAATACCCTGAGATGCTCTCCATGGGGATAGTGGGCATCAAAGGGACATTGCAAAGGAAAACACTCCCACAAGATGACAGTGGACAATGAGCAGGGAGACCATTGTTCTGACATACATGTGAAAGCAGGCTTCCTACTGTTTTTTAAAGTTTCAGAAACAGAGGGGCATTTTCATTTTCAAGTGCTTGACAGGTCCATTTATATTAACTCTTAAGAGAGGAGACAATGGTATTTATTTGGTGTTTCCTGTTAGAACCCAGATCCTCCAAGAACTCCTTCTCTCTCCCTCTCTCTCTCTCTCTCTCTCTCTCTCTCTCTCTCTCTCTCTCGGCTATGCAAAGAATTAGCAGGCTAGTTGTAATCTTTCTCCCTTCAACACCCTCTTAAAAGACCCCTCCAAACCCAGGAATGGGCCCCTTCAGATAGGAGAGTGAGGAGTTACAGCTAGGGTGAGAGCACACTGAGTTCCCCTGGCCCTAGGCCCAAAGAGAGGTCAAGACACAGGTTGTGACATCACGTAAGTCACAAACTCAGCCCATTTTCCTTCCAGATGCCCCTTATCCAAAGATAATGTCCTTGGCACTTTATAAACACTTGCCTCAGCTAGATCTAAGTGTATTTATGTGATGATGATGGTAACCTTAGACTCGTTTCCTGTGGCAAAGCCCCCAGAGCCCAACTCTCTCAAAAATGACCTTAAGAATAGGTTTTGTCTCTTCATAGGGCTAGCTTTCCTTCATGCCCTGAAGTATGGTTGTCATTAATAAACTATTTTCCTCTACACCATTTGCCTGAATGTCCAGTCCACGACAAGATTTTCTCTCTTGAACCTGGTTAATTAGCCTCACATTTTCAAGAAATGAACCTACTCCGAAGCTAGAGATATGGCTTAGCTGTTAAGTCATATGCATGTGATGCCTAAGGATCCAGGTTTGATTCTCCAGGTCCCACATAAGACAAACATGCATGGTTGCACATGCATATGGAGTTCGTTTGCAGTGGCTAGAGACCCTGTCATTTCCATTCGCTCTCTGTCTCTCTCTCTCTCTCTCCCTCCATCTCTCTGTCTCTAATTAATAAATAAAAATTTAAAAAAAGAAAGAAATGAACCTACTCCATGCTAGTTTTATATCTTCCTGTCAGTTTTAGAGTCCTGTCCACCTAAAGCCAGGGTTACAACTTGGCTCCTGTTCTGTTCACAAAACATCATGTAACAGAACAGTTTCAAAAGAACAAAAGACTGCTGGTGCACACCTTTAATCCCAGAATTTAGGAGGCGGAGGTAGTAGGATCACCGTTAATTAGAGGCCATTCTGAGACTACATAGTGAATTCCAGATCAGCCTGGGCCAGAGTGAGACCCTACCTCAAAAAAACATAAAAGAAAAGGAATGAAAAAAAGAAAAAATAAATAAATGTATAAGGCTAGCCATACCCCCCACCACCAAAGAAATAGCATTTCCTTAATTGTCATCAATAAAGCCATTCTATCTTTACTTTCCAAGCTTTGGTTTAATGTGTAGTTAATCCTCTTCAGGTAGTATTCTAACTTCTAAGATCAAGCATTTAATATAATTACTACTTTCTTTACTTACCACTGGTTTTCACTTGCACAATTAATTTGTTAGTAGGGACAAAGGAGATGAGACCAAGAAGCAGATCAAGCAAGGCTCTGCTCTAGGTGTACAAGGACAAAGAACTTGTTTCTGGGGCTGGAGAGATGGCTTGGTGGTTAAAGGCACTTGCTTGCAAAGCCTGAAGGGCTGAGTTTGATTCCCCAGTACCCATGAAAAGCAAAATGCACAAAGCTTGTAGTTTGTTTTCAGTGGCACTAGGCCTTGGATTGCCCATTCTCATTCTCTCTCTCTCTCTCTCTCTCTCTCTCTCTCTATCTCTATCTCTATCTCTATCTCTATCTCTATCTCTATCTCTATCTCTTTCTCACTGTCTTTCTATTTGCAAATACATAGAATTATTTTTAACAAATAAATCATAATATTCCAACTGTTAATTACAGTGACTAGAGGCCCAGACATGTTCATTCTTTCTATATGCCTCTTACTCTCCCTCTCTCTTTCTCTCAAATAGATCAATAAAAATAGCTGGGTGTGGTGGTACATACCTTTAATCCCAGCACTCAGGAGGCAGAGGTAGGAGGATCTCAATGAGTTCAAGGCTACCCTGAGACTACATAGTAAATTCTAGGTCAGCCTGGGCTAGAGCGAGATCCTACCTCAAAAAACCAAAACAGGGCTGGAGAGATAGCTTAGTGGTTAAGTGCTTGCCTGTGAAGCCTAAGGACCCCGGTTCCAGGACCCAGTTAGCCAGTAGCACAAGGAGGCTCTTGTGTCTGGAGTTCTTTTGCAGTGGCTGGAAGCCCTGGCATGCCTATTTTCTCTCTCACTCTCTCTCTATCTGCCTCTTCCTCTTTCAGTCACTATCAAATAAATAAATAAAAATAAACAAAAAATTATTAACAAAACAAAAATAAATAAATAAATTTCAGAAATGCAGAATGTTTTTCTTTGAGATGGACAGTCACTACTCCAGTTCTCCAAGCGTGCTTTTGAATATCCTCATACCCTCCACCATCTTTGTCTGGTTTGTATATTTATTTATTTATTGGTGTTATTGTTTGTTTCTATAGAGGCATCACGTAGTAGGACCTACAGGCCCAGCTAAAGGGCTCAGTTGTATAATTGTACTATGATGAACTATTGTAGATGTATAAAATGCTTCTACCAAATTATGAAATTTTTAGAGGTTTAATTATTTTTTATTAATTAATTTTGTACTCAGTGAATACAGTCAAGTTGGTACCATTGTTAGCCTCCTCCCTATCCTCCCCGCTGCCCCTGGTCCCTTCTTGGTGAGATATATAGGTCATGCATTGTGGAGTTAGCCCTCAGTTATGGGCAAGAGGAAATGTCTCTGTGTATCATGACCCAATATGTGGCTCTGACATTCTTTCTGCCCCTTCTTCTGCAAAATTTCCCTGAGCCATGTTGGGTTCATTTTGGGTCTGCTTCAATGATGACATGTTGGGAGCCTCTGTGTCTCTGGATATCTGATTTGGTAAGAGTTGATTTTTCTCTGTGTCGATCTCCTTCACCCTTGTGCTGGTACCAGGTTCACCAAGAAAACAGCACCCTTGCTTGTTTTGCCAATATTCTTAGTTTCAAATGGGGTAGAGGTTTAATTTTTATAAGCACTAGAAGGTATTTTAGATTTGTATATATCCTAAAGGAATAAAAGAAACATGATCATTAATCAGAACTAAAAGTAAATAGATAGATAGATAGAATACAAGACAGTGCCCCAAACAATTGTTCAGATCTAAAATTCAACTTTATGATAATTGTAAATAACTCAAAGTTGTGTTGTAGTCACAGAATAACTCTTAGTTCACAGTACTACCTATTTTAACTCCTGTTCATTCACCTTTCTATTGGCTTTACTTTATTCTTCTTATTTGAAATAATTTAATGTTTATAATATTATTTAGTTATAAATTTTGATAGCTTGCTAAATATACTTCATAATAAAAACAAATATATATATATATATATGTATATATATATATATATATATATATATGTAATCAGAAACTACTTTGTCAATGCTGTTATGATGTGCAAGTTTCCATTTGACCTACCTTTAAAGAGAGTGATGAGTTAATAAAGTTATTTTCAACATTCTTGTTTAAATAATGATATTTTGTTTCTTGACCATTACATATTTATACCTAGAGATGATTTAATATACAAGAACAACTAATTTTAGGAATTAAAGACTTAAAATATTAGCTTGAATTTAAATTCCACTTTTCTTATTTAGGAAGTAACTAATTAGCCTTTAACACTTTTGAGTTTCATTTGGTGAATAAAGTACTATTTATCTCTTCTTTTTCTGAGGAACATGAAAGTATATGAGAAAAGCCTAACCTTAAAATACCGGAATACTGGTCTGTGTCAGCCTTAGATGCAAAAGCAAATACCAAAGGAATGCATTTGACTTTCTCAAGTGTGTCTAGATGATGAAATGAGAATAGGAATCACTTTTTGGTTCTGATGAATATTTAGACAGAACAACAATCTGGTTATGTTTGTGAAAGTGAATGTATCTTTATTGATAAATTATTGGAAAGAAAATGACATGAAGTTTGTTTCTACTTCTGCCTTTGGATATCTTGGGAAAGCACAATCTCTGGTACTCATTTTTATGGACAGTGTAGTAACAACTGTAGATCTGTGGTCTGATTACAGAGTAAATAGTCAAGCTAGTATTTAAGTGTAGAAAAATATTTAGTTTCCAAACTAAATTGTTCCTAGTATATCACTTAGGTAATGTAGGGCAATTTGACAATAGACCTGATAGAAAATTTGACTATAAATGTCCAAAACTATTTAGGAAATACAGGTAGGTGCAATAAAATAAATGTACAATATATGCCATAAGTAGCATCTGAAGACAATAAGAAAGCTCATAAAATTGAATGGGATTCCTGACAAGTGACTGGCATCAGAATAAACAGCACAGGAATGTACAGGGAAAATCCTGTCTTGCTCATCAGAATCCAGCTAGCAGAAATGAAATTGTTGATTTCATAGGCTTGTATCATATCATCCTCTTTCAGGTTTGATTTTTCATATCAGCCTTTGACATCAGGCCTTCACACCCTTTCATAGTTTTCCTAAGCTTCCAAGAAGAATGCTTTTGAGCTGTTGTAATGTTCAACTTTCATTATGTGTTCTTTAGTGTATGTAGCATATTTTAGATCATAAAATCTGCCAGTATTAAATCCGTCTCCCCCAAACACATTCTGACATGTTTCAATAATTAGCTGAACTGGGTGTATTACTTGGTATATCCAGGTGCCGGGGTCCAGCCCTGGCTTGAAGGAGGGTCCCCGAAGAGAGGTGTGAAAGGGAGCGGCGAAATAACGACTCGATGTCAAGTTCTGGTGCAAGCTGACAGGCTAATGCTGAAGGCAGCTGAGTTTTTCTATCTTTTTCTTTCTCTCTTTTTCTCTTCCTGCCACAGCTCTTAGCCTCAGTCTTTTATTTTCTGATCACGTCATGCAAGAACAAACTTCAAGAAAGGTACAATTTCACAGAATTCATAGAAACTTTTTGTTATTCCTTATCATCAAACAATCCCATAATTATTCACCTCAAGTAAAGTCGTCAGGCCCCTGTAATGATTAACTGTTTTTACATTTTCCCCATGTATGCGCGGTCAAGCACTTGTGATTTCCTGGACTTCTACTTTCAATTACTTTATTAAAGGTGAGAGGCAAAACAACCACAAATGGGGCTTCCCATCATTAATCACTGATCCAGCAGATCCATTTATCCTTTAATTATTTATTTTGAAGTTTCCTTTTTACGTCCCTCCAATACTTAGACTTTGGTCCCCCCTTGAACTATTTCTGACTTCGGTTGTTTTTCTGTAAGGATTCCTGGTAAAGAGTCAATTGCAATTGCCACCATTTAGAAAAATTAGTCATATAACAATGTTTACGTTGTTCCAGGAGGTTCATTGTTTCCTCCTAAGTTTACTGTACTCCACGCCTGACTTTCTTTAAGGCCTTTAAAGAAAACAATTATCTTTGACCCATTTTCTTGTTTTTCCAATTCTATGCCAGAGCCTCTTTCAGGTACATTGACCAACACTTTACCGACAACAATTTTTACTGGAAAAGTAAACTTAGAGATTGGGACACCAAGTGAAAGACAGAGAAAGACAAACATTATACAGAAAACCACATATTTCTGTGGCGTAGAGAGCCAAAGATTTTTCTATAGAGGGGCCACATCGGACTTCAAGGAAGAGACAGCTGGGCTGGAACTGTGTCAAGCAGCTCTTCAGCGCTCGATTCCTCATGATCCTGAAATGGCATGCTTGCCGTCTCCGGCATCCAGGATTTTATTGTCCTGACCAGCTTTGATACTTATACTAGTCAGTTTTCTAAAGGTACATTAGATGAGATTTTCTTTCTATGAGTTATTATAATACTTCTAAGAAACATAAACCCCGAAGGTATATATTTTTTTCTAACTAGGAAAAAACTTTTGGGGAAAAGTGAATGAATATGCATATCCCAACAAAAGAATTCTATCATACAAGAAAAGATAGTGATGTTTGTAAGGATGATGTAAGTAATGCTGTAGTAAGAATAAGAACACCTCTAATAAAAATGCTATATTTGTTTATTTGCAGATCTAACATGGACCAGCTGTGGGGACTTAACCATCATTGACTTAACTAACACGACTTTCTGTATTGGAGGCCACCATGCTAAAGGAAAAAAAATAGCTGTGGGTCTCTGGAATTGGTAGTGTATTGCTCCAGGCTGGAAGTGGCACATAAAATTCAGCTCTCAAGTGACAGATGGGAATCTATCACATGGACCTGTCTGTAAGTCCCCAGGGAAGGAAATAGGGAAAATGATACTTATTTGGTAATCAAAAAGTTGAATGCAGAAGTGGCTTTGCCCAGGTGATATCTCTCAGCGATAACTACATTTGGGGACTACACATTATGGGCCAGAAAAGGGTAGCAATTTCAAATCAACATAAGATGCTTGTTTCAGGCAATATTCAATGGAAAATCCTCATGCTGTTCATGAAATCTCTGGCAAATTTACATCCTAACTTTGTTTCACTTTTTACCCAATTGTACTTCCTCCTTCTTCCCAACAGTTGTTCCTTGTGTGCCTAACATACCATAGTCTGCAAATTGATTCAGACTTGATGAACAAAACCAGTTCACTTTGTAAGACTTCTTCTTTTATTATATTCACAGTCCAGCTCAATATGACTTTTTATTACTTTACTAGGGGCAAGACATTGCATTTGCTTCTGATACATTTTTATAAAAGTAAAAATAGGTTGTATTCTATTTGTTTGAAAGTTAAGAGTCTGATTTTATATTTTTTCTCATAACTATTTCACTATGTTACTTTATTTAAAAGTGAAATGGCACTCTATACAGAAATGGACTAGCATTATTTTTTTCATTTATTTTCATATCTATGTGTTTGTGTGTATGACAAAAAAAATCAGAAATATTGTGCTCTGATATTGCTACAATAATAGTTCCTTTAGTTTTTATCAGCACTGTATTCACCCAGAATAAAGACTGCATTTCCTACCCTTCCCTTCAGATACATGTGGTTATTGACTAAATTGTGGAGAATAAGAGTATGAGTATGGTATTACATCTTCAGTAACAGTAAAGAGGAAATGTCCTTTGTCTCCACCCTCTTCCACTCACCTTCTTAAAATAAGAAACCATGTTTATAGCGGCTTAATTCATAATAGCTAAGAGCTGGAATCAACCCACATGTCCATCACTAGAGGAATGGATAACTAAGATGTGGTATATCTACACAATGGAACTCTACACAGCAGTAAGAAAAAAATGACACGATGAAATTTGAAGAAAAATGGTTGAACTTGGAACAGGTCAATTTCAGTGAACTTACCCAATCACAGAAAGATAATTGCCACATGGTCTCACTCATCTACAGCACCTAGCCTGAATCTACCCAAGATGCCGACATACCCAGAAAGCATCTCGAGGACTAGACAACAGGATAGGTGCGGAAGGAGGGGAGAGAGAGGGAGGGCATGGGAGACACAAATCTAGATCCAAACGGCAATGATACCATAAAATTCTACATCCTAAAAGGCAGACCATATGGTTGAACCTTCACCAGGCCCTTAGAGGGAACATCTGAACCACAAGATACTGGAGATGGTTTAATTAAGACTGACCTTGATCTTCTACAGCTTCTCTCTCTCTCTATTCTCTCTAACTCTTTTATATTAGTTACCTCTTTCTTCCTTTTCTTAGTGGGCACTGACCAGTACCAGTACCAGTATGTCGCTATCATCCACAATGAGCTTTTGATCAGAGAGACCTACAAGGTTTCCTAAAAGAAAGACAGATTTCTGTCAGAGTACTTGATGACCCACCAAATGTTAGTGGTAAGACCCTACTGCTGAAGACATCATATGTGGTTGACACATAAAATGGAATGATATGGCTGGAAGCTGGAAGAGAGTCAGTCCCAGACAGTCAGCACATCAAGTGCCAGAAGGTGCTACATGGGCGACTGGTGGAAAATGACCAATATTTGTCCAAGAAACTCATGATCTAACCTACTTAGCAGCAAATAACCTGTCATGATGCTCACACAAGTGCAATAGTGGCACACAGCCATGGTGGGAAACCAACTGCTCTTGATTTGGCTAACTGATCCCCTCAGTGGATCGGGACCCATAGCAGGAGCTGGAAAACTAGTCAGAACCATATCCAAACATGATCCCACACTCCATTATTAAGCTATAGCTTGATATATAGCTTGTGGACTATAAGAAGGCCTACACCTATTAAATTTATTAAATTCTCTATTAAAAAATTAAGGGTTATCCCATTTTTCTGGTGCTAACTTTACTTTCTGTTGGAGAATCTGCTTCTCTTTTTCAGATAGATGCAGATCCTAAGGAGAGAACCATCCCATCATACCTCAAAAGGGCCCCAGCTGAAACTAAGAATAATTGGCAAAACAAGTAAGGGTGCTGTTTTCATGGTGAACTGGGTACCAGCACAAGGGTAAAGGAGATTGACACAGAGAACAATCAACTACCAAATCAGATATCCAGAGACCCAGAGGCCCCCAACACCTCATCATTGAAGCAGACCAAAAATAACCCATAGCTCAGGGAAATTTTGCAAAATAGGGGGCAGGAAGAATGTCAGAGCCACACTTTGTGCCATGATATGCAGAGACATTTCTCTTACCCATAACTATGGGCTAATTCCACAATGCATGACCCCATATTCCTTAACAAAGAGGGGTCAAGGGGAGGAGGTAGGACATGGATGAGCCTAACAATGGTACCAACTTGACTGTATTCACTGAGTACAAAACTAATTAATAAAAAAATAAATTATTTAAAAAGAAAAAAGAAGAATGAAATACCTAAGCTCTGACCACTTGAATAATGAAACCAACATCATCCTCTAGGAATCACAAATGAAAAAAAAAAACACATTTACTTGATATGGACAATTCAAAGCAACACACCACACAGCAATGCCAGGATTTGGCCTGCGATGTCATGGAAATTATTTTAGCCTTTAGTAATTTGGGTTTATTGAATCTGAATGTCCTCACAGGTTCTTGTTTAACTGACCTACCTGGTGTTAGTTACCCTTTTGGAAGGCTTGGAACCTTTAAGAATATAGTGTAGTGAGTGAAGGGTGGACCTCAGTTCGTTATGGTCTGTTGTGCAGCTATTTTCTCCAAACATAAAATATCCCTCCTGGAAGGAAAAGGGGACGCTTAAAGGATTTGGGAAGGAAATGAAATGTAAATTTTGGAGGTTCATGCAACTTCAAATATTAACAGGATTCATAAGACCTTCTTCTAAGGTCACTTAAACAGTAACAACTACTAGGGAAGGGAGACTGTCCAAGCTCAACTACTTGCAAATCACGAAGGAAACATGAGGGATGTGGCTATTACTAAATTGTCACCCATGCTGGGATGAACTTGTTGCTGATTATGCATGACTAATTCTATGAAGCTTACCTCCACATTTTTGTCAAAATTAGTATAATTTTCAGTATAAGAAAAATATTCAGAGGATTCCTGGGTAAGATGGCAAATTAGCAACCTCAGCAGAGAACCAGGAGAGACCCAGAACTTCTAGCAAACAGAAAACTAGCCAGAATCAGCTCCTGCTGTGGTTCCAGTTCTGTGCACCCACCCCACGGGCCTGAGCCTCAGAAGCAGAAGACAGGTAAAGGGATTTTCCACTCACACCAGCCTTCTCACAAAGTCAAGAAACCTGAAGAGGAAGATATCAGGGACCTCCTGAGCATCTGCTGAAGGAGAACATTAATGGGACCAGCTGAGCAGCCCCAGTAAAACTCCAGACACCCTCACAGACTCCCTTCACCCAACAGGTAGGGCTGTGAACCACCAGAAAACCATCTTCCAGCCAGCCAATCAGTACACCAGATCCAGTGACCCAAGCATCCTAATTGAGTCCACAGCACAACAGAAAGGACCACATTAGGTACTCAGCATAGGAAGTTATCCCAAATAGTAATCAAGCCTACTTATACAAAGCCAGGTACATAGACCAGCACTGGATGTACTGTTCTCACCTTCCATGTTAGGGCAGGTTATATATTAGATTTCATTGATAAATTCTTGATCAGCTTTACCATTCTCAAATAAGCTGTATCTTTGGTGTTGACTATTGTTGCCTTTGGCATTTCCTGATTTATATTGTCTTTTCATTTTGTCACTACCAGGGACAGGCTTACCTAGAACCCATTTCAGACCCAAAATTTCAGCCTCCAAGTTGACTGGATTAAGGGTGTGAGGCAACACACACCCTCAGAGTCTTTGACTTTGTTAGATTATCTCTTGGTTGTAATACACACTCTTGCATAAATACTATGTGTTGGTTTCAATTGAATGTGTATATTGCTCAGCTGAATTTTAGAATTTTCCAGTAATTTTCTTCACCCAGCCTACTACAATACTTGCATAGCAGGAAAACTCAACACCTAAGGCCACTTCTGCTATTTCTCTGAGAATAATATAAAAGCCATACCTGGAAACAGGAAAAAATAAACCGTACTCAAATAATAACACAAGAGAGTAAAGGGAACACAGGAAGAACTACAAAACAAGAATAATGGTAAGAATAAGTCCACAACTTTCAATAATAATTCAATATCAATGGCCTCAATGCCCACAACAAAAAGACACAGGCTTGCGGACTGGGGTAAAAGGTGGGATCCTTCTATTTGTTTCATCCAAGGAACTTATCTTTCCATAAAAGATGGATACGATCTTACATTGAAAAGGAGGAAAATGGTATTTCAAAGCAAACAAACCTAGAAAATAAGCAAGTGTTGCTATCCTAATATCTGACAAGATAGATTTCAAATCAACATTTGTTGGGAAAGATAAAGATTACTTTATCTTGATTAAGAGAGCAATCCAGGGCTGGAGAGATGGCTTAGCGGTTAAGCGCTTGCCTGTGAAGCCTAAGGACCCTGGTTCGAGGCTCGGTTCCCCAGGTCCCACGTTAGCCAGATGCACAAGGGGGCGCACGCGTCTGGAGTTCGTTTGCAGAGGCTGGAGGCCCTGGCGCGCCCATTCTCTCTCTCTCCCTCTGTCTTTCTCTCTGTGTCTGTCGCTCTCAAATAAATAAATTAATTAATTAAAAAAAAAAAAGAGAGCAATCCAACAGGAGGGTGTTACAATTCTAAAAATAAATGCACCTAACATGGATGCTCCAAATTTCATCAAACAAAAATCATTATTAGACTTAAAGTAACAGATAACATAAAACACAACTGTAGTGGGTGACTTCAATACCCTACTCTCAACAACTGACATGTCATCCCAGCAAAAAATAAACAGAAAAGCATCTGTATTCTATGAAGCCATGGAACAAATGGACCTAACAGATATCTATGGACCATTCCATCCAAATGCTTCAGAATACACATTGTTTTCAGCAGCACATGAAATATTCTGTAAAACAGACCATATATTAAACAAACAGCAAATCTTAAATAAATAGGAAAATTGAAGTAATCCCTTGCTCTCTGATCACAATGGTATTAAAGTACAAATCAATAGCAAGAAAAGATACAGAGGATACCCCAAATCATGGAAACTAAAAAGTATACTACTAAATGATGAATGGGTAAATGAAGACAAAGCTTTTGTATAGCAAAGGACACTGTGAAAAGAGCAAAGAGGCAACCTGCACAATGGGAGAAAATCTTTGCCAGCTATACATCTGAGAGAAGATTAATATCTAGGATGCACAAAGAAGTCAAAAAATAATTATAATAAACCATATAACCCAATTAAAAGTTGGGCTAAGGTCTCCCTCATAACTGACTTCTGCCCCCAAAATGCATGATCCACAATCCCTGTGGGATTGACCTGCATCCCCAATGAGGAACACCAGAAAAGGAACAGGGAGGAGGGAAAGGATGGTACCAACATGTGATGTTTATATACAAAAGATGTCCATATCTAATAATAAAAAATGGGCTAAGGAACTAGAGAGTTCTCAAAAGAAGAAATACCGATAGCATAAAAACATCTAAAAAGATGTCTACAACCTTAGCCATAAGGGAAATGCAAATTAAAACTACTTGATGATTCCATCTCACTCCTGTCAGAATGGCTATCATCTAGAAAACAAATGACCATAAATATTGGTGAGAATGGGAAAAAGAAGAACCCTTCTACACAGTAGGTGGAAATAAAATCTGGTATAGCCATTGTGGAAATCAGTGTGGAGGTTCCTGAGACAGCTAAAAATAGATATACCATATGACCGGGCTATACTCCTCCTAGATATATATTCCAAGGACTCTTCTTATTATCTTAGATATACTTTCACATTCACGTTTATTGTCACTCTATTCACAGTAGCCTGGAAATGAAACCAGCCTGAATGTCCCTAAACTAATGAATGGATAATGAAGATATACATTTACACAGTGGAATTCTATTCAGCAGTAAAGAAAAATGAAACATGAATTTTACAGGGAAATGGATGGATCTGGAAAGGATTATACTGAGGTAACCCAGGCCCAGAAAGTCAAACATCACATGTTCTCTTTCATATGTGAATCCCAGTTACAAATGTTCAGACTTGTGTATGAGTTGGAATAAAAATTAGTAGCAGAGGAAGTAAGCTAGAAAAGACATATAAGGGAGGGAGGAGAAAGAGAAAAAAAAAGGAGGGAGGAGAAGGGAGGAGGGAGGGTGGACTTAAGGGGTTGGTACTGCATATATGTAAGTAGATGAACAGATTACTGTAGGTGGAATGGCCTAAGTGGGGTCAGGGGAAGAGATTAAGTAAAGGGAGTGTACGGAAAGATTAGTCAAAGTTCAGGATTTTGTGAATAAGCCATATAATAATCTACTTTTTAGATAATCACACACCCAGAAGCCATAGACTGTTACTAGAAAAATTTCAGTGCCAAGGATGGGATACCTTCAAGTGAGATGTTGGCCAGGGAGGTCCCTGATGCCCCTAAAACATTACAGGCTATTGTCAAGGCTCTTTGTTTCCAACCAGGAATAGATGATAAGACCCTATTGCTGAAGACTCCACATGCCTGGGCTGCAAGATCACTGAGAACTCAAACTGGGGCTAAGCTGAAAACCTAGTTGTAGACCAGCCGACAGAAGGCTTAGAAAAGCTGCGCTGCATGCAGGCCTGTAGGAAACAGAAGTCATCAGTTGTGAAAACAGTGAACACTGCAAGCCTCAGGTTTGACCAGCCAGGCCAAATGAGCCAACGGGTGCAAAAGTAGCATGTCTATTATGGGGAAAACCAACGATTCTCTAACTGAGCTGGAGACCCGCTCTATACATGCCTGGTACTAAAAACCTAACAGAAAGCCTACTGTATGGAGGGGAGATCAAGAGCCTTAGGAGTTTAATTCCTGCTCTTATCTGTCTAAATGCATTTTTATGCTCACCAAACTACCCTCTAAGCATTTTACTTAACATTCACACACATATATTAATGCTACTCTCACTTATGGTTAGAGAAGCTGCTCTTTTCAGATGGCAGTGACCACTGGGATGACCCAAAAGACACCATAGTGCTGAGAAGATATGATGGGGGAGTGTTCAGCACTGAAACATTTCTATCACACCTTCCAAGGCTCTGGGTCCATTGCAGAAGTAGTGATGGAATGCATGTAAGAGTGGAAGGAAGGGTAGGACAGCTTACAATGCAATCCTCCACAGAGAAATTGGCGTCAATATCCATGACATCACAGTGCCTAGAATTACCTTCACATGACCCTGATAATAGGAGGAAAAGATGATAACATCAAAATAAAAGAGACACAAATGGAGATAAGAAGGGGATATAATGGAGTGTGGATTTGTGAAAGGGACATTAGATGAGGTGAGGGAATTATCATTGTTTGTTGTCTGTTTAAGTATAAAGGCTGTCAATAAAAGATAATAATAATAAATAAATAAAAGAAATTAAGAAGGAAATGAAAAAGTCCATCATGTGATTCATATTGTTATAGTCAGTTGTTATACTTTATATTATACAGATTCATAGTCCAAGGCCTTGTTATTTTTGACTCCTCTTCAATAAGACATTAGCTTTCAATGGCACTTTATTTTCCTCTGATTTTTTTCTCGGACCATCTCTTCCATGGATTATTTCCATTTTCCACTTCAAAAGCACAGAGTACTTGAATTTTCTGTTTCTGACATTGTGACATTTTTTTTTTCCATTTATAAAGTTCATGCTTAAGAGCCACACAAGTTGTTAAAAAAAACCCCTCATGATGTTTTAAGTACATTTATGATTTTATGTTGGGACACATGCACAACTATCCTTCACCATGTGTAGCTCACTGGCCTAAGGCTGGGCATGTCACAGAGGAATTGTCCTTTGTTTATGTATTATTTGCCCTTTGTTAGCTGAGCTAACATAAATTTTTCAGTTTGGGTTTTTGTTTCACCATTTATAAAAATAACTTCATGCTTCCAATAAATTTTCTATAACTAATAGCTGCTTTGAAATTTATGAACAAAAGCATACAGATTAACAAAGTGCACAGATATGCTCGTTACAATGTGCCTCATAATTATCTAGAATATAGTCAGTGTCTATTTAAAAAAAAATCTTACTATGCATATCCTGGGACATTGTCCCTCCCCTGCCCACAGAGACTGACTGGTGCATTCATAACCCCACAGTGAATATTGATAATCACACTGAGGATGGCCTTTAATGGAATAGGGCCGGGGAGAGGAAACATAAGAGTATCATCTGATGGGAATATGACTAATATGCAAGATGCTCATAGTGTTAAGTTCACAATCAATAAAATCAAGAAAGAGATAAGAGAATGCAATATGCTGAAATACTTATTTTATCAGAGCACCTGTATTTTAAAGCACTAAGGTTTTTTTTTTTTTTTTTTTTCTGTTTTCATTTGAAGGTTGTGCATTCCCAGGAAAATCAGAGGAGTTGGGCATTAAGTCAGGAACAATTGTTTGTGCCTTTTCAATCTTTGTAATTAAAAGGTGGAAAGTAAAATTCCAATAAAGAAAATTGACAAAGGAAACATAATCCTACTTCTTATTGTTTTAAAACATGAAATTAATCATTAGTAGCAAAGATTAGTTGTACTGCTGGTATCCATTACATCACAGGGGTTTTGTTTAAATTATCTCCATTAACACAAACTAAAAACTCTTCAATACTAATTTCACTTCTTCTATGATATGAATCAGTGAAAAGAGTTGCCTCAGTCCACACTAGTATAAACCAGGGGTATTGGCACATGCTTTTAATCCCAGCACTTGGGAGGCAGAGGTAGGAGGAATATTGTGAGCTCAAGGCCAGACTGGGACTACAGAGTGGGTTTCCAGAATCTACCAGAAGAAAAAAAAAAACGAGGAGGGGGATTTGGAGGGGGAGGAAAAAAAAGAAGGAGGAGGAGGAGATAACACACTAGTAGAAATTGCCAAAAGGGTATTTTAACAAAAGTGTGGATGATGCCAAAAGTTTCTACTTATTCCTCTCAAATACTGGCTGTATTAATATTGAGTTAACTATATTGATGACCCCAAGGCACTGAAGACACTTATAAATGCATCAAAATTAACTAGTAAAATGGCTATGTAATGTTCTAAATAAAAGATGAAACTTCCAAGTTATATAGTAATCACAATACCAAAATGCTGCTAACTGTAGTCTTGTTAATTTAATTTAGTTAAAATGTTTTCATATATTTGGCTCATAAATACTACAATGTTTATTCATATAGAGAAATAATTTTATGTGGGATAATTATGACTGATATTATTTGGTTTACAATTTTACCTTTCTTGTATAAATTAAATGTAATAAAAAATATGTATTAAAAGATAATACACAGAGTTCCAACCACTGGAAAAAGACATCACTTTATTTCTTTTTTTTAATTAAGTTTTATTAGTTTTAAAGTTATACTCTTATATCTTCTTTCCGTGACTCTCGTTCCACTGAGGGCCCTCCTCAATGGCGTTATTGGTATTTACTGTGGAGTTCTGAAGGCCTCAGTAAGTCTCTGTGGGTGGGTGGTGGCAGAGGGGCCAGGATGCCTCAGGCTAAGCCTACACACCTTGTGACTTTTACCATCTTTCTGCCCCTTCTTCCACAATGTTCCTGAGCCTTGCCGAGCATGTTAAAAGTGTGATTTACTGTTGAGTTCTATGTATCCTCTGAATTTTTGTTTTGATGTGATTTGAGTGTCCATACTATGTGTTGCCATCTCCCTGGAACTGCTTTTTAGACTAGCAGTGAGAGCTGTACTCATGTAACAGCTTTCTCTGTAGTGACTGCTGAACCCTGGCAGATGTGGTAGAGGTGATCCTTCTGGTGGTAGGCAGTTGACTATGTCTTCTTCTTGTACTGATGTCTCCTGAATCTCCCCATCATTCTCTGCTATCTGTAACATAAAACAGATTCTCCTACCAAAATTGAAAGTAGCTTGGATTAAAGAGTATAAACATAGTTATTTGAGAGACTTTTTGATGTGTATACCCACTCTTCTTAGCCAAAGAGCAATGAAGGTTCTGTGGAGTCTATGAGTTTTAAATCCATGGAATTCTGACTCAGTTCCCAGTACCAGGTATAAGTTCTCCCTGACTTAGTGGGACTCATGTCCAATCCAAGAACAGGTTGTTACATGTATAGGCTGCGTGCCAATATTGCACAGTTGTGTACCTTTTGTCTAGCTGGTTGATTTTATAACTTGCAGGATCTCCTGCTTATTTATTCTGTTGGTAACCATTATCCCACAATAGCTCCTATTGCATCTTCCAAAACCATTAGAAATGGCCAGGATGGAACTGATTTCCATCTCAGTTCTAGCATGTTCTCTTAATGTTCTGTGAGTGCAATGCTATTATTCTCATATTTGTATAGCAAAAACTAAATTTTTTCTTTCTCCCTTCCAGGTACTAACCAACTCTGCTTAGCTTCTGGGGTCTGATGAGATTGAGTGTACTCATGGTGGTGTGGCAGTAGACAAAATTTTACTTCCTAATATTACTCTTTCCTTCTGTAATATGTAGCCTGTGGAAATAGCTGATAGTGTAATATCAGCTTCTTTCTGATCCTAGGAGCATTAGCTATTACCTAAGAACCTTTATTTAAAAAAAATACCAATTTTTTTAGGACAGTTAGATAATGGGCATGCCAGCACCATACACTACTTTGTACATCTGGCTTTATTTATGTACTGGGGAAATGAAACAGGCCCAGCAGGCTTTGCTAGAAAGTACCTTTTCTTGTTTAGCCATCACCTCAGCCCAAGTGTCTTATAGGATATGGGTAATAAATGTATATTATTCAGTGAGTATTCACTCAATGATAATACTAGTAATATTTTCATTTATAGTGAACATTTTAGCCTGAACCTTTTAGGAGATTGCATCCAGTAAATAGCATGCACTAGACCTCAATAATATACCGTATTGGACCATAAACATTCATTCATGTAGAAACTGGAATACATAAAAGACCTGAAACTTACTTTCTAAATTAAAATTAATTGGCAATACATTTTATCAGCAGGTTGTTTGCTCCAATAAAAGGGATCCATAAAAGAATACCCATTGCATTTGAATTAAAACATCACTTTTCTTTTGAGATGGTGTTTTTTGGATCCCAGGCTGATCTTCAACTGGCTTTGTAGCCAAGAATGACCTTGAAATTCTGAGCTTCATGCTCCCATCTCACAAGTGCTAGAATTATAGGCACATGCCATCAATCCAAGCATATGTAATTTTGGAGATCAAAGCCAGTGTGTTATGCATGTTAGGCAAGTATTTAATGGAGCTACATAACTAACACTGAATTCAAAAAATAATGAAATGTTTTGTCTATAAACCTTAATGCCAACCTCTTAAACTCTTTCTCAGGTCAAAGGAAAGAATAATATTGACATATCTGTATGTATACATAATTATCAATATTTTATCCTAAGAGTCAATATGAATACAAATATATTAATATATAATACATTAATAGTAACAGAAATGGACAAATACAAGGCTCTTGTCATACATCTCTATGATTATTGATGATTTCTTTTCTTTTGGTCAAGTAATTATGAATTGGGATACTCATGAAGCATTGCCCCATCCTTGTGCTATACACCAAAGCACTAAGAGTTGAGCATATTCTCATTACTTTTTATAACAACCAAATGGTAAATAGCAACATGAACTCATGTTATCTAGGTTTATTCAAAAGAAACAACAGGGTGGAGAGATGGCTCATCAGTTAAGCGCTGGCCTACAAAGACAAAGTACATAGGTTAAATTCCCCAGGACCCATATAAGCCAGATACAAAAGGTGGCACATGTGTATGGAGTTGATTTGCAGGGCCGGAGGCTCTAGCACGTCTATTCCTTCTCTCTCCCTCTCTCTTTCCTTCCTCTCCTTCTTTCTTTCTCAATAAGTACATAAGTAAAAATTCAAAAGAAACAGCAAAAAGAAAATATTAATATAATGCCCATGGGCTGTGCTGGGTGCCTTATATCTTTGTTGAAAATCAAAAAGCCATGAGATAAGCCTGTATTTAAAACTGATTGGAATGCTCCATTATTCCTAAGAATGACCCTTCCTTGTCTTATAGGGCTAATATTTCAAAATTAGGGATAGAACGATACATTTTAATAATAAAATAATGTGCATTTTCTGCCATAATTATGTCTAAACTTTCTCCACATGATTGAAAATTTTGCTTAAATAATTTGCAGAGAAGTGTATGTAGGAATTATGATAATATTTTCCCACACCCTCATTTGGACCCACATTGCTGCCATGTCATGAACTTTTCCAAACACTAAAAGTTTTGTGTCATCTTCAACACTGAAGGTATAACCAATTAATTTCCTATATCTCAGTTTTTCTTTTTTTTTTTTTTTGTTTATTTTTATTTATTTATTTGAGAGTGACAGAGAGAGAAAGAGGCAGACAGAGAGAGAGAGAGAGAGAGAGAGAGAGAATGGGCACACCAGGGCTTCCAGCCACTGCAAAGGAATTCCAGACACGTGCGCCCCCTTGTGCATCTGGCTAACGTGGGACCTGGAGAATTGAGCCTTGAACCGGGGTCCTTAGGCTTCACAGGCAAGCGCTTAACCACTAAGCCATCTCTCCAGCCATAACTCAGTTTTAATTCTGAGCTAACAGTTAACATACCTGTTCCAATGTTCTGAAAAAAAATATATATATATGGATGCATACATACATACATACATATATATCCTATTTTGGAGGATTCCATATGTGCTGTGGCATACTATCATTAAAAAAGTAACTTTAAGCCAGGTATGGTGTACACGCCTTTAATCTCAGCCCTCAGGAGGCAGAGGTAGCATTGCCATGAGTTCAAGGCCATCCTGACACTACATAGTAAATTCCAGGTTAGCCTGGACTAGAGTGAAACCCTACCTCAAAAAAACAACAATTGGGCTGGAGAGATTGCTTAGCAGTTCAGGTATATGCTTGCAAAGCCTAAGGACCCAGCTTTGACTCTCCAGTTCCAACATAAGCCAAATACACATAGTGGTGCATGCGTCTGGAGTTTGTTTACAATGGCTAGAGGCCCGGGCACACCCATTTTCTCTCTCTCTCTAACTCCTCCCACCACGTTTCAAATAAATAAATAAATAAAAATCTTTTTAAAATGACAACATACATACATAAATAAATAAATCATAATGTATTTACTTAGGTCATAAAATATCTGTAAGTAATAAGTAAAAGTTTTGAATTAGTAAAGAAGAAAGTACATGTATATCCACTATAAGCAATGACAATAGTGCACAAATGTGAGGAACTGAGAGTTTCATAAAATGACAACAGGAAATGTAAGATTCTGATCCCTGAAAGCAAAGACATTAGTGAAGAAAAAAGCATAGTAACTTTCCATGAGTAGAGATGACTTCCAGATTATATATAAGATGTGGAACCCAGAATTAACTTTGCCTCTAAGGTGAAGATACAAAAATCATATATCATATATCCCAGATCTGCTATATCAAGGACTAGAACTAACACAGTTCTCAAAGTATCTGAATGTAACAAAGCTAGAAGAGATTGTGATTCAAATATAAGAATAAAACTAAGCTCGCCTGATTATGCAATATTTGAACTGCCTACTGTACTATACCCCAGAGCTGAAATTATTCAGTGGAAAGTTTCAAAACTCATATCCTACATAGCATATTATCAAAATGTTTATTGTCCCATTAAAAATTAATAAAATTAATAACAAATATGAACTCATGATATATAATCAAAAGAAAATACAAGAGACCGAGAATTCACGAGGAACCAGTTGATGGACTTAGCAATAAAGGGGCGTGTGTGTGTGTGTGTGTTGGTGCTAGAGAAATGGCTCAGCTGTTAAGACATTTATCTGCAAATCCTAGTGACCAGGGTTTGATTTCCCAGTACACATGTAAACCCAGATGCACAAAGTGCTACATGCATCTGCAGTTCCAATACAGTGGCTAGAAGCCCTGGGGCACCCATTTTCCTTCTCTCTCTCTCTCTCCCTCTCTCTCTGTGTGTGTCTCTCTCTCTTTCTCCTCTCTATATATCTCTACTTTCAAATAAATAAATAATACTCAAATATATATATATATATATATATATATATATATATGCATATATATATATACATATATATGTATATATGTGTGTGTTTGTATATATGTGTATATGTATATGTACAGAAAGAGTCAGGTCAGTTGGTAAAACTCAGTTGCTCAAGCAAGAGGACCTGAGTTCAGATCCCTATCATCCACATAGATGTCAGGCAGATAATCCGAGTGCTCAAGAGGTAGAGACAAGGGAGTTCTAGGGCAAGCTGATTAGTGTAACTGACTGAATTCAGTGATTGCTGGGTTCAAGAGGGAGACCCTAACTCAACAAACAAGTTGAAGAATAATCAAGGAAGATGCTCAGTCATTTTCACCCATGTACACCCACAAACATGCATAGAGAGATGTATGTACAAACCACACATAAACAAATATATATATATATATATACACATACATACATACATACATACATACATGTGGGTGTATAATTTACATATATATATAATGTGTATGTACACATACATGTTCTAAAAATTACATAAAATATGTCAAAATAAACAAGAGTATACTCTTAAATATGGAATATATAGAGAATTCCTGAGAAATAAAAGATAAAAATTTAAAAAAAAACAAATTTTAAAATTTTAGGGGATCACTGATAGGATGAATGGTTCATATTTCTTGAATTTTTCTAAATTCTTACTAATGATAAGATGTTTTATCATTAGAAATGACAATAATGTTTTAAATTTTAACAGACCATGAAGTAGTAGAAACATATTTTGTTTCTTGGGCTGGGTACATGGTTCAGCTGTTAAAGGTGCTTGATTTTAAATCCCAACAGCAAGGTTTGATCCCCCACTACCCCCATAAAGTCAGATGCACAAAATGGGGCTTGCATTTGCAGTTGGTTTACAGCTGTAGGAAGCCTTGATGTGCCCATTATCTCCTTCCCTCCCCCTCTCAAATAATAAATTTTTAAAGATATATTCTTTTTTCTTTATTAGAGAGATAGGGAGAGAGAGAAAAAATTGGCACACCAGGGCCTCAAGCCACTGCAAAGGAACTCCAGACGCATGCACCACCATGTGCTATGGCTTACATGGGACCTGGAGAATTAAACCTGGCTTCTTAGACTTTGTAAGTATGCACACTAACTACTAAGCCATCTCTACAGCCCTCAAATAATTATATATATTTTTTAAAAGAAACATTCTCTGAAGCCCCTAACCATCATTTCGCATATCATAATTAAAGATAAATTATATATACATATATGAAATGAAAGTACAACATTCATATAAATATTTCAATAATGAGTCAACCAACAGTGAAAATAGGAAGAGATATCTTAAAGAATTAATAGACATTAAACATCAAAAATGAATAAAAGGGAAAAATTAAGGAAAAAACAATAGTGCATCAGTAACCTGCAAGGATGTATTACATTTTTCTCCAAGCCCTACATGTATTTGGCCTCCATATAACCCCAAAGCAAAGTAAAGCACCTTTTAAAACTAGGTTTGTAAGAAAATATTCAAATAACATAAGGAGAGATGGTTTATATATCAAATATTGTACCAAATGAGTGGAAAATCAGAAAAAAATAACTATTTGGACAATGCAAATAAATATATTTATTTAACCTATAATTTTATTAAAAGGAAATCAATTACTGTAAAATAACAATCCAGTAAATCGTGTTTAAAATATATGTATAATTTAAAATATACAACACCCAAGCGCTCTAGGACATGGAAAAGGAGTCACAGAGTTAAAATGATGACTATGTGTCTGTGGAGTAAAAGGCGTGAAGCAGCAAATGGACATGAGACAGGGGCGGTAGTGCAATTTGAGAAGGTGAACTGTCAGGTGTGAAGGGTGAAGTTTGAAGAGCTGGCTCAAAATAGAGTCAAAAGATAAAGAAGCATATTGTTAGCTTTAGAACAACTAAAAATAATGTCAAACAAAGTGTAACTAAGGAGACTATAGAGGAAACAAATTGCAACTTAACTTTAAACAAACTTCAGAGGGCAGAAAAGGAGTATGAGAACAACATGGAAAGTTGAACAGTGATTACCTAGATGGTAGAGTTATACCTAACAAAATGAGAGTCAATAACTGGATAGGATATGCATATTTGCAGTCTAGCAACTGAAATAAAATGTAATCCTTTTACAAAATGTGAATTTTAGATAAAATGCACAAAGGTAGAAAATAATTGAATGAAAAGAGTAACATCTTGTAACACGAGAAATCATAAGCAAACTGGAGTGGCAGTTTTCATATTTATCTGTTATATAATTGACAGATAAACTTCAAAGCCAATTATATTATAACAGATAAAGAGCATAATATGATAATAGTATTCTTCACAGTCTTTCCATAATTAATTTACCTACACTCTAATAATGTGTATGAGTCCCCTTTTCTTGGCATACTTGTCAATATGAACTAATAGTTTTATCACTGGGTGACTTCTAAGTGGGAACAGATGACCTCGCATTGCAACTTTGATTTGTATGTCATAATTGATTAGCCGGCTATTTAGATTTCTTCTTTTGAGAAAAAAATACCTTCAAGCTATTTGCACATAAGTAAGGGGATTATTTATTTCATTGTTACTGATTTGTTTAAGTGGTTTATATATTCTATTTGTTAATCTTCTATTGAATGGGTAGTTTGCAAATACTTTCTTCCACTTTAGAGATCATTTCTCAGCTCTGTTGATTGCTTCTTTTGCTGTGATGATTCATTTTAGTTTGAGATAATACTATTTTCTGGGGTGTACTTTTGTCTTTTTTTATTTTTGCTTTTGTTACCTTGATCTGGGGTCATGTGCCCCCAAAATGTTGACATTGTTTCTAGTATGTTTTCTTCTTATAGTTTTATACTTTTTAGTCATACGTTTAAATATTTTTGCCTTTTTGAGTAGACTTTTGTATATGGTGAGATATGAGATATAAAGTAGTTTCATTACTTTGTTTATGGAAATCCAGTTTTCCTTCACAATTTAAGAGAGACTCTTTTTTCCAAAGGTATTTTTTCTGATTTGTTGAGAATGTTTGGAATATTTTCTAGTTTTATATTATGTGCAATAACCTAAAACCTTTTTTTTTCTTTTTATAAATTATTTTATTATTTATTTATTTATTTAGAGAGAGAGAGGGAAAGAGAGAGATAGAGAAAGAACAGGCAAACCAGGGCTTCTAGCCACTGCAAACGAACTCCAGACACATGAACCACCATGTGCATCTGGCTTACATGGGACCATGAATCAAACCTGGGTCCTTTTGCTTTGCAGGCAAGAGTCTTAACTTCTAAGCCGTCTCTCCAGCCCTATAACCTGTTTATTTCTATCAGCATTGTGCGACTGTATTTCATGAACTTCGAAGTTAGTTATGAAAGCAGGCATCGTGATGTATCCAGTTTTGTGTCTTTTCAGAATTGAATTGGTGACTCATATTCTGTTCAGGTTGCAGAAAAATTTTGGAACTAAATTTCTATTTCTGTGAATAAAACCACTGGAATGTTAATAGGATTGCATTAAATCTTCTGATAGTTTGAGCCATGAAGAAAGGTCATACTCTTCACTGTGTCTTTATATGAAAGCCAATCTTTTCTCATGAGGACATGAATCCAATTAATTATATCATCTTGCATCTTTATCAAAGATAAGTTACTTCCCAAAGAACCCACCTCTAAAAAATGAAATAATTCTTTTTGAGTTCAAAATTAGAAAACTCGGGAGGGATTATATATGCTATAAATTAAAAATTTAATAGAAAATGCTTTTCCAAAGTAAATTCCAGGGCTGTAACATTTCAGTAACCAAGGTATATAAAAACATGATATGTTCAAATCATGTTTATTTTATGATGAAAAAATATTTATCATGAAATTATCAATAGAGTTCACATTAATAAAAAGAATAAAATGTATAACATAGATACAGTAAGAAATTCTTTGGTATACATTCAAATTAAAAAGTAACAAGATTTAGCAATTATATCATAATGTGTTTCTCAAAAATTTCTGCAGTTTAGATATGTGAAATACCTTCCTCTTATGTATGGCAGGATCTGAGTCCTGATTATAACCAAAATATAAGTGGTAGATATTGGTGATAGGAAACCATTCCTTTGTTTTGATACCTTATGTCTGTCTGTTCTGTCCTAGCTGATTCTCTAGAAAGTCTTCCTTCTGCCTGTTGGAAATGTTTACATAACAAGATAATGTATATGCCTCCTAGAAACACACAACAAGAAGCCACAGACTAAGTCTTAGTTCCATATGAAACGAATTCTGCTAGCAAGCTGAGTGCCATGGAAATACAATGTTTCTCCATTAATCTTCCAGATGGGAAGACACCCAAATTGCTCTTTGGTGGATGCCCTTGTTCAACCAGGGTAAGTGAAGTCCCCTGACTCTGAGTATCACTGAAACAGTGTGTATTATTTTAAGCCACTGCACTTGCAGTAATTTATTTTTATACAAACAGAAAACAAGAACAGTTTTTGATACAAGAAGCAGGAATCTATAGAAACAAATATTAGAGAGCCATTGGACGTATCCAGGGGAGAGATGAGACCCTGGTAGAATGTGGTGGTACTCAAGTGAAAACACTAAATTGCTTTAAATAGACTGCTCATAGGAACCTGGGCATGAAGGATCTTGCTGGTGAGAGTTCAACAGGAGGTGAGAAAGTTGTTATTGAAAAGAAAAGCTGAAGAAACCTTGTTCTGTGTTATTTTATTTTTTTTAAGTAAAATAACTTTGCTTGATGTTCTTGCTATCAACTTCACGGGCTTAATATATATTAAACATGGTATAATTGTGTTATTTTTTATTTTTCTTAGTCTTTATCAATATTTTATGAAGAAATTTGCTTGTTATTACTCTTTGTTATGATATCTTGATTGAAAATTTAATTTCCAATTTCCGTCCCTTAATTGAAATCAATGGCAACTATTATTTCCAGAAGGTTAGGTAGAAATAATGATCACTTGCTTCTAGAAAGGTAATTTCTGAAGACAATTGTTTTCCTGTTTTGTTTTCTTTCTTGACTTATCTTGTTTTTTTTAAATGCTTCATTAACAACTTCCATAAATACAGAAAACATGCATAATCTTATGCATAATAATAATCCCCTCTCAAATCCTCCCTCTAATGAATCCTTTTGTATTTCTAATTAGTCTCCTTTTTCTTTTTATGTCATCATTTTTTCCTCCTATTATACAGGTCTTGTGTAGGTAGGATCAGCCACTGTGAGGTCATGAATATCAGGGACACTTTGGGTCTGGAAGACAGCATTGTAAGACTGCCTCTTCCTGTTCCTTTATCTGTGAAATTCTTTCTGTTGACTCTCCACAGTGGTTCATGAACCTTGGATGGTGTTATAGAAATGTCTCACTTAGTGCTCAATACTCCAATGGCACTTCTTCCTGGCACTGTGGTGAGTTTTGAATCACCACAGTTGTCTCTACTATCTGAAAGAAGAATGATTTCTAAACAAGTGAGAGTAGCACTAATATATGGGCATAAATAAATATAAGTGTTTAGAGGATGGCATGGTAGGCATAATATATACATCTATTTAGACAATAGTAAATTCCCTATAGGGCTTACGACCTCCTCAGCCATAAACTTTTGATTAGGTTTTCAGTACCAGGGATGAATTTCCTCTAGAACAGGCCTCGGGTCCAATCAGAGAGAAGTTGGTCTCCCCCATAGCATACATGCCCCCATTGCACCAGTTGCACATTTGACCTGGCTGGTCAGCCATAAAGTTTTCAGGATCAACAGCTGGTTAAGACAGTTGATAACTTTCCTTCCCCCACCATGAAGAAGACGGTGTGCCCCATAGGTCTTTCCACATCCTGACATCTAGTCAGCAGGGAGAAGACCTCTAGCCCAGCTCTAGCTTGAATTCCCAGTGATCTGCAGCACAAGCATAGGGTGTCTTCCATAATAGATTCTCACCATCTAGTTCTGGTGGGCGCCCATGAGTCTTGGCAATAGCTTGTAATGTTTTGGAAGCATTAGTCAACAATTCACTAGAAAGTATCACACGTGTGACAGTGAAAATTTTCAGATTACAATGTATGGTTTCTGAGGACAACATTATCCACCTTACAGGATGCTTTTGTGCAATCTCTCTTCTTTCTCCCTCTTTAGTACACATATATTCTTAACTAGAAAAAAAAAAAAGTTTCTATGACTTATCATAACATAACATTTTAAATTTTGATTAACTCTTATTCCATCTCCTGCTCTCCCCAGCCCCAATTAGACCATTCATCCCCCAGTATTCTTCACCTCTACTTACATATCTGTTATACCTTCCCCTTAAGACATACCACTCCTCTCCATTGTTTATAGGCCTCTTTTCATATGCTTATCTCTGCTACTGAATTTTACTCCCATGCACAAACAAATCTAAACGCTTGAAGGCAGGAACCACATATGAGAGGAAACATGTGGCATTTGTCTTTCTGAGCCTGGACTACCTCAGTTAGTATCATCTTTTCCAGTTCCATCCATTTTCTTGAATTTTTCATACTTTCATTTTTGTCTTTCTTTACTGCTGAATTAAACCTTATTGAGTAAACACACTACATCTTCATTATCCATTCATCAGTTGGAAGATATCTAGGTTTGTTGGTTGTGAATTGAACAGCAATACACATAGATGAGCAAGTATCTTTATAGTGATGAATACAATATTTAGAGTATATACCTAGGAGTGTTATAGCTTAATTATATGGTAAATCTATTTTTAGCTGAATCAGAAACCTCCACAGAAATATCTACACTGGCTGTACCAATTTACATCCCCATGAGCAATGGAAAAGGCTTCCTCTTTTCCCATATTCTCCCCAGCGTTTACTGTCATTTGTTTTCTTGATGACAGCCGTTCTCATGTAAGTGAGATTGAATTGCAAAGTAGTTTTAATTTGCTTTTCCTTGATGGCTAAAGATGTACACCATGTGTTTAGATGTTTATTGGACATATTATTTTGTCTTTTGAGAACTTTTTAATGTTTTTTTATGTTTTTTTTAAATTTTTTTTGTTCATTTTTTATTTATTTATTTGAGAGCGACAGACACAGAGAGAAAGACAGAGGAAGAGGGAGAGAATGGGCGCAACAGGGCTTCCAGCCCCTGCAAACGAACTCCAGACATGTGCGCCCCCTTGTGCATCTGGCTAACGTGGGACCTGGGGAACCGAGCCTCAAGACGGGGTCCTTAGGCTTCACAGGCAAGCGCTTAACCGCTAAGCCATCTCTCCAGCCCCTTTTTTATGTTTTATGCTCCATTTTTTTCTTCTTGTTTTAATTATCTTTCTTATTATGAATATACTTCACATGGACACAGCATGTGGTGGTATCATCATTTCTCTCCTCCTTGCCCCATCATGCTGAGGGGCCTCCTTAGTGGTGTAGCTGGTGGTCACCATGGGGTTGTGGATTTGTGAGTTGTAAGAGCAGCAGTCAGTCATGGGGGAGGGGGCAATGCCTCCCTCTAGATACTCCAACCCAGCCAGTGGCCCTTACAACCTGTCTGCCTCCTCTTCTACAATATTCCCTGAGTCCTGGTGTTTCAAGACTACTTTACTGAAAAGTTCTCAGGAGCTTCTGGATTCCTGCTTTGGTATGTGTTGAGTATCCTTAGTGTCTGTCTCCTTCACCGCTTGCCCTACAAGGAACACTCTTGCTCATCGCATTAATTCATCTGTGGTTTCACCTAGGCCTTAGGTGAAGAGTGAGGTGTGTTTTCTCTCCTTGGGTCTCACTATCTGCTGAGAAAGAAAAACAGATTCTCCATTGTAGAATGAAATCATCATAGTTAAATGGGATAAGCATTGTTAATTTAGAGAGGTCTTGATGGATGTAGCCCCTCTTTTGGCCAAAGACTAGTGGGACCTTATTGTTGGAGACCATAATTTTGGTCTCCAGAGTATTCTGACCTGATTCCCAGTTCCAGCCATGTATTCATTTCCACTGAGCATATCTCTTGGCCAATGAGAAAGCCATTGGTTACCCACCAAGGTTATGTGCTATTATTGCATTGGTGTGTACATCATATCAGGCTAGCTGCTTCTGAGTGTCTTTGACCTCTACTTTGACCTCACATCACTGTTGAATACTTTCCCCTGGTAAGTCACGTAGTGCTTTCACCATGAAATGTTATATCCGACTTTTGATTGGATTGTTTGATTTCTTATTCCATTTTTGAAGTTCTTTGTATATCCTGGATATTAATCCTCTGTTAGGTGTTGTGGTGGTGTGATTCAGGTATCTCCCATAAACCTAGGTGTTCTGGAAGTTAAGTTCCCCAGCTAATGGCAACTGGAAATTTATGTGTCCTGGAGGCAGTGTATTGTTGGGGTGGGTGTTATAGTCAGTTTCTCCATGCCAGTGTTTGGCACAGTCTCTTGTTCCTGTTGTCCACTTATGTGGACCAAGGGGTGATTCCAACCCTCTGCTTATGCCATCATTTTCCCCTGCCATCTTGGAGCTTCCCCTCAATCCAGTAAGCCAAAATAAATCTTTTTTTTTACAAGCTGCTCTTGGTTGGGTGATTTCTACCAGCAATGTGAACCTGAATGCAACACTAAAGTGATACTGAAAAGTAGGGTTGCTGCTAGACAATTGACTGTGTGGCTTTGGCCTTTGGAGCTGATTTTCAAGAGGAATGCGGAAGGATTTGAAACCTTGGCCTAAGAGACGCATTGCGATGCTGTAAGTACAGCTTGATAGACTATTCTGACCAGATTTAAAAGACCTAAATGCAGTAAGAACTATGGACTGTGAGGTTTGGTTTATGAGAGTGAGAAAGAGCTTTGCTTGGACTAGAATAGCAATTTGTGTGAGAAGCTTGCTGTATGCCTGGGTCCTGAAAAGTTGTGCAGGGTTGCACTGCATAAAAATGGACTGGTGTGAGCAGAGGAATATGGCACATCAAAAAATAAAATCTTTGGGCATAAACTGCGGCCCATTCACCTGCAAATTGTTTGAGAGATTACAACCATTGAGGCTGGGCCAGCTGACCTGCACTGAGGCCAGCAAGAATGTAGACTCTTTTGAAGGGGCCTGGATGCTCAAGGAGTGTCCTATTCTTCAAAGTCTGCTTTATTCCCTCCTGGATTAACAAATGGACACCCTACCTGGTATTGTGGAGTATAAGAAATGCAGGAAAGACAGGGTCATTGAGTTTGCAACATGCTCTTGTGTTTTGGAAATGCTCATGATCAGTGTGAAGCAGGTTTTCTGGATGCCTGCATGGAGACCCCATGGAGCCATGAAGATGAACCATGAATTGCAGTGGAGACCCAGTGGAGATGCTGGGACTATAAGATGGCTTGCTGAGTAAAGCTGCAGGCCTGATTAAGTTTTCCAGTACTATGAATAGCCTAGCTGGAGGGGCAGAATTGGAATATCAGAGTTGTGTTGCTGGTTAGAATTATTGGACTTGGAGATTTGTCACTAACTAGCGTTGCTGGACTTGGAGCTACAGAGTTTGGTATTTGCCCTGTTAAATCATGTATTGCTTGAGTATTTCTTTGCTATGCCCAATGCCATCTTTTGCAATTGGAATGTTTATTCTGTGTCATCATGGGCTATTTGGGGGAGGGGGCTGGTATTATGGCTCAGTTAAAAGACCTTGAAATATGGGGATGTATGAAAATCATTGGAATTGATAAAAAAAAAAAACATGGGAACTTTTGAAAATAGACTGAATGCACTGCATTTTATATCATGGATGGTTAACAGCTTATGGGTGCCAAGATAGAATGTGGTGGTTTGATTGAGATGTCCCCTATAAACTTAGGTGTTCTGGAAGTTATATTCCCTAGCTGATGGCAATTGGAAATTAAAGCCTCTTGGAGGCAGTGTATTATTGGGGGTGGGCTTATGGGTGTTATAGCCAGTTTTCCCATGCCAGTGTTTGGCATGCTGCTCTCGTTCCACTTATGTGGGCCAAGGAGTGTGTCCACCCTCTGCTCATGCCATCATTTTCCCCTGCCATTGTGGAGCTACCCCTCACTCTATAAGCCAAAATAAACCTCTTTTTCCACAAGCTGCTCTTGGTTGGGTGATTTCTACCAGCAATGCCAATCTGACTACAACAGATGTATAGCTGACAAAGACTTTCTCCCATTTTGTAGGCTGCATCTGTGATGTATATACAGTGTTCTCTCTGGTACAAAACTTTTTTTTTTCTTTTCTTTTTTTTTTTTTTAATTTCTGAGGTCCCAATGGTTGATTACATATTCTACCCCTGAGCAACTGAGGTTCTATTGAGAAAGTCCTTGCCTATGCTTATGTGTTGAAGTGTTTCCCCTAGTTTTCCCTTTAGTAATTTTGGTGTTTCTGATTTGATATTAATGTCTTTGATCCAGTTGAACTTGATTCTTGTGCATGGAGAGTGATAATGATCTATTTTCATCCTTCTGCATATAGATATCCAGTTTTTCTAGTATCTTCTTAAAGAGGCTCTTTTATTTAGTGTATATTTTTGGCATTTAAAAAAAATCAGATGATTAAAGCTGCCTGGATTTACATCTGAGTATTTAATTATATTCCATTGATCTACATGTCTGTGTTGTGCCAGTACCATGCTAATTTTGCTACTATGATTCTATAATGTATCTTAAAATCAGGTATGATGAACACAGCCAGACTTATTTTCATTGCTTAAAATTGTTTTGGCTATTCATGGATTTTCCAGCTTCCAAATGAATTCTAGTATTATGTTCTGTTGCAATGAAGAATACCATTGGAATTTTGATGGTGATTTAATTAAGTCTTATGGTAAGAAAGATTTTCACAGTACTGATTCTTCCAACCCAGGAACATGGGATATCTTTCTACATCATAGTGTCTTCACTTTGCTCTTGAATATTTTAAAGTTTTTTTTTGAGACAGTTGTGAATGGGTATGTTTACCTGATTTTATATTTAGGGGGTTTTTTAATTGATATGTTATTGATGTATTAATTTTTCACCCTGCTGCTTTGCTGACAGCATTGATCAGCTCTAACAGTTTTCTGGTAGAAGCTTTAAGGTCTATTATATGTAAAATCATATCATCTGAAAATAATGTTGATTTTATTTCTTCTTTTCAAATTTGCAACCCTCTTATTTATTCCTCTTATCTTATAGCCAAGACTTCTAGTACTACATTAAAAATAACATACCACATAAATGGACTCAAGGGCAAAAGTCACATGATGATCTCAAGGGATACAGAAAAGGCCTTGACAATATCCAACATTCTTTCATGATAAAAGTCTTCAAGAAACTGGAAATAGAAGGAAAACATCTCTGCATGATAAAGCCTATTTATGAGAAACCTACAGGTAACATTTTATTAAAGGGGAAAAAGTTGAAACATTTCCACTAACATCAAAATTATGATAAGGGTATATACTTTCTCTGCTTTTACTTAATATTGTACTGAAAGTCTTAGTGATAGCAATTGCTTTTTTTTTTCTTTTTGAGCCCATGCTGGCCTTAAACTCTCTATGTAGCTGAAGCTGTCCTTAAAAACCTCATCCTCCTCCAACTCCACACAGCATATTCAAAGTGTAACATAGAATAGCTTCAAACTCACAATCTTGCTGCCCCTTTCTTTTCAGCATTTGTCTGCCAGCTTGTGCCTCCACAACAAGCTGATTTTCCAAACTCTAAGCATAAGACAGCAGAACTTCGTACCTAATAAATAATGATTGGATTGACTTGACAGAGGCTCAGTTACTCAAGAACTTCCAAATAAGAACATTTACTGGGCTTTACTTGACCACCAGATAAGACATAATGATATTGGGAATGTAAATAATAGTATTGTATGTCATTAAAATTGGGGGTAGCAGGGACTGGAGAGATGACTTGGCAGTTAAAGTGCTTACTTGTAAACCTAAGAGCCCATATTCAACTCTCCAGGTCCCATGTAAGCCAGACACATAAGGTGATGCAAGTGTGTAAGGTCACACATGCACACAAGGTGGCTTACTTGTCTGGAGTTTGATTTCAGCGGCTGGAGGCCCTGGCCTGCCAATTTTCTCTTTCTATTTCTCTCTCTCTCTTGTCTCTTGTTCTCACTCTACTTCCCTCTCATAAAAAGGGAGCCAGTCAGTTAGGCTTTCCTTAAAAAAACAAACAAACAAACAAACAGCAACAACAAAAAAATGGGAGTAGCAGTAAGAAATTATAACTTTCTTAAAATAAAATGCTAATAAATTCGAATTATGCAAATTGTTTTTGAAATTTTGTGAACTATTACATAGGACATCAGAGTTATTGTCAAATATGGTGCACAGGTTTGTCTTAGGTGAATAGAAAAGCAAAATACTTATGGTAACAATGGAAAACAGACTAAAGTACCTGGTATGATTAAACACAGACTTGAATAGCAGCTAGATTTTTTTAAAGCCATATGACTTTTAGGTAGAATTAACTTCTCCCTGATATTCTTTACCTGAAAATGGCAGAACTATTTTCATCACAAGGATTCAATTAGGCTGTATATTTTAAGCACCTGTGAACTATAAAGCAATATACAAATATAGAGTGCTTTTGGAAGTGATTAGGTGCAAATCAAATGTAGTGCGTTAAAAAAATACTGATGAGACTATTATGTGAGATTCTAAAAGCACTAACAAAATAGACCTTTTAGCAAAATGAGGAAAAAATGGTCAGAGAATCATTGGAATGAATTTTTCAAATACATTTCTCAGAGATGAAAAAAGTAAAATGAGCCAAATGAAATTTTAAAATATGGAAACATATTGTCTAATGAGCAAGGCACAAGGGGGTATATAATGATGGATTTGTTATGATATGGTGTTTAATGGACAATATCCAGTGCAAAGTAGCATTCCAACCCATGAAGAATATTGAAAGACTTCAATAATGGAATTGAGGGTTTGGGGAATAGGAAGCCTTTAGCTAATTATAAGGCAAAATGAGCCACCAAATATGAATTCTGGAACCTATGAATGTTATATTTAATTTGATAAAGAGAGTTCCACATATAATTAAGGTTGCAGAACATAAGATAGGTATGGTATCTTTAACTATCCACGTGAATCTGATACGGTAGTATAGTATCTAAAAACAATGAATCAACTCAAGATCAAACAGGCTACTGGTAGGAACATAAGCCCACACTAATGATTTATAAAACCTATGAGGTTGCCAAGTATTTCGATGCTACTTTTATGAATAAACTTGTGACTGATGTTCCTAAAAACTTTGCACACTCCAACAGAAGAGATAAAAATAAGAAATACACAAAATTCTAGTTGAGGAAGAAATCAAGCACGATTATTAAAGAATTAGACATAGATGACTTCTCATAAAACTATCAAAAATAGAAAAAGAACAAAAACCTTAACATAACTACATATCCATATATAAGCACTGGATGATATTAAGAAATATCTCAAAGCAAATTTTACATAGCACAAGAGTGAATAAGAAGTAGAAAGAAACCAATTATGATGGACTTACTAAAATAAGAAAAGTAACCTGAGAGAAAATATTAACGATTTTGAGGTAGGGCATTTCAAGGTAGGATCTCCCTCTACTCCAACCTTACCTAGAACTCACTGTATAGATCCAGGATGACCTCAAACTCACAGTGACCCTCCTACCTCTACATTCAAATGACTGGGATTAAAGGCATGTGATACCATGCTGGTTCATAAATATTAAATTATAAGACATGCAAAGAAGACTCAATCTAACACAAATAATAAGGTATATGGAGAAGAAATATGAAAGAAACAGAAAGCAATTGAAAAAAACTTTTGGTGATAAAGGGATTAAGTGGAATACATGAAAACATTAATTATAGATGAAAAAATAATCAAAGTACTAGAAAACAACATAAAATGATATTTAGAATGTTAATAAAAGTATCACAACATAAAAGAAACTCATTTGCTTCTGAAAAATTTTTCAGAAGTTAACTTTCTAATACGTAATTGCAATATTTTATGAGTTCATACAAAGAATACATGAGATCCAAATGTAGATCAACAAATATGAGTGAACAGCACAGGACATGGTAAATTCTGCCAAGTGCATATTATATTTTTTTCTATTTAAAGCACTAATAATGAAATTAATTCTTTCATAAATATAGGAAGAAGGAAAAATTATAACATAATATTTTAAGGGTATAAAGAAATAATGTAATTTTTTTTTTAATTTTTTTTGGTAATTTTTGTTTATTTATTTGAGAGAGACAGAGAGAGAGAGGGAGAGAGAATGGGCGCGCCAGGGCCTCCAGCCACTGCAAACGAACTCCAGACGCATGTGCCCCCTTGTGCGTCTGGCTAACGTGGGTCCTGGGGAGTCGAGCCTCGAACCAGGGTCCTTAGGCTTCACAGGCAAGGGCTTAACCGCTAAGCCATCTCTCCAGCCCTCATGTAATATTTTAATGTTAGATAATTAACGTTGAAAACTCTAGAACAATGCTAAATTAATAATCACAGCTAACTTAGTAAGGTAATACTGCAGGTGAAAACAAATATAGTCACTCAAATTCCAAAGAGAGAATAATAAAAGTAAAAGAGGGGCAGTAACAGGGCAGAGATACAGATTAAGTATCAATAGGTGATGTGAAGGAAACATGTAGTGTGACAATGGAAAGAAGGCAATGTTAGGGGAACACAAGGGAGAAGCATGATGGGAGAAAGAGAAAAGAATAAACAAACACAAAATCCCATAATGAAACCTAACTTTTTGTATGCTATTAAAAAAGTGTCAGAGACTTAAACTCTACCATGTTAGATGTCTTTCTAACTGTAAAAGGCCTAAACACTCTAATTACAAGGAAGAAGCTGAAGCCAGGAATGACAGCATATAAGCAAGAATACAGAAGAATTTTATGATTAAAATGAATGCCTATTAGGAATGGCATGTACTACTTAGTGAAATATTTTGGTAAAGTTGTTAGATAGTGGCTGCACTTGAAGATATCCCTGGTAAGATTTTCTAACTTGTTGCATCTAGGATTCAAGAGAAAAAAGGAATACAATAATGACTGCAACTATTTTACCAAAAAAGATAGTGCTCTATTGGCCACTAAGTTATATAAAGATACATGGGACTTATTTGGGAGGATGATGAAGTCTAGTTTGGGATAGGTAAATTAGACATTCAAGCAGAGATGTCAATGACCCCACAAAATATTAAATATGTGAATCCTGAATGCTGGCAAGGTCCTTCTAAAAAAAATTACTTAATGGTAAAGGTATAATTCCATTGCAAAGTTGAATTAAGTTCCCCATGTATAATTATAATATAATTGCCATGAACACAATAAAAACCAAATAAAGCTCTATCATTGCAATATGCAGATGAGATAATCATATGGAAATCTTCAGTATCAGGTATGGGGTTTGTATAACATTAGGAAGTTTACAAGCCAAATAAGCATACTTGCCCATATCTTCATCAGCATTATTATCATCTGTTACTTTTGAGAGACCAAAAAGAAATAACATGCTACATCTGGCTTATGTAACCTCACTTAATAGCTGGACAATAGTACTGCCATTTTAAAACAGACAGCCATTTTGAGTAAATAAAAAGGCCAGGCCTGGCTCAGATGAGGAACTAGCTGACTAATGTGCTGCTTTTTCTTCTGTATCTGTGCTTGCTTAACTATAGCAACCCCCCACCCCTCCATTTCTGGGAAGCCTCCACACAAGGATATTCCAGAAATACCTAACCACAGGGACCCTGGTCTCTTGCAAAAGACAAGTTCTGCAAACAAGTTGCTGACCTAAGATAAGTAGGCTAGAGTTCTCATGCATGCCCTCTTAGAACCAATCATTTTAAAAGGTGCAATATGATGTAACCTCAGCGGTCTTTTTCCTTTATAAACCCCTTCCCTCTGAGGGTCGGGGCTCTCTCCCTCACTACTACTGTGCCAGACTGTACAGACAGAGCCCAGGCCTAGGCTTGCAAAAAAGAATCCTGCTGCTTTTACATTCGAGTGTCTTGGCTTCTGTGGTGGTTCTCTGGGTGACTTCTGGGTGACTGGGGATCTTGGCTCCTGGTCAGGGGTCTTAGGACATCACTTTAAGCATACCCAACAAAGCCCACAAGAGTTCTGTAATACTCTCCTCATCATACCAGCAATGTAAAACACAAAACAGTTAAAATCAAGTACGGAAATAAAATTGCAAATATGAAACAGAAGCAATTCCACAGGAAATACCTCTGATAGCACATACGATGAAATTTTTTCCAAAGCAATAAGAAAACTACAATAAATGGAAGGGAAGAAGCAGTGGTTCCCTGAGGTATTAGCAACATATGTTAATAAAAATTATACTAAGTAACAATGATATATATTATTTTAAAAGTAAAAATTAAATCATATTTAATGAGTAAGAGCAGAAACACAAAGCAATGTGGTGTATAACTATATTTTCAACAGAATAGCTGCAGTACATATAAAGACAATTGCAAACCAAAAAAAATAAATAAATAAAAATGGAGGAATGTGAGCTCTCAAAATCCATTGTGCAAATATAAACTGGTGGAGCACCCAGGACAGGTTCAGGCAGCATTTTCTACAGGTGATAAGATGACTTGCCATAGCTCAACAAATCCACTTCTATAGAATGATATGTAAATATTTCTAAAGCAGTGATCACAATATTATGCTAGTACCCTCAATTGACTGATTCCGATGTCCAGAAGTAAATAATTCAAATATTATGATAGATTCATGTTTTGAAAAGATAAACAGAAATTAGAATAAGTAAAAATTAGAAATACATTAAACATTCAGTACTTCTAATGAATGGAACAATTTATATACCATGTTTTATTTTTTAAAGTGTTTATTTTAAGGGAAACAGAGTTGCTAAGAGAATGCATAATGGGTACTGGAAAGATGGCTCTGTCAGTCTGGAACTTACCTGCAAACCTAATGACCCAGGTTCAATTCCCCAGTACACATGTAAAGCCAGATGCACAAAGTAGGCCATGCATCATGCATCTGGAATTTATTTATAGGGCTGGAGGCCCTGTTGTGTCCATTTTCATTCTCTCCCAACCTCTCTGTCTGCCTCTCTCTCTCCTTGCAAATAAATTAAATTAAATTAAATTTTAAAAATGTATATGAAGACCCTTATAGCTACTCATGTCTTTCTCTTGATTTTGGATTTTTGGTGTCATAGTTTTAGTAAGATTTCCTTAAGTACAGATATCTCATTTGGTTGCGTCTTTGTATAAAATGTTTATTAAGCAAAGAAAATGCAAGTGTATCAAAACTTAAATGGAAACGAGTTTCATCTTCATAATCTCTTGCTTTATTTGGGTAAGATGGAAAATAGAATAAATTGAACTCATTAGCAAACGCAACCTGAAATGTATATGCTGAAAAGTAAGTCATATACTTTTGTTCCTTCTCTAAAAGTAAAAATCAAGGAAAATGTGTATTAGACAAACTCTGAAAGGTGGGTAGAAGGCAAAAAAGGGAGGGAAATGGGAACCTGAGAGCTTGCTTTATCTGTTCCAGACTTCAGCTACAGCAAATCAGACCTTCCCTCAGGGGCATTCTCTGTGTTTATTTCTATCACAGGAGGGTAAAATGCCCCAGCTCCCTAATGCCTGCCTATCTCTAGTCAAAAGACTAGAGCAGTATAATAAAATAGGAAAGTTTTACAAAGTAACCATTTTCCAGACGAAGCACACAGGAAATGAGGCAAGAAATACTTGAAGAACCATCAGTCTTTCTCCTGAATGCTAGTGTACCATACAGGAAACTAAGTTTTTTTTTTCCTAATTCATTAAATAATGAATTGACTAAATCAATATTGAAAATCTTGCTAACTTTGTACAAATCTAATTTCCCATGACTTTCAAAATATTTATTGTATTTCCAGTAATTAGAATGTTTATATATTTAGAATTGTGTGCACCAAATCGACTTCAGTAATTTTTTTAGACAAGTTTCACAGCGTATGTTTCCCAAGACATTCAAACCATTTTACTGTCTTTCTTTTTTTTTTTCTATTTTTGAATTTTTTTCTTGAATGACATAATAGGTTTGGGCAGGAAATATAATCAGTAGTACACAGAATGTGAATGCAATTTGTAAAAAAGCATCTTCATAATTCACAAGTCACAATAAAATAAAAATGTCTTGTGCACTTCTCCAAAAATTAGCATAAATTTGAAATTCCAATATATCTAACATCAGATGGATGCTATGAACCTTCTATGACCTAAAATATATTCATCTATCAACCATACTTACTTTTTTATTAATCATGGTTACATTTTCCCAATTATCCCTTTTCTCTGTTATTTGTCAATAGATAACATACATATGTTTGATGGCACAAGTGCTCTCTTTTATCAACTTGCATTATTAGTCTATGTACTATATTTTCATTATTAGAAATTTATAAATACTACCTTATTAAATAAACTTGAGCACTGAACAATTGCAAAAGAAATTCAGACTCCTCACTCCTTAAAGATGTTTCTCAATAGAGTACAGTGAAAAATGATTTATATCTCCAAGACAATTACTTCAAAGTTCATTGGTATTCATCCTCCAAATACTGCATTTACTCAACCACAAGTGCTTCTGCCTCATAAAACTTTGAGTATAGAAGGCCATTGTTTTGTCTAAGCAGTAGAGGAAGAGAGGAGGTAAGAAAACCTTGTGGAAAATCAGTCTTAAACAGTGCATTAAATGCTACTCCTCTGGAAAAAAATTGAACAAATGTCCAGCTTTATCTTTGGCAAATATACAAAGAAAATAAGTTAATTTTTTAGACACCTTTCATGGAGTTAGTGTTCAACACTGATAAGGATTTGGTAGTGGAAATACTTTTACACCTAACCCAAATTCCACAAGTTCAAAGCAAAATAGACCAGATGAAAATTGTAATGTGCAGTATCAGTTTTTGTTCTCTATAGATTTATTGGCCAATGTAAGAGATAGACAGATATCTGAACTACAAGCACATGACAAAGTCCTCCACAGAAGTACAAACACAAGGCTGGTGGCTGATTTAGAACTTAATTCCAAGTGAGGAGATTTGGAAAGAGTTGTGAGATTTGAGTAATGCTTAATTGGGTTTTAAGGGCATCATAGCTTATCATTCCAATTCCAGTGATCATAAGGAATATTTGTTCTTTAAGGTTAAGTTTAGGAAAAAATAAATAAAAACTTCAAGGATGGAAACCAGCTCAAGAATGTACCAGATGGCAAAAGTTGTATGATCATTGAAATTTCATTGCAAGTAATGTGCTACACTTTTATTACATAACATGTGTAAATTATAGCATGATATTGCCATCATTCTACAGCTTCTTCTTTCATTAATATTTGATTCTTAATTTATCAGTGTATATATACACTGAGACAGTGTAGCTGGTTGTGGCAGGGTTTCAGTGGGAATTGATTAGCTGTACACAAAATAGGACTTTTAAACATATGAAACAATATAAAAAGTTATCCACAAATAAAATTTATTGCAAAATACCAGTTTAGCCAGGCACTGTGGCTCATGCCTTTAATCACAGCACTAGGGAGGAAGATGTAGTAGAATTGTCATGAGTTTGAGGCCAGCCTGAGAGTGCATAGTGAATGCCAGGCCAATCATGCTTTGAAAAACAAAACAAACAAAAAGAAATTTAAAAATTAAAAAAAATAAACTATTAAGTGTATCTATCATAAACTTTACATTCAACTTAAGAAAAAGATAATGGCCTCATGAATTTAACTTCAACTCTGGTATCCTGGTCACCTTTCTTTCTTTCAGTTAGTTTTTCATTGATGGGGCAAAATACCCAATCAGAAGCAACTTAGGAAAGGAAGGAGTTTATTTCAGCTTATAGTTCTACAGGGTAGAGTCCATTATGACCTGAACAGTATGGAAAGAGGAGGAAATTGCCATCTATTATCCCATCAGCCGGGAGGAAGTAGAGAGAGAAAAGGCAGGCTATAACACATCAAGGTCCACCCCCAATGACACACTTCCACAAGCAAGGCTCTGTCTCCTAACAGTTCCACAAACCAAACACACAATCAATAGCTGATTAAATATTAAAACTCATAAGCCTATAAGGGGAATTTTATATGTTGGTACTATTTTTGTTCTTATTTAACCTTTATAGACATTAGAAAAAAACTGTTGTGTCTTACATCTTTGTAGCAAAAGTCAAACATGTAATTTGAAGTGATAGTAATTCCAGTAAATGTGCTCATAATGTGAAGATTTATGCTAATCTGTCTAGGATTCAGGCTCTGTTTACTGTTTCCAGTAGCTATATATTCCAGAATCTTTACATTTTCATATTTTTGTCTCAAGTGTTCTGGTTTGGAATTTTACTAAACACTCCTAGCAAAAAGTGGTTCATGCAAGAAATTTATTAATGACAACCCCAATAATATTTTTAGAGAATAAAAAGGATAATTATTAGGCCATGTTTTCACACCTCCTCCCAAAGTTTGTGATTCCACTTATGTGTCCCTATCATTTATGTTTCCCAGGCCTGAAACCCCCAGTGAATGGATCTCAGTTGTGACTTTCTCTATTTGTCTATGGGCATTCCTTTCTCTGACTCATCCAAGAAGAGGCATAGGATCTTGGTTTGTTTATTTGTTATTGTTATAGGATGAAACTGCTTCCAAGCTACTTTTAAATCAGAGATAAAAATGGAAAACCCTATTTTCCTTTGTCAATAATAAAATTTTAAGGAAAATGATTTAAAAGAAGAAATCTTTTGGAGGTTATTTATGTCTAATTCTTATATTAGGCCATTTAAATCCTGAAATCTGTGAGACAATAGGAAGGTTAGTTATATACTTATGAAACTTAATAAAGTATAAAAGCAGAAGAAAAATTAAACTCAAATAACTTTGTGATTATCATTCTGTAATCAATAATTGATGTTCTTGTATGGTTTGCCAAAGAACTAAGTCTTAGATTAATATGGTTGCAGTTACATTGCAAAGAACATTTGGGGAAAAATATGGCTAAAACATTGAAACATAATATTTCCTTTGATGTTCTGATTGCTAATATTCTTCTTCTTTCCTTTTTTGCTGCATTTTAAAATTTAAAATCATGTGAGTAATGTTTCTTTCCTGTCTTATTCTGTGTCTAAGCTCAATTCAAGACAATAAAAGACAACTGGTAGCTTGGGTTATGTAAACTTACCTATGAGACACAAAGACTCATAACTCACAGGAATATCAACCTCCATTTTTAACACAAATTATGTGGCCAAAAAATGGACTCTTTCCTCACTTTCTGTCTCCTCCTCACTGCCCTTGCATTGGTGACTATGATCTCCCTCTTTAAAGGACTTGAGTTTATGCACAGCAGGTTCCACATACTGCACAGATGCAAGAGCCCATGGGGAAAGAAGATTAAAATAAACACCTGTGATTTAAAGTAAATACAGCCATCTCTAAGACAAAGCATATAAGCTGTCTGAAGGCAAAATACAATGCAGTTGGGCTTCTTAAAAACACCAAATAATTTAATTAGCACACCACAGACAACACACAACAACCAGAATCTTCTGCCCAAGGGTTTATAAAAGCAAAACAATGAATAGTAATGAAGCATGTACTTTGAAAATAATTGCTGATTGGTTGAATACTTGAAAAATAATTTTGTTAACTAGTATCTGTTTTAATAACAAAGTGTGAAAGTTTGCAGGATTTTGACTATTTTACAAAGAGGGAAATTTTGGGTAAATTGCACAAGTTATTTTTCTGCTTCCTTTGAATCCATGTTGACACTGTGACTGTGGAAAGCTTTGGGGATTAAGTTTGGAAAATGATTTGTCTGTATTGAGGAGTGTAAGTTTTCATAGCTATTTCTTTTTGTTCCATTTTGTTTAGCTTTTTGACATCATTTAAAGTTTGTGATGTTAAACTTTAAGATCAAACTGCAGAAGAAATTCAATAGATCAATTTATGAAACTTTTCTGTATCTCAAGAATAAACATCTGTGTTCAAAAATTATTAGAAACATTACTTGACTCTTCTATGGACCACTGTTCTCAAAAAGAAACTAATGAAAAAAAATGTGGCCCATACATCTGAAAATGTGCCTGTCCCAACTGGGGCTTTACAGCATTTTCATAGCAGACTCTCCAGAATCTCTTGGTAATTCAGACAAGGTAGACCATCACTACAGCCTCAGGATAATGAAGGCATTGGTTCCAATTTGAAGAAGTAAAGCATTTTCCCAAAGTGGCTATCAAGCAGCATGACAATGAGATACATTTTCATGAAAGAGATTAATGAAGTTCAAAACGAAGTGTGGAGTTCAGTTCTCCTTAGTATAGTATAAAGCCTTTTCTTTTTCCAAAGACAAAAATGTTTCATTCCTGCTTGTCATCCTCCCCCTTTTAAGTTTCAACAGCCACTTCATTAAATGAAATAGTGCCGTCACATCCATCATCTGCAGGGCTACTAATTCCCAGTACAGCCCAAGACTTTGACTCTCGGCATGCAGGCCCCAGTTTCCATCATCTCTGTTTGCATCCCTTTTACGTGCAAGTTTTCTAAGAATATTAAACACTCTCAAGTGAAATTGAGCAAGTACATTTCCCTTTCAGTTTATATTCTATCTGAGTGAATATTTTGCAGATATATTTTATGTAAAGGAATATGTTCACTCATGAATTCCAATTTATACTCATTGCAGGCACAGTAGCACTTATAATGTACATGTCATATAAATTTCAATATAAACATTGTTGGAAGCCGGTGTGGTGGTATACACCTTTAATGCCAACATTTGGGAGGTAGAGATAGGAGGATCTTTGTGAGTTTGAGGCCACCCTGAGACATAGTGAAGTCCAGGTCAGCCTGGGCTATAGTAAAACCCTACTTTGAAAAACAAGCAAAACAAAGAAAAAAAAATTACTGGAAAAAAAATATATATATGCAAGATATTTTCCCTGTGATGTATAATCACTTATGTCTAAGTCATGTGTAAAAACAGGCATGTTAATGTTGGCTGGTTTTACTTGTTATACTTGGTGCATATTAAAAAGTAAGAACTTCAGGGCTGGAGAGATTCCTGAGGGGTGAAGGCCCTTGCCTGAGAAGCCTAAGGACCCATGTTCAACTCTCCAGATCCCATGTAAGCCAGACACACAAAGGTAAGGCAATCACAATCACGCATGCCCACAAGGTAATGCATGCATCTGGAGTTTGATTTTAGAGGCTGAGGCCCTGGCGTACCAATTCTCTGTCTCTTTCTCTCCCTGTCTCTCTCTCTCTCTCTCTTTCTCACTGTCTCTTAAAAAAAAAAGAATAACTATATAAGAACATGTAATAATATGTAAAACAGCATCAGTCTGCATTAAATTAATTAAGCTTAAAAATAATCAAGAGAGTAATAATCAAAATAAATAAACAAAAGAACTGAATAAATATATAATTACGCAGCCTGTGAGCTGATGTGCTATGGATTTCTACATATATTAGTAATATTTTCTATTTTCTTTAAATTCATACATTGCTCTTACATATACAGAGTATGTGTATGCATTTGTGTGTGTGTGTTTGTGTGTGTGTTTATCACACATGATTATATGATTCCCAAGGACATTTGAAGTTAAAAGAGAAAAATGTCCAAATTTTGGCTAAGCTAAAGTTCTTAACCTAAATCTCTTCTCCTCTTTGCCCACACTACAAATATGTAATTCAACTAAATTCACAATTATTTATGAATTCATACTTCATTATTAGCAAATTAAGTATCATGAATATCTTGGAATGAAAGACAACACAAATTGGACAGACATTACTGAGGCTAACTAGGCAAATGAGAGTCAGTGTTTGATGTTGAGTTTACTAAGTGAGACCAAATTATATTCACTGGAGAGTTTAAAAAGACATTAATTCAGTAGAGACCTCAAGATTGTCATGGAACTTTGGTAGTTTTGTTGAGTTCCATGGTGGTGCATGATCTTTATGTAGTAGGAGAAGTTAAACTGCTCTGGGTGCCTGTCAAATTGCCTTCTAAACATATATGCTTCTATTTACAGCGTCCAACTATTGTTGACCTCATTCTATCATGGAGGGAGACTTTTTTTTTTTTTTTTTTTTGTAATGAGAAGTGTCCTACAAAGACTCAAACCAGGTCAAGCTTACGAGATTAAGTGTTAATTGCTATGGCATAGTAGCCCAATTCTTAGCCATAACTACATATATATATCAGCCTGCAAAGCCTCAGGGAACATCATGGAAGAGAAGGCAGAAAGCATCTAAGATCCAAAGGGTTATTGTGAAATAATTTCCTCTGAATTGAAGCAGTCTATCCTTGAGGGAAGCTCATTAAGAACTAAGAAATAAGGGAAAAATGAAACTTACGAGGCCCTGCCCTAAAGCTATGTAAATAGCAATAATTTCTGAGGCCAAGAGAACATCCAGCTGGCCAAGATACATGCAGACCATTCAGTTAATTGCATGGATGCAACTTTTTAAGTCATCACACTTGCTGGGATAGACCTTCTGGTAACAGAGCTAGCTTTGAGATATTTATGCTTCTGTAAGTAATCTCTCACACATGATGTGAGCAACCCCAGTAAACTCACTGATTCACTAAGATAAGCTTCTGTGGAATAATTTCTTTTGTCTATCAGTTGGTACCTTATCTGAGATAAATAGTAGATACTTGTTCATGTCATCCAGGGAACATCTCACAACAGATATATAACCCCACTATATATAACCCCACTATTTGCTTCTAAATGCCTCTAAGAACACAAATGTGGTACTATACTAACCAGGTCTTTTATCCTGGCATAAATGGAAATCTAGGTCAGATCCATTGTTTAAAGCACTAATGGAATTTAAATAAAATGCATATGATGGCCCAACTCACAGCAGTGCTATTTTTGTAAGTAACAAGTAGGGAATCAAGATTATAGCAAAATTTATACAGAGAATCAATTCAAGAAAGTAAGGCATGACCTATTATCTTCACCTCTTTAGAAAGTCTAGATACAATGTAGGTCTCATTCATTCAGCGCTCAGGAATCAATGTCACTCTGAGTGATGACACTGCTGTGAGCTAATGGCAGTCCTCTGAACTTATTCTAACCAGAAAAGGAGTAAGTGTTTTATCTTCCCAAATGGCATGTGCCATTATACTATAAATTAAAATATTTCTCAAAAACCTCTGTGAAATTTGGTCATATTTTTACAGGCATAAAATTCATATACTTATTGGGATCATCAGCAGAATTCACTAGTGTACTTCCTCACCATCTTTCACTAGACTACTTTCTTCTGCTATGTTTTTTTAAACACATGTGTATGTTTATATGATTGAATGTGTGTGTGTGTGTGTGTGTGTGTGTGTGTGTGTGTGTGTGTGTATGAAGCTGTATGTGCACATGTATGTGCATTGATGTGGGAGCTAATAAACAACTTCAGGTACTTTTCTTGAAGAACACTGCCCCCTTTCTTTAAGACATGGTCTCTCATTAACCAGGATCTCACAATTAGACTACATTGCTGGCCAACAAGCCCCAGGGATCTTCCAGGATCAGCTCAACCACTAGAAAGCTCTTCTTGACCTTCTATACTGCGCCTAATCTCTTTATAGTGTTGTTTAATTTTCCTTGTGGAATAAAGTATGTGAGATTTTATTACTTTCATATAATTCAAGGGTATTTTTATAATGAATGATAGATTTGCAGTCTCTTGGAGGCAATGTAGTCCTTGAAAAGTATATATATATTGTTTCTTTTTTACACTTTTTGAGAATTAATAATGTGTATATTTCTTTTTCTATTTCACAAACTTTTTTTCTTATGTTCAAGATTCCTTATGATTTTAATATAATATTTAATTATAAATGCTTCCTTTTAGAGAGCAATTGTCTTTATATGTGAAGTGAAAGTGGAAAAGCTAAGAACATTTCAGTTTAATTCTTTCACATTTGTAGTTTAGGAAAACATGCAGAGATGATAATGTTTCATCTTTGCTATAACCTAATCTTAGATTATTGAGCACATTAGATACACTGAATAAACTTCCTGAATAATTGCCTTGTGACTAAACTGTTTCTCTCTGAAAAAAGTACCAGCAAGTTTCTCTCTTCTAAATGTCTTAAAGAGCCAGGAAACTGTTTTTTGGACATTAGCACTGATTCTTGAAAGATAACTCCCCTGAATTCATTCCCTGAAGAGTACAAAGCTGAAGGGACTAAGTTAAATCACTTTTCCTTCCAAAGTCTTAGCAACCACACCACTTCTCAGTATTCTGCTGTGTCTTGGCAAAAAGTGAATCTGTTTATTGTTATCACCCTTCACATGGTTACAAATAGAGGAAGGTGACCTAGTTTCAATCATTTCAATCACCAGTTCCTCTTCTTGTACCTAGAATGGCTGCTGCTATTACCAGCCTTTTCTTTGGTCTAGCACAAGCATTTTTACCTTAACCTACTTCTCCTATGCTAAATACAATACTCTATATTCTCTTAATAATGATCATTTTTCAATGTATTAGCATATACTGCTGCCTGTATTAGTGCTCCATATGATTCTGATTACTAGACATATGGCTGTATACACACCAACTATGATCCTAGCACTAATATTTGTCAAATTTATTCACCTTAATTAATAAAGAACCTTGGGCTGGAGAAATGGCTCAGTGGTTAAGGTCTTGTCTTTAAAGCTTAACAACTCAGGCTTGACTCCCCAATACCCACATAAAGACACATGCACAGGGTGTTGTATGCATCTGGAGTTTGAAATTGCAGGAAGTCCTGGAGCTCTCATTCTCTCTCTCTCTCTCTCTCTCTCTCTCTCTCTCTCTCTCTCTCTCTCTCTCTCTCTCAAAATAAATGAAGTAGGAGGATCACTGTGAGTTCAAGGCCAACCTGAAAGTACATAGTCAATTCCACGTTAGCATAGAATAGAGTCAAACTACACCTTGAAAACCACAATATATACATACATATATATATAATTTAAGTTCAATTTTGAGCAGCTGTATATTTTCAATTTAGGAATATTTTGAGGTTTTATTTTACTTTCTTTTTTTGAGGTAGGATCTCACTCTGGTCCAGGCTGACCTAGAATAAACTATGTAGTTTCAGGGTGGCCTTGAACTCACAATGATCCTCCTACTCCTGCCTCTGAAGTACTGGAATTAAAGGTGTGTGCCACCATGCCTGGCTGATGTTTTATTTTTATCTCAAACCCCAACTTCACCTCTTCTTCTCCTCAATTACCCTTTTATGAAAATCATTCATTTTTTTTTTGCTTCCATTATTTGTAGCATTTACCTAGTAAATATTACATTAATTAACACACTAAATACTCCCCAACTCCTTTAGTCTATGGCTATAATAATCACACCTAATCTTTCAATGTTGGAGGAGAAAATAGCAAAAATAATGCTTACATTCCTAGTAAAATATTCTATTTTTTTATTCTAATGTCAAAATCTTCTATTGTTAAAAAGGGTGTTAATTGACATCTTTGTGGATGAGAAGATGAACTGTCCAAATAAAAAAGTTCTTAATTTGTACAAGGGATTATTTAGGCAATGTGAAAAATATATTTCAATGCTTGAAACACAGTATTGAGGAAATAATTACTACAGTAACAACTTCATTAAAAATAAAATGAGCTCATTTAATTGAATTACTTGTAATTGCTAATCAATTAGAAACACTTCTAGAAAGGTTATGGCATTCTTGGATTTCAAGTTAAATGATTCTCAGGGGACAGAAAACTCATTAACAGTTCCATATTTAAAAATAAAATTAATCAAGATGTAGTATGGTAGAGAACTATACAATTTTTCAGAGCATTGTAAAATAAAATATTACTAAAAGAAATATAAGTTCTTTACAAACAGTGAGAGGATTGCTGCATTAGTAAGATTACAATGTAGTTTGTATTCAAATAACACAGCCATGTATTATAATTTCTAATAAAATGCTACTTAAATTTTATCCAGAGGATTTTCTTGTGGAAATCATATATACTATTCATCACCTAAGACTACCTGAAGTTCAAATTCTTTGCAGCAGATTTGAGCCCAGTGAAAAGTTTAACACTTCTAATATTAGTATGATTATATGATCTAGTTTGATCTTGACAAATTAATCAACTGCCTAGATTTTTTTTTTCAGTTTCCTCATATAAAAAAAATAAAGCTGTAGTAACTGGTTCTTAGGGATTTTGAGAACTAAATAGTATAACATGCAAAATCCTTTAAAAAGTGACTGGAGTGGTCAATGCTCAGTACGTTCTGGTGGCTATTGCTTTGTACTACTAGTAATAATAAGAGACATTTTTTATTAGCATTATTATTGACTTAGCTCTCTCCTCTTGGACCTTTCCTGTTGTTTTATATATGCAGGCTCATTTATTATCTGCAGCTACAAATGTAATGTATATCTTCTTAAAAGTCTCACCTTGTGCATCTCTGTAAGATCTCTGCATCCTCCTATGAACTTACCATTTGGTGTTTGTAGCTCTGACATGATGAAAAAGGTTTTTCAAATAAGGGTGAACTGCTTCTGAGTTTGTATTGTTTGTTAGTGTCTTTGTTTTTTGCTTTTACTTGTTTATTATTTGTAGGGACTATATAATTTATAATATGAAATTGTGTATCTAGGAGCAATCCCCCTCCACATACACAAATGCAACATACTTCTTTCCCCATAAATAAAGTTGTATCTCTCTTGAGAATCACTATCTTTGCATGCATTTGAAAACCAGTAGGTAACTGCAAGTTCAATTCTTTAGAAGGAAAAAAGAATAAACAAAATGCCAAAATAGAGTTGGCTGCTTGGTTTTTCTGTCATCAAAGATTGATTCCTTGACTCAACAGAAAGGCTCTGGGAAAAATGTAAATCATCTTCTTCCTGTTTCCCAGAAAAACTCTGCATGAGAATTAAAATAGAATAGAGAATGGGGATATAGAAAGAGAGGTGAGAAAGAGGAAAAAGAGCGTAATATATAACAAAGAAATTCCTGCTAGTTCTTCAAAATAAAATTTCTAGTCCCTAGAAATGTGCATATTCATGTATAAATATAAACTGAGAAAAAAATTTAACTCTCTTTTTTCATCAGTATATACTTTGCATGAACACATCATATACTGGTATCATCATTTCCCTCTTCCCTGACCCCATCCCACTGAGGGCCCTATATAGTTTCTGGTATTCCCCATGGGGTTTGGGCTATGATTTGTGAGAGCAGCAGTCAGTCATTGTGGAAGTGGGTAGGCAATGCCTCTGGATATTCCCTCCCAACCTGTGGCTGTTAAAATTTTCCCACCCCTTTTCAGAAAAATTTCCTGAGCCATGGTGAGTGTGTTTTAAGTCTTTAGTGTTGAGTTCCCAGCAGCTTCTGGGTTTCTGCTTTGGTATGTGTTTGGTATGTAGTTGGTATGTGTCTGTCCCCTTCATCCTGGAGCACAGAGTCAGGCTTACCTTGGAAGCTGCACTCTTGCTCATCTCACCAGTTCCTCTGTAGTTTCACCTGGGCCCTAGCTGATAAGTGATGGGCGGATCATCTCCTGCCAGGGAGTCAGGTATCTTTTCTTGTCTTGATAGGTTTCGATTATCCTCAGTTCTCGCTGCCTTCTGAAAAACAGATTCACCAACAGAGACTATATTGCCTCCCAACCTTCTGTTCCCTTCCTTCAAACCATTCCATCCTTATTGTCTGGCCCTCAAGTTGCCTGTCTGGCATCCTAACAACACAAGGTTCCATGTTAGAAACCACAAATGAGGGAGAACATGCAGTATTTGTCTGTCTTTGTTTCTGTGAGTTGGCTGAGTATGATCTGTTCCAACCCCATCCATTTTCCTACAAATTTCAATATCATCTTTCCTTACTGTTGAGTAGAGTTCCATTGTAAATAACTGTGGCTTCCTGGCAGGGTGTCTGGCAAAGGCTACACCCTGCTGATGAATATTTTTATTTTTTTGACTTTATGTACCCCCTATCTAGTCCAGAACTTAGGAAGCTTGCATCACTCCCCCGCCACACCAAACTGTTTTGTTCCATAAGTTTTGGCTTATGATAAGTAGGCTACATGATGTTTATAGACTAAAACGTACTTAAGGACAGAAAGCCTTTCATAGGAATGTTATCTTGTTAGTCAATGTACAACATTCCTCAACTTACTAGAGAAGTAATGCTTGAGGCACTGGTTGTATACTAGGAGAAGCCTTTGACCTTGCAAAAGGACTTGTGTTTCTATACCAAAGACTAGTAGAAGGACAAAATACAGCTAACATCCTGTTGCAGTCCGGTTCGCATTGCTGTTAGAAATCACCCAACCAAGAGCAGCTTCTGGGAAAAAGACATTTATTTTGGCTTACAGGCTCGAGGGGAAGCTCCCCGATGGCTGGGGAAAACAATGGCATGAGCAGAGGGTGAACATCACCCCCTGGCCAACATAAGGTGGACCACAGCAACAGGAGGGTGTGCCAAACACTGGCAAGGGGAAACTGGCTATAAAGCCCATAAGCCCGCCCCCAACAATACGCTCTCTCCAGGAGGCATTAATTCCCAAATATCCATCAGCTGGGAACATAGCATTCAGAACACCTAAGTTTATGGGGGACACCTGAATCAAACCACCACACATCCCTTTTAAACAGAAAGCAACAAGTCAACTTTTATGATGATTTCAATAATCCTAAAACTAACTTAGAGTTTAAGGAGTTAGATTATTTTTGGGCGGGGGGGGGGGGAGACAATTTAAACAGAATCTGTTGCAGTAACTGAATTCAACCACCATGTCTTCTCAATCTTCAGAAACTCTTGTGAATGAGAATGCACTGGGCTGGAGAAATGGCTTAGTGATTAAGGCACTTGTCTGTGAAGCCTAAAGACCCACGTTCCACTCCCTAGCACCCATGTAAGCCAGATGCACAGGGTGGTGCATGAGTCTGGAGTTTGTTTGCAGTGGCTGGAGGCCGGGCGTGCCCATTCTTTCTCTGTATGTCTGCTTCTCTCTCATACATAAATAAGATATTTTTAAAAATTACAATGAAAGTTAGAAAGACTAACATGTATACCTTAAACAAGAAAAAAGTAAAAAGAAAATGATTAAATTCAAATAGGTTTAGAATCAAAGAAGTCTGTGGTGAGATACAGTCTGGTGGATTCATTATAAGATGGAAAATGACTTTTAACCTTTTTAATGATTTTCTTTTATTCCAAATTACGTTACCATTTCTTACCATTCTCAACATCTAAATCCCAATATACACAGTGATTGGTAGATATTTCACAACATTGTCAATATATTTGTTCATCATGGCTTTTTTTTCCCCCAAAAAAGATTTTCCATTTCATAGTGATCTATAAAATACAGTGGCATACAATATACTTATAAATCTTGTATAATATAACAAAAAAAAAGAAAATTGCTAATCAGACTCTACAGCAGGGTCAGGTGAAGAGATGCACAAAATATCATGGAATTATTTACAGTTTCTAAAGTCACATCATTTTTTAAAACATATTTTATTTATTTACTTATTTAAAAGAGAGAGAGGGAGACAGACTGAAAGAGACAGGTACAGAGAAAGAGAATGGGTGCTCCAAGGACTTCAGCCTCTGCAAATGAACTCCAGATGCATGCACCACCTTGTGCATCTGGCTTACATGAGATCTGGGGAATTGAATCTGGGTCCTTAAGCTTCACAGGCAAACACTTACCTGCTAAGCCATCTGTCCAGCCCCAAGTCACATCATTTTTAGGCACATTATTTTATATTAAAATTAAATTCTCTTATAAAGCTATAATGGAGAAACATTCCCCAGAATTCATTGCCAAGATACTACCATCATTGATTTTCTTATACATAAATTATGTTAAGGGTAACTTTAGATTTGCAGAGTAAAATTGAAACATAGGTTTTTCATAAATATGTTTCCCCTATTGTTAACATTTCATATTAATATCATAGACTTATTACATTAAATGAAAAAATAGTAACCCTTTGTTAAGTCAAATCTGGAGATATTATAGATGTCCCTAGTTCTGCTGCAGGATCAAAACAAGGAAATCACATCACAACGCATGTAGCTGTGTGTCTCCTTAGGATCTTCTCCACTGTGACCATCCTTCTGAGTATCTTTTGTTCTAATCTTGACAACTTTCATAATCAATGATCAATATCTCATAGACTGTCCTGTTTGGATCTGTCTATTGTTTTATACATAGTTAGAATATGAGTATATTTGAGGGAGGAAGATCACCGAGGTTACTTGCCATTTTCATGATCTCATGTTGAGGTCACATGTGGAAAAGTGTTAATCTTTGCTGTTGAGATACTGTTTCTCAGCTTTCTCCATGTTAAGTCATTCTTTGCTCTTTTTCAGACACATTTGGTATAGTTAGCTCATTTTTAACAATTAGGATTTATGCTTACACTCTCTCAAGACATAATATGGATATACATCATTTGGAGTTTTTCTACCCAGACTTTTCTGTGCTTTATCACTTATACTGAGTCATCTGTCTATATATACTCATGAATACCTGTTTTCTGATGTAACTGCACAACATAAATTTTTTTTAATTTATTTTTTAAAACAATTTTTTTTTTTGTTTATTTATTTGAGAGAGACAGGGACAGAAAGAGACAGATAGAAAGAGGGAGAGAGAATGGGCATGCCAGGGCCTCCAGCCACTGCAAACGAACTCCAGACGTGTACGCCCTCCTTGTTATTCTGGCTAACGTGGGTCCTGGGGTGTCGAACCTCGAACCGGGGTCCTTAGGCTTCACAGGCAAGCGCTTAACCGCTAAGCCATCTCCCCATCCCAAATTCTTATAACTTACATTTTTAGTTTCCTTTGTTAATTTGAGGGAGGTCCAAGTCTTCCTGACACTTTTTCTATTTGTTTTCCCATTTATTTACTTAATAAATAGAATGATAGCGGACTGGGAGACAGAAAGAGGAATGGATGGGCCAGGGCCTCCTGCCAATGCAAATGACATATGTGCCACTTTGTGCATGTGGCTTTACATGTGTACATGGGAATCGAACTTGAGTTGTCAAGCTTTACAAGCACAAACTTTAACCACTGAGCCATCTCCTCAACCCATAATTTACTTTTTAATATTATGCATTAAATTATTTTATTTTTCCATGTTGAACCAAATTACATACTTCAAATAAATCCAACTTGCTTATAACATATATTATTTTAAAAACATTGTGGGAATGATTTGTTAATATTTAATGACATGTTTTATAGTATAACCCTTGCTGTAATTATGTTTATTAAATATATGATGCATTAAATGTATCAAAATAGTTCTTTTAAAGAAACCCATTAATCTAAATACAACACCAGAAAATAAAGTAGATAATTGGTAGGTATATTTAATTAATTTAATTTAATTTATTTATTTAATTTTATTTCTTTTAATTTTAGTTAGACTTATTTTTATTTGATGGAGTACGTGTGTGTAATTTGATATAAACAATGTTTAAGGCCACATTGACTGATTCCTTTTGATGAAAAGTTGTGTGTGTGGTGTGTGCATGTGTCTGTGTGTGTTTTAATTTGGTTTGTCTTTCTCCATCAGTCAAGAATCAAAGGAGTCCTTTCTTCAAATGTGAATTTCTGTAATGTACCTCTAGATTATACTATAATAGATTATATTATGTGTGTATTATTTTTGGTTCTCATATTCATTTTCCTTGTTTTACATTTCCTAACCATATCCTCTCCATGGTTTCTTCTACCTCTCATTACCATATAATATGCAGCCAACATTCAGTACACTGAGACTCTGCCAGGTGAAGGTGCTAGCTCCAGAGTTCTATTTGCTACAGTACCTGATATCTGCTTTAGTTTCCATGATGATTTTAAGGGCCCAAACTCTGTGTCCTCAATACCTGCCAGAGAGCCATTGTAAGCTCCCAATAAATGACTATTGGAAGCAAGAATGAATATGCATGCCAGACAAGAGTACCTGTCATGTAATTGCATGGTAATAACTTACTGTTACAAATTGTTTAACCAATTCATTATGTAATTTGAAACTCACACCTCAATTAGGTAGAATTAGTAGATGATGACAGAGCTGCACGAATTGGCTTGGCATTGGAATACTTGTGAGTTCCTTCATATTTTATTAAGCCTGGGTAATCACATTGCTGGTAATGATATTTGGGGAGAAATATACAAACCCCCATGGCAAAATCCAGCAATTATCAATGGAAACTGAGGAATATTTCCCATACAGGGAAGGAAAGAGATGCTTAGAAATAGAAAACACAATGAATAGTGACCTGTTCCACTCCTTTCTTGAGACAGCCCTTTCCAGAACTCACCAATCATGATGGTAAAATAACAATGTGGCTCAAGGTATTTTCTTTACATTAAGATTTCTGGCACACTTTGCTCATTTTATGCCATCATATGTTCAGACTCATCAAAATTTGTAACTTCCAATTCTCTTGGTAGTTTGTATTCTTTTTCTAGGATCCTGTTACTTCACTTAGAAGCCATTTTTAAGGATTTTATTTATGATTACATGAAAAAAAATGAAAATTTTGGTACAGCTGGATTCTTCTTTTTTTGCATGATCTGTTCAAGTACTTTAAATCAATATTGAACACTTTAATGGCCAGGAAAGATGCCAGAAGATGGAAAGATGAACAAGTTATTTTCTGTGGGAGCATGATAACCAAACTCAGGCTCCAGTGTCAATGACCTATAATCTCTGTACTCAAAAGGCAGTGACAGGGCATCTCCAGAGAAGTCTGGGTTAACTGAACCAGTGAACTTTTGCCTCAAATGAGAGAACCTGCCTCAGTACATAAAAGAGTGATCACAGAAGATACCCTACATCAACCTCTCTCTGTCACATGCACATTCACAGGCATGTGTGCCCATAAGCACACAAATATGCATACCACAAACATATCTGTACAGTAAATATACTGAATCTTCTGATATTATTTTGAATTATTATCTCCAATTACTATAACCTGATTTTCAAGATAGCATATCTAAGGACCATATGTGCAGTTAATATATATGTGACACTTAAAATAAGGAGGGGCATTAGTAGTCTTACAATTCTCTTAGTATTTTATTAGCTATGAATATTGCTTCTAACAAATGATTTTCTTTTTATTTAATTTTTCAATGAAATTTATAATTTTATTTAACATATATGCTTCTTTTACTTTCCAAAATTAGCCAATATTTCAAATTTTATTTTAACCTCTTCACCAATGAGCATTTTCTTCTGGTTTTGAAAATCATTATTTTTTTAACTTTAATTTTATGTATTTATTTGAGAGAGAAAGAGATAGAGAGAGAGAGAGAGGTAGAGAGATGGAGAGGGAAAATGGGTGCACAGGGCCTCCAGCCACTACAAACAAACTCCTTGTCATCTGGTTTATGTGGGTCCTGGGGAATCAAACTGAGGTCCTTTGTCTTTCCAAGCAAATGCCATAACCACTAAGCAATCTCTCCAGCCCATCATTTTTTTTTTAAGTTTTATGTTTAGGTGTTAAATGTACACATCAATTTACACATTTGCTCATCTCTCTATAATATTCTAGAATCTGCAGGGGACCTCCTAGAATGTACCAGAATTTTCAATAACCATAACCCCAGAAAAAATGAAATAATACATATGAGAAACCATTGTATCAGATAAATATCAGTTACATTTGCTTATTGTACTAAAAATATTCATCATACGACCTTTAACTTTGTTTTAAAATTAATTATTATTAGGCTGGGGAGATTGCTCAGTGGTTAAAGGTGCTTGCTTGCAAAGCCAAACAGCCCAGGTTCAATTCCCCAGTACATGTGTGAAGCCACACACACACAGTTGCACATGTGCCTACAGCTCATTGAAAGCAAGAGGCCTTGGGGTGCCCATTTGTTTTCTCTCTCTCTCTCTCTTTATCTTCTCATAAATAAACAAACATTATTAAAAGAATAATATAAAATAAATTTAATTACTATACCATGAATAGCCATCGCTGATTTTGATAGATGATAGATCATAAATAGATGGAAGTTATAAAAGAATAATATAAAATTAATTTAACTACTATACCATGAATAGCCCTCTCTGATTTTGATAGATGATAAATCATAAGCAGATGGAACTTATAGGTACAGAAGAAAAAGTAGAGATGAAAATGTCCTGCTGTATATATTTTTAGATAGAATATGATTAGATAGTATATACATGTATACAAGTATTTTGTTGCATAATATTGAAAAACAAAATTTGGACTATGGTTTTCCCTTTGAAATCAATATAACAGTAATTATCTTTATGTATAATGTGTATATATATGCACACAAATGCAGTATATATATATATATATATATATATATATATATATATATATTCATTGCTATCTTTTTATGTCATAAAATTTTATCAAAAGACATATTACTGTGCAAACATGAATGAGTTCTTCTTTGCAAAGGTGACATACAAGTGAGCTCTTTCTTGCACTCTAGCCCATGGTATTGATGGTTGTTGTAGTCAGCTTCACATTGCTGGAAGAAAACAATAGACCAAGAGCAACTTGTGGGGGGAGGGTGCTATTTTGTTTTACAGACTTAAGGGGAAGCTCCATGATGGCAGAGGAAAATGATGGGATGAATGAACAGTGGGTGGACATCACCTCCTGGTCAGTATCAGGTGAGCAACAGTAGCAGGAAAGTATGTCAAACACTGGTTATAACACCCCCAATCCCTCCCCCAACAATACACTTACTTTAGGAGCCTCCAATTCCCAATTTCCAATAGCTCTAGACCTAGTATTCATATTACACAACTTTATGGGGGATACCTGAATCAAACTATCATTTTCTGCCTCTGGCCCTCATAAATTGACAACCATGTATGATGTAATACATTCAGTTATACATTCAGACATACATTCAGTCCAACATTAAAAGTTCCCATAGTTTTTATCAACCTTAATATTGTTCAAACATCCCCATAGTCCAAGGTCTTCTAGCTGAGCTATAATACCAAAAACAAACAACAAAAACAAAAACAAAAACAAAAACATATTGGCACAGAATAAACATTTAAATTACAAAAGATGAAAATGGGCATACCAAAGAAATATTGAAGCTATATAATATTTAAAACAAAGCAAACATCAAACTCTATAACTCCAAGACTGACAATTCTAGCCAGTGATAAGTCGTCAAGTCTGATAATTCTAACTAGTGATGAATCTCTAAATTTTTCAATTCTTCCTCTCTAAATAGGCTACACACAGATCAGGAAAACTTTATCCACTGCCAGCAGCTTTTCTGGGCAGAAATCCCATAATGTTAACATCTCCATTGGGTCTCCATTGCACCCCACAGTTCATCCTCATGGCTCCACTGGGTCTCCACAAAAATAATCCAATAAGCCTGTTTCACATTTCTTATGGCCATTTCCAAATGACAAAACCATGTTGCAAATTCAATGACCCTCTCTTCCCTGCATGTATTATACTCCATATTATCAAGTCTGCTACCAATTTGTTAATCCAGGGATGAATAAAACACACTCTGAAGAACTTCTTCAGCATCCAGTACCTTAAAAAGAGTATGCATTCTTCCTGCTGTTCCAATGCAAATCAGTTAACCCAATCTCAATGGTCATAGTCTTTCAAACAATTGCAACTGAATGGGCAGAAATTTAAACCCAAAGATTTCATTTCTTGCCTTGCCATACATGTCTGCTCATACTAGTCCATTTCTATGCAAATAAACTCTGCAGATGTTCTCAGGACACAGGTATAACAGCTTTCTCAGGGAAACTGAGAATCCAGTCCAGACAGAGCCACATGTCACAGTCCATAGTGTTTACTGTCTTTCAACTCTGACCAGAATGGTCCATCAAGCTGTACTTACAGAACTGCAAGGGGTCTCTTAGTCCAAGGCTTGAAATCCTTCCATATTCCTCCTTCAAATCAGTCCCAAAAGGCCAAAAGCCACACAATCTAATTTCTAGCAGCAACAACTTGATCCCACTTCTTGGTAATAATTTTACTGTTTCAGTCATCTTCTCACTGCTAACAGAAAGCACCTTAGCAGCCTTATGTTGATGAACTTCCAAATAAGGCATATTTATGGAGAAAGAGATCTTTTGAATCTTACAGAAGGTAAGTTACATAATGGCAGAAAAAGCTGGCCCACTTTCATAGGTCCACACAGAAAGGAAAACCACCATCATCACACAAGGAAGTACACTTCAGGAGCATCAGACCAATCTTAGCACATTGTATATCGTAGGCTGGATTTCTGGTGCTCCCACCTCCTCCATCTACATGGCTGAAAATCTAAATTATAAGCTTTGGTAAACTCCTGAATGTATTGGGGGATATCTATGTAAACTACTATATTTTTCCTTGGTCCCCAGAAAATTCATAGCCATCTCACATTGTAAATTGTATTTAGTTCAATTTCAAAGTTCCAAAAACTTTACTAACTTAAGATAGTTTCAAAGTCCTAGGTCTCATCTGAGGGCTGGAAATATGGCTGTGGTTAGGGTACTTGCCTGCAAAGCCAAAGGACACAGGTTCCATTCCCCAGGACCCACCTAAGGTGCAGGATGGCACACATATCTGGAGTTTGTATACAGCAGATAAAGTCCCTGGCATGCCTATTCTCTTTCTCTCCCCCCTCTTTCTCTCTCTCAAATTAATAAAAATAAAAAGTAAAATATTTTATTAAAAAGATAGTCTCTTAGATATGAGTCATATAAAATCAATACAAGTTATATACTTTTAACATATAAAGGCACAGAGTAAACATTTTCAATGGTTATAAGGCATAGTAAGAAAAGGCTGGAACCATATATACTCAATAACCATCAAGCACACATCAAACATTTGTAGTTCAAGCCAAATATCATAACCAGTGACAGAGTCTGGATTTTCCAATTCTGCCCCTCCAACTAGGCTGAATATCTAGGGAAACTTCCATCCTAAGCCAACAGCAGTGCATAGTATCCCAGGTATAATTCTTCTATATCCAAAACTTCTTCATTTCTCCATGCCAACCATGGTCCATCTTCCAGTGACTCAACTGGCATATCAGGGTCATTATATCCTGTTTATTTGCTGTGTCTCAGCTGCAGCTCCTGGAACGGCATGCACTTCATGGTGTACTCCTAACATTTTTAACGCTTCTGAATCCAAAACCAGGTGTGCACAACATGGCCAAATCTTAATTCAGGGACAAAATAAAACAGTGACTTGAAGAGCAAGTTTTTTGGTTTTGTTGTTGTTGTTGTTTCTTCCTATCAGTCAACGCTTACTAAACAGTCTTCATTCAGGTATCTTTTCCATTATTTTAACATAAAGCAGTGGGGCCATCTTACTTAAGATTGTTAGTATGCTTGACAATAGCAGCTTCAATAATCTTAAACTAGTCTCTATGCTAGTAGAATTGAAACATGTTTAAATATTTTTAATTTTACATGTTTTATTCCTAGAACTTTAGCCAAGCACATCAGTACATTATAAATTTACACTTGATCAAACTGTCTGGGCCTGTGCAGCAGGACATAGCCAGCCCTTATGTTTTGTTTTGTTGTTTTTCCTGCCACTTCAAGAGTTCATAAGTCAAGCCTCCAAGTACAATTTTTTTCTGCACTTGGAATTTTAAGCTCTCACTGGAATAGTCTATAATACCAAGGTTACCAATCCAGAAAGCATATTTAGTTGTAGCATGAAGTTTTCCATTTCCCCAGCACACAAGTTCCAAAAGCCAAAATCAACATGGTCAGAATTATCTCAACAGCATACCACTTCTGACACCAATTCTGTTTCAATTAGCTTCATGTTGCTGGGATGAATTTCCAAATCAGACATAGTTAGGGAGGAAGAAATTTATTCAATCTTATAGGTGGAGGGGAAGTTCCATGATGACAGAAGAAGTTGTTCCACTTACAGGTCCACACAGAGAGAAAAGCCACCACCAGCACACAAGCCAGCACACTCCAGGAATATCAGACAAAGCTCAGCACTTTGTATATCTTAGGCTACAGTCAAGATGTGCCCCCAGAAACACCGCCTGTGGCCAGGTGACTAGAAATCTTAATTATAACCTTCAATAAACTCCTAAATGTAATGGGGGGGGGCATCAATTTAAACAACAACAGAAACTGACCAAAAGCAGTTAATGGGAAGAAAGAGTTTATTTTGGCATACAGAGTCAAGGAGACGCTCCATAGTGTCAGGAATAAATGATGGTATGAGCAGAAGGTGGATATCACCTCCTGGCCAACATGAGATGGACAATAGCAGCAGGAAAGTGTGCCAAACACTGGTAAGGGGAAGCTGGCTATAACTCCCACAAATCGGCCTTCAACAATACAGGAGGCTCCAATTCCCAAATTGCCACCAACTAGGGACCTAGCATTCAGTTTATGTGGGACACCTGAAACAAACCATCATAATAGCTTTAACATAACATTCAAGCCCAGCATGATTAAACAAAGATCCATTTCTCATCAGAAGTGTGTAACTATTCAGTCACTAGTTTTCATCCTTTCCATGTTTGAGGCATTTCTCCACCAGAAAGTACCCTTAGTAAAGGAATGAAGCCAATTTGCCTCCAGCCACATGGACTCTCACTAACTTTCTCAGTAAAAGTTTCTCCAGAAAACATTCAATATCATCAATGATTCCATAACTGAATAACTTCTAGATTATAACACTGAGGTATTTCGTTCTTAGTAAGACTAAGAAATAAAAACAAACAAACAACAACAACAACAACAAAAAACACCTGGCAAATCAAAGGGAAGACAAACTTTATCTCATGTCTTTGATCCTTTTTATGGTTCAACATAATTCAATTAAATTCCTTCCTTAGAATATTTTAAAGATAAAGTTTAGAATGACTGGTTTTCATGGACTCTTCTTTGTAAAAAAGAAAAAAAAAAAGTGTCAAGTCCTTGGGGCAGAGGCATGGACTGTTGGGCTTGCATGGCCAGATGGTAAGCCATCCATGATGCTGGCATGACTGAAATAGGAGACACCCAGTGCTGACAGGGTAACAGAGGTGTAGGCTACTTACCATAATGATTTCAAAATTTCTTGACTTGTTATCTGATACAAACTGGGGCAAAAATAAAAATCTGTGAAAAGTATGTGGAACAAGAAATAAAACACCTAACATGCAAGACCATTAATAAATATAGCCAATGTATATTAAATGTTCTCTATTTTAGGAACTTTGTGTTTAACTGGGACATATTACTTAATATGAGGAGAAGAAGTCCAGTGCGAAAAGTGCTACATGAGCTGATGGGAGAAAATGGCCAATACCATTGCAAACAAGGAAGGGACAGTGGTATATGAAAGCAACCAGTGTGACAAGATGTATACACCTGTGCAATAGTGGTGCATAGCCACACACAAAGTGTCTGTTACATTCATGGTCTACTATTGCTGTTAACTGCACAAGACCTGTATAACATTAAACTTGTTGACATCTCATGAGTGATGGAGGACGGCAAATGCTCCTAAGTACCCGTCACTGAAGTAGACTTTAAATGCTCCCAGCATGACTCAGGGAATTTTGCATTAGTGGGGGCAGAAAGATTGTTAGATCCAAAAGTTGGGACATTTTGCAAAGAGGCATTGCCTCTCCCCCATAACTGACTGCTGCCCCCATAATGCATGACACACACTCCCTACAGGGTTGGACCTGCATCCCCATGAGGAAGGCCTCTTCAGAAAAGGGGCAGGGAGAAGGGAAAGGATGGTACCAACATGTGATGTTTACATACAAAATATGTCCACATCTAATAAGAAGAAAATAGAAAATAAAAGGAACTAGTTAAAAAGAAGTGGTACAGTGGAAAGTGGATGGGACAGGGGTACAAAATAAAATAATGGGAGGGGCAGTATTGATTAAAACACATTACAGATATTATGAAAATAGTCATTAAAAATAAATAAAAAAGGATGACATTAGAAAAATATTTCAGAATTGAATAAAAGGAGATTTGTAAGTATGTAAGTGAATGAAAAGACAGTATCAGTTACAATAGAGAAAGGCAGCTAACATTCATAAAAATATATACTTCATATTCATTATAATGATTAAAGTAAAATGACTTAAATTTTAGGAATAGTTAGGAGTGTGAAATAAATAGAAATAATACAAAATTGTCTAGTAAGTCTACAAGGCAATTGAGGCATTTTTTTAAAAATACATTTGTATATTTCTTCAATGATAGGTAATTTCAAGTGTAGGTAATTAATCAAAGAAAATACAAGCTTAACTGCACAAAGACATGCATTTGAATGCATAGTATTTACTGGACCCCCAAAAGTAAAAGCATGGAATTTCCGTGGACCTGCGTTTGCAGACTTCACTTTGCTAGAGGTGAGAGAAGGATCTGGCTTCTCCCTTATCTCTTTCTGTCTAAAAGAGTTCCTTAGATCTGTTTTTACATAAACATTCTGAGTCCCTTCCTAGAAAGTATTTCCTCCTAGAATTAATATTCCTGAAAATGAGAGGGATTCAGGTAGCTTTGTTAAGTAGTTTAGGGTGACTAGGCCCTGAAAGTAAAAAGAAGAATGCCCTTTATTCTGCCCTTATAATTTCCACTTTACTAAAGATCAGAGAAGGATTTCTCCTCTCCTTATCTCTTGACTAAAGGAGTTTCCTAGACCTGTTTTTCCATATACAACCTGATCCCTTCCTAGGAGGGAGTTCTCTTTTCCTAGAATTTAAATCTGGTCCTGGAACTGTGGTAAGTTCAGCACTGAAACTCTTCTTCCTGTCTGGCCTCTTCTTGAGCCAGCTCCTAGCCCAGACCAATCAGCCCTCATTCTGGCTCACCTGAGTCTGAAGTTAAGGCTCACCACAATAAGATTACTAGATGCTCACCAAGTTAACAGGCCTCCTCTTTGTGCTGGCTGTTCACCTCTCTTTAACTTCCAGGTCCTGGCAAGTCTCTCCCTAGCACCTCTACTTCCACCTCTACCCCCTCCTGCCCTCCACAAGGCAGGAACTCTGTTCACTTCTTTCTCCTTCCTGTCTAACTTGCGTTTTACATTTGTGCTCATGCTCTCTTCCCACAAGGGTTCTAGGGCCACGTGGGTGCATTTATCCTTCATTCTTTAGTCTGTGGACTTTCTCTCACCCTTCTAATTCCTGAATAAAAAGTATAAATGCAATAAAAATGTAATAATAATTTAATAATTATCCTTCTCAGTCTTATTTACATTCTTTGGTTAAGAAAAAAAAAAAAAACAAAAAACAAAACATGAACTCAGGGTTTGGAGTTCAGGGGCTTTTCTTAACCTCCCAAAACCTCATTACAAAAGGATTAATCCTGAACCTGGAATGGTGTGTGGTTGGTTAGCTCAGCCTATAAGTTATGTCAAGCCTGGGTAGCTCTGCCCCCATTCAGAACTTATAAATGACCCCAATTTGGTTTTCTGAGTGGACTTTACCCTCTCCTAGCTTCTCAAGGACAGGAGCTCTCTGTATTTTCTCCTCCGTCCTTTTCTTAATATAGTAAAATTTATCCTTTGGTCTGTGGGCTTTCATTCCTTCAATTCATAAGACAAGAATTTGGGGTACCCCAAATTTCTCATTTCATATCACTGCATTAGTATATATTGGGGCACTGGCACAGGAACCCCAATTCCTATATCATATTGGTACAGTGGTGTGCATTGATGCATTACTGAGGAACCCCACAATGGTTTCAGAACTAACAACTGAAAACAATCCAAAAGTCCAATGAGAAGTGAATCAGGAAATCAAATCATTTAATAGCATGCTCAGCAATAACACAGCAATAATGCTGACACATGAATCAACATGCATAAGCCTCAAAAAAAAGCATTAAGCAAAACTACTCACTTGAAAGATTACATATTCTATAACTTCATTCATACAAAATTATATAAAATCAGTAGCTTATCTGAAGAATTAGGACAGAGCAGGGTAGGAGATTCATTTAAAAGGACATAAGAAACTTTGTGTTTTCCCAAATTGACTCCTTTATTCTTGTCCATTGAAATAATAATTCTTTTATGTTTTCATAATTGAATCTCCTAAGATTACAAAAACCCTGTCCATCAAACTTATAACCAGTATAAATTCTTCCAACATTTTATAGCGGGTTGCCTGTAAGTCTTCAAATGTGATGGCATATTAAATTGGAATCCTTTTGTTATGCCTAATGCATTAATTTATGTGTAGTTGTGAGAAGCTGCATCAGCATCTACTGGCCAGATGCCTCTTTATACTATCGACCTTTTTTGCTAATGGAAAAAAATGAACAAAGTTTTATATCACTTGGTAACACAATGTTAATTAGAGGAGCATAGTGCATATTCTCATTATGTATCCTGAAATCAATCATGAATAAGTAATAAAATTTAAGTAGGCTCTTCAAAATTGCTCAGATATAACTTAAACTTTGTGTACAGACATAAGATTGAATCACTAATTGCATACTCTTGCCATGCTCCTCTCCCACCCCACCATTTCTCTCATCGGGTATCATGGTAAGTGACTTGGAGCTTTCCTTTCTCTTATTTCCCTTTCATGGTGTTGTAAGAATCTCATTTGAGCCCTCTCCTTAGCTCCCCAGGATTTGAAATAACCACTGTAAATTTTAGATGAGGTTTAATTGTACTAAGGCTTTTTACTTCTCTTTACAAGACAGCCGTAAGGAAGGTATTACTGGTTTGCTACACTGGCTACAGCCTTGTTGGCTGTGTCCTACAGGTCCACAGCCTATTGTCACTGAGTAGGTTCTGAGCCTCTTGGACATTGCTTCCTTTAAGCCAAACTTCTGGGATCATGTTGAGTTCTAACTCTTAGCAAGCTTTTGTGGTCACAGTTGACAATACTATCAAAACTGTTGGAAAGAATGATTTCAACTTCAGGATCAGACTTTAGCAGTTTGAATATTTGATATGTGTGAACTTTACACCACCTCTGAACTCCTAGAATTTTGTTGGCTTCCTACTATTAGAGAAAATGATGCCTCAGGTAGTCCTGACAATTCCTACATGATTTTCCAGGCATCAATGTTCCCATGCAGTCCTGCAAATTTTAGACCATGACTGACAGTTTCGATTTTGTTTGTTTGTTTTGTTTTTGTTTTTTTGAGGTAGGGTTTCATTCTGGCCCAGGCTGACCTGGAATTCACTATGGAGTCTCAGAATGGCCTCGAACTCATGGTGATCCTCCTACCTCTGCCTCCAGGGTGCTTGGATTAAAAGTGTGCATCACCACGCTCAGCTGGCATCTTTGATTTTAATGGGCTCTGCTAGGTTTCACATAGAGAGAGATAGAGGGAGAAAAGTTCAAGAGAGATAAGGAACATGGATCTTCTCTTTAGGTGAGAGGTTTTATTAATTCCAGTCTGAGCCAAAGTAGTTGTAGTGGCAACCTCACTCAGCACACCCAGGGATGGTGGGGGACAGATGCAGACTTTTAAGGATTTTGGTGGAGACTTGTTGTCATTAGCTTCTCCGTCCTGGGCTAAAGCCCCTGGACCAAACCAAAACAACAGCTGATGGGAGAAAAGGTTTTTTTTTTTTGCTTTTGTTTTTGTTTTCATTTTTTTGGCTGACACTTTTGAGGGGAAGTTCCATGATGGCTGGGGAAAGCAAAGCACTGAAGGAGCAGAGTCTAGATATCACTTCATGGCAATGTCAACAGCAACAGGAGACTGACTTGAATTAACACTGCAAAGGTAGGGACAATTAAGCCTCAAGTCCCACCCCAAACAACACACTTCCCCCAGCAAGTCTTCACCTCCCAAACTACCACCAGCTGGAGAACAAGCACTTAGAACGCATGAGTTTATGGGGCACAGACAATTCAAATCAACACAGGTGTGCTTACACCTTGAGAAGGCAGGCTAGTTAATATGCGACCCAGGGTGGGCAAGGGAGTTTGGTGAGTTTGGCATATCTGACTCAGGCTTCTATAATAAGAGTTACACTATTTCTGGGTAGGGTACTAGGGCTTAATATGTGACCCATATTACATAACAGGTCATTGGCAATTTAGGGCCTAGTTTTCTGGAGAGTGTTTTTAGAAGGTGTGGGATTTCCTGTCTATGTGGCATGGCACTCACAAGCTCCTTGTCTGATTTATCATTCACAGGAAATATGTCCTTTTGTCAGAGTTCAGTGTTATCATAAGAAGTGATCTTAACATCTAAATAGAAAACTTATCCTGGAGTTTCACCAAGATATTCACTTTCACCTGAGTAGCCTCAATTTTCAGGAAGAGATTATGCAGCTTTAATTTGATCTGCAGCCTGGGTGTTCAAAGGCCTGAGGACATCCAGATGGTCTGCCATCCCCTGAGCCTAGCTATCATTTATCCCTTCAAAATGCCAATCTGTTTCTTAAAGATAAGTCTTGATTGGAAGCTACCAGCGCTTAAAGTCAATGCACCCTTGGTGGCTCACCAACGGGGAATCTTTGTAGGAGTGCCCATCATAATGGCTCAGCAGGATTCTCTGGAAATGGACTGCCTTCACAGTTTGTTTTGTTGTAAATCATACTCCTTCACATGTTGAACCAGCTATTCCACAGCTTCTGAGCATTTTGTTAAATGAACATCTTCTTGCAAACCAATACCAAAGATACCCTTTCCTGTTCCTCTGGACTTTTAAAGCAGTTTCTTTTATAACTGGGTCTGTCTGACATGAACATGGACCAGAGAAGTAGACTTCATAGAGATTTTCTGGCCTATGCAGTCAAGCCAGCAAGGACACTGTCTTAACCAATTGTGGTAGTTTGAATAGATGGCCCCCAATATATTCAGTTTTTTATTGTTTATAGTTTGCATCTGCAGCCACCTGGCTGGAGGCAGTGCCACTGGATGGATCTAAAGGTGTGGTGGTGGGTTTCAGATTTCAATCTAAAGATATGAAAAGTGTGCCTAGCAGGAGTTCCTGAAGTGTGCTGTGCTGTGTGGCCTTTTGGCTTGTGCTTCTCTCTCTCTGCTTGGACCTGTGAAGGCAGGCCAGCTTCTTCTGCCATTTAGGGAACTTCCCCTGGATCTGTAAGCTTCAATAAATATCCCTTCCTCCATAACTGTGCCTGGTCTGAAAGTTCATCTCAGCGAACCTGAAGCTGTCTGCTATATCAATCTAGGGAAAAGTTCAGAGCATCCATTATAGCACGTCATACTATGTTATTAAAACAATGCCCTAGTGAAGTGTCATTTCTAAGACATTATTTTGGACATGGCATGCCTTCACAAGGTGGGAAGTGGCATATTTTTAATGTCTGTTTCAGTATATCTGAGACACAACCTTACTTAATCCCAATTTTGGAGTGGCATGATCTCTCTTTCTCTCAATGAATTTTCACCAGCTCAATAGGTTAGATACTGACAGAAAAAGAGAGCTACTTTGGTGTTAAGTTGATTTTCAGACAGTGATCTTTCTGACAACTCTTTAGTCATTGATCAGCATTTCTTCACTCAGATAAATGCGAAGACAAACCCAAACCTGACAAATTATACATCTGTTGGTAATGAATGGGATGTTGGAAAATATGCCATACAATGCCATCTCAATAAAATAAGGCCACAGTTTTGTTCTGTTCCTACTAATGTAGGAGACTCAAGAGGAAGCTAGCTTCTTTTATGCAGTTTCAGTTAGGGACAGAAACCCAAAGAGGGAACCAGAGGATGCTACCTCATATGGCAACCCACCTTGGGAGGAACGGAATTCATGTGTAATCCATATATAGCTACAACAGCTACAGTGCTCCCTGCTGCTCACTGTCCAACATACTACCTAGTAGCCAGCCCTTTGAATCTACAAACCACTCAAGTCTATACCTGAATCTGAGGAAACAATCCATTTTGAAGGGACTATAAAAGCTTGTCCATGTTGCTTCCAGCCCACATGGCTCCCTCTGTCTCTCCTCACTTTGATCTCTACTTGGAAACATGTGAGTCTGGCTCTGTCTGTTTCTTGACCTGGGTAATTTTCTGTTTGTCTCTGTTTTATGCTTTGGGGTAAGTGTTTGCTATAATTACCTATATGAATTTCCTCTGGCCTCTAAATCTACCACGTGTATATTTCCCTTACATGCTAGATCTAATGTGTGTGTATCTTCTCTAAACTCTGGGCCTGTGTAATTTCACTAAACTCAGTGTAACCATACTACTCATTTCTCATCTGAATTTCTTGGTCTCTGCTTTCATAACCCCCCCCCCCCCCGTTACTCTTCCTTAAGATACCACCATTTGACCACTTCACTTACTTCGATGGGGAAGCTAAGGGTGGATGCTGTGTGTTTTCTTCCAAATCTTCCTACACAATCTTCTAGGTTCTATCTTCCACATGCCTATGGCTCCACTCCAGGTTTTCCCTCAAAGGCCTCAATTCCTCCTTGATGAATCTCACAACCTGTGCTGTGCCTTCCACATGAGTGTGTTTCCTACTTCCCACATGCTCGTTGCTCTGCTCTAGCCTTCTTTCTAGATCCAAATTTTCCTTAAATACACCCCACAATGTGTGATTTATCCCTAAATAAACTCAATGACTCATAATTGATCATCTTTAAGTCCATTTTGTATCAATTCTTTGTTTAAAATAGGACAGGACTCAAATTTTGGGTTCATAAATTTGGGGACCACACCTGAGCCCCCAAATCCTATATCAATATCAACATTTGGAATACCTGTTAATGAATGTTTTCACCAATGACATAGAATGGCATTGTGTTAAGGTGAATTACAATAACATTAAGCAAAATAAAATGTTTGCTTTTATTCTTTTGACACTTGGTATCTCATCTGCTTAGTGTATATTAATATTCTCACATATTGGTCTTTGAAGGTTTTTAAATTTTATTTATTTAAGTGAATGAGTGTACCAGGTTCTCTTGCACCTGAAAGTGAGTGCCAGATGATTGCATCATGTTTTGTGCTAGCTTTCCAAGGGTGGCTGAGGAACTTAATCTTGGACAGCAGCCTTTGCCAGAAAGTGCCTTTAACTGCTGAGCCATCATCCTAGTCCCTGGTCATTGTAGTTTAATGTGTATTTTTTTAACTGGAAGGCATGTGAATTTTATGAGTTTAGAAAAATGTGGAGATGTTTAATAGATGGAAATATGTTGGCATTATTAAAGGTAATTGCCCAAAGATTTACAAGTGAAGACACATTTAAAGGCACAATCATTATGGTAATTGCTGCAATGAATGTTGTGAACTTTTCAGTATATTGTTAAGCAATGCCCTAGGGAGGTGTCATTTCTAACACATTATTTTTGATATGGCATCCCTTAGACATTTTCCAGTGAATGCTTAATTTCCTGTCAAGCTTATATTTTTATAGTTACTTATTATTCATGAAATCATCCATAATCAATGAAGAATTATCATTCTAACAACAGTGATCTCAGTTACAATCTTGTTAAAAAATGGAAATTTTATTTAGACATAGGAAAAGAAGAAAAATCTTTTTTATTAGATTGAGAAGAAAATTTGAAGGAAAATGATAGACTTGAGTATTTAGTATTGACACTAGACTAGGTCAGAGCCTTGTCTGGCCATCCCCAACATAACAGGCTCATCCACCGTTCTTCAACAAGCCAAGAGCCAAATTAATACTGAAAAGCAGGAAAATAAATAAATAAAGGAGACTTATTTGCTGTAGCTACATTGAGAAGACAGATAAAGAGATCCAGTTAACACTCCCCCCATCCCCACCCCCATTCATGAACTCCATTTGCTTAGTCTAGGTATAAGGTTTAGGTTTAAATAGAAGCCCAGAGGCATGAATAGCTAAGTTCTCCTAGTCAAGGTATGGTCTCATCCATCTTTCTGTTGTGTAAGGTGGTTTGTATGAGGTGGTACTGTTAAAATTCCTTTCTGCGAAGCAAAATGTTCCTGTTGCTGGCACAAGGTTTTGGTCCTTTTTTTTCTCACATTATGCCATTCCTGGGAAATTCCTATTTCTTTGGGTTCAGCAAAAGGAAATGACACAAATGTCTCTTTAGAGGCTCTTCCTTGCCAGGCTGTTTGCAACAGTATTTAAAGTACTATACATCAGCTTGGAAATGCAAATAAAAGAACTTGCATGGGTTAAAAAATCATATTATTTCTTTACTCTTAATTACACACTATGAGATATGAATTGTAGCAAATATAAGTACACACTCAACCCAGAAATTTCTATTTGCTTCCAGTGACCAAAATCCAATATACACTTCATATAGCTGGTACTTATTTAAACATCCCTCAGAAGAGCTTGCATCCTGCAAGGTTTAGAGGTGGTATCTGTTGTAAAATGTGCTATTACTTTGAGTTTCCATTTGAATTGATCAAAATGACCTTAAATTTCTCCCTCAGCTCAACTAAATTTGAGACAGTTTCTTCCCTGACTCTAGGTCCCTGACCTCCTTTACTTAAGAGAATTAACTTTAGAAAACATAAATGTAAATTCCTTCGCTGTCCCTTTGAGATGTAAATCTCTTTAAAAACCTCTTTCCAGGTTTATAACCCAGAAATTTCTTTCTCAAGGCTCTGAAATCAGTCACTTCCATCTGCAGTCACTAAAGGAGGCAGCATCTAAAACCTCCACTTTCTCTAAAGAGAAGGACCTCAGTATCTTGCTCAAAGTTATAAAGCTATCTTGTCCTGAAGATATTAGAAGTTCTCTTTCCTTTTGGATAAGACCAACTAGCAAGCATAAATTGAGTATAACTATGTCATTCTCTAGAATATTTACTGCTTACTAGTTTTCTCCAGCTTTAAAAGTTTTAAATAAATTAGTTTTTTTCTAGTATTAAGACTTTGGTAAAATTACAAAATTCTGTATTATAAAAACTATATTGCAATCAATATCAATAAAAACATGTTATTTTCTGAGAGGAATTGGATGGGAAGGTATAAACACTGTGATTAAAGGCTACAATATATATTCTCTGAGTGTCAATCAGAGGAAATTTTAACCCTACAGAGTACCAAAATCAAGCTGTAAAACCATGCTGTAACGGGGTGTTAGGGAACCACAGAAGTCCTTGAACACCACACTCTAGGTTTGTTCCTAATTTAATCAAATAATTGAATAAAGGAGACTTGGAAGGATTATTATTATAGTTATTGAGGGAAGTACAGAGCCAAGAAAAATCACCCACATGGCTAGAGATCCCAAGTGGAAGGCCAGGAAAACCCATAGAAAGAAAACAGAGAAAAGAAAGTTCAAGGAGATCCTGCTATGTGGAGAGCTAGAGGAGATAAAGAACTTATGGGGAGAGTAAGGGCTAGGCCTGGGCAGAGCCAGCCCAGACCCAGGTGAGAGAAAAATGCACCCACAGCTGGAAGTTCCCAAGTGGTCAGAGAGCCTTTCTTCCCCTTGTGAAAGTATTTATAACCTTATAGTTGGAAGGACAGTTGAAGAGAAAGAAATGTACTTCAACAGAAGGAAACCATTTATTGCAGGCATGATCAACAGTGAGGGACAGATACCTCTGCATGGGCTAGAGATTCTCTGCATCTCACCAGAGGTAAAGTGGAGTTTATATAAACATGGAGATCGAAGGAATAGGTGTGGATGTGTCTGGGGGCTGCTGAAGTTATTTTCTGAGAAATGATTTGGGGATTATCATTTCGGAGGTGGAATGGCCCAGAAGTTTCAATGTGGTTATGGTTGTTTGTCAGTTAGGCTATAGATTGATTGTATCTCTGTGATTTATGAGTGATTTATGTAAATGTTTATTCATGGGTCATGAATTTAAGGAGACCCTGTTTTTCTTTTCTGGCTGGAGAAAAGTCCTTCACTAGTGATGGGCTGTCTTCCCATTCCAGGTGAAGCAGAGGCACTGCTGGTTGGTTAGCGCTAGGGGAGGCTAGACTTGATACCAAGCTCTGGAGCTGAACGTGATCAACCACAACGTTTAAATCACATGAAAGACCTCCCTCCCAGGAGGAGTCCTGATTGTTTGTGGAAAACAAACAAACAAACAAACAAACAAACAAACAAAAAACAGGTCTAGAGAACAAGAAAAAAGATGAGAAGTCAGATTATCTTCTTTGATTTCTAGTAAGTGCAAATTTTCCTGCCCCCAGGGTCCAGTCATCCTAGCTATTCTCCCTCTCACTGGAAATAGAAGGACAACCAAAGTACCAGTTTATTCAGAACACAGCAAAATGGTGAGAAATGCTGAAATTACAAGGACTCTCTTCATTTTAAATTTAGCATGTTTTAAAATAAGTCATGAGACCATGAATGGTAGTTCCTGAAAACTAGAAAAACTTTACCTAAAAACATATATCTCATTCTTTTATATAATCTTCATTGAAACCTGGAAATTACTGTCAGAAAGGAATTACTTCATAATTGAAAAGAGGTCCTTAAAGTTTTTCCAGCATATAACTTCCTGACAGTGTTTATTTGCCCAGGTGATTGACAGAAAAAAATTAAAATTAACTCTTGATGAAAAGGGCAATGGAATATCCTTGTTTTTTAATAGAAAGCTTCTGGATAGATAATAATTTTATGATTATTTTGGGTAGTTTAAAAAGTCCTGTCTCTACTTAGACCACTAATCCAAAGTCTTGAAGTTTCAGTTCTTGCTGCTGGTGAGGGAGAGGTTGATCTTCAATGACCTTCAAGCCTGCTAATGATGAGATATTGAATAGACTCCCTATGTAGCCCAGGCTGGCCTAGAGCTCATGGCAATTTTTAGTCATGTAAGTGCTGGGATTACAGGTATGAACTAACACAATCACTGATTAAGGAGGAATTTAAAGTTTTTCATAGTTGAAAGCAACTGAACAAATATATATCCTAAATATTTATGGAAAAGACTAGCTTCAGATAAGATACATATTATTTTAAGTTAATGTGTATATATGTTTAATACATAAATCCAAAGATTACAAACATTGTGCATAGGGCTGGAGAGATGGCTTAACATTTAAGGTACTTGCCTGCAAAGCCAAAGGACCCAGGTTCGCTTCACCAGTACCCACATAAACCAGATGCACAAGGTGACCCAAGTGTCTGGAGTTCATTTGCAGTGACTAGAATCCCTGTCATGCCCTCTCTCTCTCTTTCTTTCTCTTGCTCTATCTGCCCCCACTAAAAAAGTAAAAACAAAAACATTGAACATGAAGAAGTTTTCATAAACTTAAAAACTGGGGTCTGGAGAATGTCTTATTAAGGCACATGCTTGCAAAGCCTAATGAGCCAGGTTTGATTCTCCAGTACCCACTTAAGCCAGATGCACAAAGTGGCCTATGCATCTGAATTTTATCTGCAGCAGCTAGAAGTCCTGGTGTGCCCACTTTCTCTGTCTGTCTCTCTTCTCTCTATCTCTCAAGTAAGTAAATAAATAACAAATAACTTTTTAAAAATGTAGATTACCACTAAATTGGATAAATTATATAGTCACACAAATGCATTAGAATATTTATATATAAATGCTTGTTACTACTTTGAATATCAAAATGAAAACTACTTAACTCAATGGATGTGTCAAATTAATATTGATGATCCCCTGTCAAAATATCTTATTTTTAATTAGTAATCAGTAGTGTTATATGTGTATACCATGAAAGCTAAGATATATAATTATAAAGGAAAAAGGTTAATTAATTTGTAAGTATCTTGTGATTTTCCTGTGAAATGTCTGCCAGAGGCCCACAGGTTTGAAAACTTTGTTTCCAAATGGTGGTGGTATTTGGGAAGGTTGTGGAACCTTAGAGGACACAGTCTTTCTAGAGGTAGTGGGTCAATGGGGATCTTGAGGTTTTTTAGCCCAGCCCCAATCCTATTCACTCTTCTTCCTGCCTGTGGATACAATTCAGCATCTCCTGCTCTTGCAGCATTTCTTTTCCACTATTATGGACTTTTTTTTTTTTTTCCCCAGTCCCCCTTAAGCTGCTTCTTGGTCCCACTGGTGAGAAAAGTAACAAATGCATACATATGTGTCTATAATACATATGCATATATAAACATGTGTGCAATCTATGTGTAGAAATATATGATTATATACACTCCAAAATATTTCTAAATGAACACAAGAAGACTTTAAAAAGTCATTTACTATAGAACATTTAATTCATGATAAAAAGCAAACAATAATATGATTTATTTTTCTGTATCAATTTCCATTTTAGAAGTTTTATCTTGCATGCAAGCAAGTGTTTTCCCCATAGATTCTTACTTATTTAAAAATATATTTATTTCCTGACCATGGATAAAGTACATCTCTCCTTACTGATGAAAAGATACAGGGCTGGTTCTTTCCTCTTCATCCAATGTAGTGGAGGCAATTATAGTCCTGAGAACAAAATGGAAATCACTACACAGTGGAAAAGTAAGAGACTTGATTTTTAACTTCTTTTTTCTTCCTTTATCATTTTATTTGCTAGAACCTCAAAGGTATATACCATGACAGAGTGATAAATATTATTTATGAAGGGAAAGAGCAGAAATTATTTAGGAAAGGGGGGCAATTATACTTACCACTAGAGAGAGGTACTAAATGGATAGGTGGTAGTTTTACAAAGTGGCTCTGACTGGCACAGCTGCAGGCCTGGACCTGCAACCAAGAAGACAACAGCCATTCCCACTGAGCTCAGTAGATAGACTGGAAATCCACCATAATAGTTTCCAGTCGTAAAATTCTCTACCTTGGACAAAATGGGAAGAAGCCACTTCCAGACCCACACAGGATGTTTCTTTTCTGACCAAGAACCCTACACATGGAACAACATAACAAAATTAAAGGAATGTGTGCCCTTTCTCTTCAATAAATCACTAAATCTATCAACTTAATAATTTTACAAAGCAAATTAGGAGGCAATACACATAGCTGATTGAACTTATATGAAACAAATATGAACAAAATATCTTTTTTCTGTATGCATGAGAATATGAATATATTTGTTTGAAAGAGGCTGCATGCAACTATGTATATGAGCATATGCAAAAGTCTAGAATTATGATTATTATCAAGTTAAGTCTTTCTCTGTAAGATGACAGCATGAGTTTTTGTATCATACAAGTCTTGTCAAAGAGTTAGGGAGATTTAAGCCACTGTGGACTGCCAGTGGAAATTTAAAGTGTTGCAGCCACTGTAAGACTGTCTGGAAGCCCTAGAAGTACCATGTTACCTAGTAACCCTACTCCTTGGTATTTATTTTATGAAATTAAAATTATTATTTCAATGAGATAATGTACTCATTATAGCACTATTCATAATAGCAAAGATCTAAATGTCCACCACCAGATAAACAATAGAAAGATGGCATACAGATATATAAAATATCATTATTATTATTTTTTAATGGTAGGGTTTCACTCTGGCCTAAGGTGACCAGGAACTCACTATGTAGTTTCAGAGTGGCCTCAAATTCTGGGAGATCCTCCTACCACTGTCTCTGAAGTGCTGAGATTAAAGGTGTACATCACCTTGCCCGGCTTTCCATTTTGAAAGTGAAAGAAAACATTCCTATATAACAACATGGATGAACCTGGAGGACATTCTCCTTGGTGAAGTAAGCCACTCATAGGTTGATCTATATTTGACATTTATGTGATATATACAACAGCCAGGCATGCAGAAATCCAGAGTTGATGGCAGATGCTGGAGGCTGGAGGATAGGAAAATGGGTTGTACTATTCAGTGAATAAGAAGCTTCAGACATGGAATATGTTCAAGCAGTAGAGATCTTCTGTGCAGCATATTCCAATAAATAACATGTTATTGTACAATAAAAATGACAATGGCTAGAGCAATGGCTCAGCAGTTATGGTGCTTACCTAAGAAGACTAAGGAGCCAGGTTTGATTCCTCAGTAACCACATAAATCCAGATTCACAAAGTGGCACATGAATCTGGAGTTCTTTGGCTGTGGCTGGAAACCTAAGCATACCTATTCTTTCTATCTGGCTCTCTCCTTTTTATCTCTTTCAGATAGCAAATAAATAAACAAAAATATTTTTTAAATGATAAGAAGGTCAATCTCACTAGTGTTCTTAACACAATAAAAACAAAAAGAAAAAAATTTTAAAACATGAAGAAAGTTTAATGAAGAATGATGCTACTGTAGGCGAGAGGTGATTATGATCTTCCACCCTTGGAACTTGTGACCTGTCCTTTCCATAGTTCCTCTGAGGTTAGGTTTATACTTGTTTCTTAACCAAACTCCCACCCCTCTTTGTGTTTCTCAAATAATCATGGAACTTTTTTGGTAGAAGTCAGAGAGCTAATTGATATGTTAGCTCTGAAAAATATAGATAATCTTGATGCTATCTGACACCTGCAATAAGTCTCTGACAATTTCTTTTATTACTTGCCAAAACATTCCCCAATCACTATTTTGCATTTGCTTCATAAAACTCAGCATCTTCTTCTGTCATCTCTAGACCAGCTGTTCTGATTGTGAACTTCAAATATTTTCTCTAATCACTAGCCTCCCATGACTGTGTTTTAAGTTCTGAAAACAACCTGGGATAAATTTAGAAATCAAGAACAAAGCACATATGAGACTCTGGATTTAACAGCTTGTGCCTTTTAATGGCATCTGTCATCATATCTTTGAAAAGCTATTTATCACCACAATTCCCTACTGTACTGCTGTGAAATGGTGGGCCTTTTATCTTCTGCACCCAAGCGTTTCATGTGAACAAGATCATAGGATGAAAATGAAAATATCACATCAGATGAAAAAAGCTGATTTCTTGGTGGGTTAGACAAAACTTAAGATACATCTACCATCAATATACTCTCATGTAAATTAAACATGAGATTTTTCTCTCCTGTGGTAAGACATTCATTCTTAATATTATCATATTGGCATTATATTAAATATTCATTCAGCTTTGCACAAGCATGAAAAACACATGAGAAAACAGTAGGTAGGAGTTAAGGGGCACTGAGGCCAATGTTTCATTTTATGAAAATGATGACTATGTCCAGCATACATATCAGTTGTAATTAAATTTATTCAAGTTTGTTTGAAAGACTGAAAGCTAACAATTTTTTTTTGGGGGGTATGTGTACACATTTGCATGAGGTATATGTAAGTGGGTGCACAGATGTGCATGTATCATATGCAGAGGTCAAAGGAAGATGTCAGGTGCCCTCTAGCACCCTTGTACCATATTCCCTAGAGGCAGACTCTCGGTGGACCTGGACCTCCCCATTTTTCAGTTAGACTGGCCAACCAGGGAGTTCCCATGATCCTTCTCTCTCTGCTTCTGCTCACCACTAGAGTTGTAGGCACATGCCTGGCTTTTGACATTGGTGCTCAGGATGAAACTCATGTCCTCACACTTGAACAGCAAACACTTCTACCTGCTGATCCATCCCCCCCAACCCCAATTTACAAATTTTTGAATAATAGCATAAACATTTCAAAGTTAGTTCCAAAACAAATGACAACATGGTCCACTGAGGAAGGAGACTGAGTTGGTCTTTCACTCTACTTGTTCAATGCAACCTGTTCATTTCACAGATTTTTTTCATTAATTCTTGGAGTAAGTCATTAACACAGTACAAACAAGTCTCAATTTTCAGTAACTTTTCATTTGTACAATTGATAATTTATTATACTTTGATGAAAATATGTCATTATTTACATGTGTTTCAGGAATAGATATGAAAAGATTTTCTGTATGATAAATGCTAAATATGGGGTACTTTCATTTTTCTTACCTACATTAATTCATGATACAAGTTTCCCTCCTCTCTTCCCTACCACATTTCTTCCATGTCTTTCTGAATAATGTCAAAGTTTGCTTGGCAATATTAAATTGTGAAGTCAGCTAATCTCATTAGCAAAAAGATAAATCACTGGGTTCAAAAGTCTTTCCTGTCTTGAAACAACTCCTTTTATCTTCAGGGCTCAGCCATTTCTAGCTTTACAAATTCACGTCTCTATACTTTCTGTCTGAAATGAGCACAATAATTCTGTGAAATATAGCATGATCAAATGTCTTGTTACTCACCAGTGATTCCCCTTTTTATTCAGTTTGTTTAAATTCTTTAGAGTGGATGAGTTGAAACTATAATTATCTCCATGTCTATTCATGATTCTCAATGGCAAGCCATAACACAATATCCATCTCTTGATACAGTTACAGTGGACTTGCAAATGTGAACATGGCAGACGGGGGAAGCCTGAGTCCTAGAGGAGAATGCGCCCATCAGACAACCTTAGAAGCAAGGACTGATCTTAGTATTTTTTTTTCCCCCCAGGGAGAGCAGTATACATGCTCAACTCAAAATTCACATTTCTGAAGCCTTATTGAGTCCCTAAGTAAACATATAGAAGTCCAATATAAGCAGTCATAAATGCTTTATATGTGAGTTTTAAATTAATTTCTAAAGATAAGAAGGTCGTATGGTATTAGCAAATTATTGGATAAATATATCAGTTCATCATTTTATCTATCTGGTAAAATGTAGAATTATATATATATATATATATATATATATATATATATATATATATATATATATATATATATATGTTTTTCGAGGCAGGGTCTCACTTTGGCTCAGGCTGACCTGGAATTCACTATGTAGTCTCAGGGTGGCCTTGAACTCACGGCCATCCTCCTACCTCTGCCTCTCGAGTGCTGGGATTAAAGGCGTGCGCCACCACGCCCAGCTTTATTTATATTTTTGATAATTTTATACATGTATATAATGCATTTTAATCAATTTACCTTTATAATCATCTTTTGTCCCTGCCCCCACCCTCTCAACCCCCTCTTCTTCCATAGTAGTTCCCTTCTACATTAATGTCTTTGCTTCTGTTTTGTGTGCATGTGTCACTGAGCTCATTTAAAGTTACCTACATGAATGTGGCCGTGGGTGGTTATTTGGTGGGACATGAGCAACTTATCAGTGATTATACCACTGGATAAGATGTCCCCCTTGACCCCAGTAACCACTACTGCCAATAACTCCTTAGGGAAGTGATAGGTTTCATGATCCTGCCCCCACCAATGACAGAATGCCTAGGTGTCTAATGTCGTGTGCATCCTGTTCAGGGAGCCATAGCTACTGTGTGTTCACTTGTGCAATGACTATGTTATATCCAGAAAACTGGGTTCCATAGCAATACTCCCTATCCTCTATTTCTTACATTCTTTCTGCCGCCCTCTTATGTGATATTTCTTGGGCCTTGGAGGGGATGATATACATGTCCCATTTAGGTCTGAGCACTTGTCACTTATTTTTAGCAATTTGATCATTTATAAGTCTATGCAATCACCACTACCCATTATAAAATGAGGCTTCTCTGAACAACAGTAAAAGTCACCTTATCTATGGGCATAAAAATAAATATTTAGAAGACAATTTGACATGTCCATTCAGCAAAGCAATGGTATTATCTCTCCACCCTCCTATAGCATTACAAGTTTATGCTTAAATATATATATTTTTTGAAGACTATGTTTGACATTTTCTAACCAGGAAAGTTTTTCTTCTATTAATTCTTATACTTGATGACAGTGTACATTTGTATAGAAAACAAATTCCTTTCTTAAATTACCTCAAAAACTGAAAAACACATTTATGCAATAATATAAAGGATATTATGTTTTTGATATTAAATGTTCCAGGAAGGTCATGTGTTGAAGGATCGATACCCAATAATATGTTGTATCCCAAGCCATTTCTCCTATTTCTTTCTATTATTCCTTCTCCTCTTCCTCCTCTTCCTCATCATTCTGTCTTCCCTAACTCCCATCCCCCGCCCCCTCCCCATGTAGCTATACCCAGGAAGGTGTTCACCTTTCCTCCACTATTTCCCCTGTCATGATCTGAATTCCCAAAGGCCAAAAAGTGATGAGGCCCAATGACTATGGACCAAAAGTGTGAACCAGAAATGTTTCCTCTATAAGTTGACTTTCTATCATGGCAACAGAAAACACACCAACACAGGTACTACCACTTCTATAAATTTCCTTGATTTAGGGTTGCTATGTTTAAGTTTATTCCCATGTCACACTCAGATTTCTACTGTGTATTGTGCTTCATCTGCCTCCTTGTATACATTATTTCTACTTCCTACCATAAATTGACAGTTATTTTAGATTGAAGCTTGTTATAATGACATCTATTTAATTAATTTGTTTTTGTTTGTTTTATTAAAGCATTTATTTTTATTTTTATTTATTTCTTTGACATAAAGAGAGGAAGACAGAGGGAGAGAAAGAGTGGGTATGGCAGGGCCTCCAGTGACTTCAAATGAACAACAGACACATGCACTACCTTGTGTATTTAGCCTACTTGGGTCCTGGGGAATCGAACCTAGAACTGGGGTCCTTCTACTGCACAGGCAAGCACTTTACCTCTAAGCCATCTCTCCAGCCTTTTTTGTTTGTTTTTGAGATAAGGCCTCACTCTAGCCCAGGCTGACCTTGAGTTCATTCAGTAGTCCAGGCTGACTACAAACACAGTGATGCTCCTACCTCAGCCTCCCATGTCCTAGGATTAAAGATGTGTACCACCTTGCCATCTTTGTCTTACACGTTTGTCAGCTCTTGATATTAATGATCTACATGTGTATGTGTGTGTGTGTGTGTGTGTGTGTGTGTGTGTGTATGATATATGCATGTGTGTATGCATGTTGACACATGTAGAGGAATGCATGCACATGTGTACACAAATGTGTGAAGGCTAGAGGTCAATGTTACATATCTTCCTCATTTGCTTTTTGCCTTATTTTCTCATATAGGGTATCTCACTAAAGCCAAGGCTCACCAGTAAAGCTAGACAAGCTAGCCAGGAATCCTCATGTTTCTATCTCCCCAGTTCTGACTGCTGGAATTAAAGTCTTGTGTCACCATGCCTGGCCACAGTGAAATTTAATATCCTCAAGTTTAAATAAAACTAAATCAGGAAAACTTAAATGAGGATTCATACTCATCTCTAATTTTAATATAAATTTACATACTTATATAAAACCACTTATACATTCTTAGATATCTTACTTGATATGATGAGAAATTCTATGTTACAGAATTATCTGAAATTAACTTATTTGAAATAACCACAAACGTACAAGCTTTATTAATATAATTTACTATACTTTAGTGCTCATTATATTTGCTTTTTTGGGGGGGATTATTTTTTTAAATATTTATTTATTTATTTAATTTTTATTAACATTTTCCATGGTTATAAAAAAATCCCATGGTACTACCCCCCCCCCCGTATTTGCTTTTTTATTAAAATACTTTTATTTATTTGCAGACAGATAGGGAAAGAGAAAAGGAGAGTGAACATGAGAGAGAGAGAGAGAGAGAGAGAGAGAGAGAGAGAATTGCCATTCCAGGGCCTCTTGCCACTGCAAAGTAACCCCAGGTGCATGTGCTACTGTGTGTTTCTCACTTTACGTGGGTACTGGGAAATCCATCTCAGGTTATCAGACATTGTAAGTACCTTTAACACTAAGCTATCTTCCCAGATCTGTATTTGCTTTTAAATTGTCCATTTGGAATTTATTGATTTGTATTTATAGTATAATTATTCTTGATATGAATATTACAATTTTGCTTTTAATAGTTTTAACTAAAATAATATTTCAAGTGAAGCATGGTGGTGTACACCTTTAATCCCAGCGCTCAGGAGGCAGAATTAGGAGGATCACTGTGAGGTTGAGGCTACCCTTAAACTACATAGTGAATTCCAGGCCAACCTAGTCTGCAGTGGGACCCTACCCTGGAAAAGAAACTAACATAAATAAATAAATAATATAATATAATGTAATATAATATTTTAAATATGTCACATAAATATATTTGTCCTGGATTCTATGCATTTTATTGGTATACTTATGTGACCTTTTTCAAATTTCTCTGTAAGTTAGCTTGTTCCTCATAACTTAGAGTTGCTTTTAAAATATTCATCTTATTTTAAATGTAGAATAAGTATGGGATCTGAATCTTGCTTTGATTAGGATATCCATTTACTTTGTCTAATTATCTGACTAGTGTTTCTTCTAGGATCAAACAATTCTATTGCTGATTCTTTCAGTATTAAAGAGAAACTATTAAAAAGAATCCATTTAGCTTAACAAATGTTAATTTCAAATCAGTTTTACTGTAGCTCAAAATCAAGTGTTTTCTTCTAAATCATTCTAATTCATAAATGTCTTTATCTAAATTAAAATCATCTTAACAACCATACGAATATATTTCTGCATAGCTTGACAGTTTAGTTCAAAACTTTGTTTGATATGTTCATTAACTCTGGAGAGGCCCTGGGCATATTTTTGTGGTGTTATCCCTTAGCACAACTGTTCAGTTACTCACATTACCCTGTGGCATTATCTCCTCATATGGAGCATAGTTCTCTAGAGGATTCCATATTATATCCTCTCCAGCCTACAGGTACCATTACATATAGGCTTACCACTCCTCAGCTGCTATGTCAGTCTGCTGGTATATATTTGATTTAGCTACCATAATATGTCTATGGGCAAAAATTCATGTAACCCCAACTTTAAAACCAAACAGCTGTATATGCATCCTTATAAACATAAGTATTATTTTTACAAGAAAATGGATATGTTTTCACTTTATGCTAGAACTAGGATTATACAGGAACAACCAAAAGTAAATTATTTGGACATCAGATTTTAGGTAAATTAGATTCCAGGGTCTGCCTTGGGTAATGTTTACTTTCCAAAATATAGAAATAAGAAATTGAAGTCACATAATGACCTTCCATTGAATCATTTCACTTAGTGAATTATCAAGCATGTAAAAGGCTTTTTGCAAGAATAGTTTGTTTTTTTTTTTAACTTAGATTTGTAATAGATTTTTGATGATTCACCCACTTGATTTAGATGTCTCTACTTTTAACTTCAGAAATACAGTATTCTAAAACATTGATCAGGCACCCTTTACCATCCAGGACCTAGAGTTTTGTGTTGATCATCATTAGTTAAATATGATTCCCAATCACTGTAAACTACAGATAAATTAGAACTCAACAACCATTTTATTTTCAACATTATCTAATCTCAAAAGAGGATTCTTAATGAGAGCAATGTGATGATTCTTAAGAAGACTCCAATTAATTTACTGTGTAAGCTGGAAGGAAATAAATTGGAGCACTGAAATGAAGCAAAAATTAAAAAAAAATAAATAAAAGAAAATTTGGAATGAATATCCTAAAACTTAACATAGTCAAAGCAATTATAATTATAAATCTTTGCACTAGAAAAAAAGTATTAGAAAACATCAAGCAGCTTGTGGCATATAAATTTGACCTATGACTTTTAAAAATTAGTATTTATGTTTAACAAATAGGCAAAACTATATTAAAAGTCAACAATTCCTGAACTATATATGTAAAAATAAATTTGTTCCTCATCTCTTTATGACCTGTTCAATACTTCTAATGCAAACACACTTACTGCTTAGTAGGTTGTTTAGTCATTGTCTCTGTAGGTCCAAGAAATATGTGTGCACTCTGCTATGGTTTGAATGTGGAATGTTCCCCATAAGCTTGAGGTAGGCAAGCATAGGGAATAGCTTAGTAACATGAGAAATCATCATCACTTGGCTTGGACAATAAGTATATCCCTTCCCTAAAAATGCTACCATCACTCTATTTGTCACATGGGACCCCATTTGCATTAAGATGCATTTATACCCACTTTAAGCAATGGAAATAAGTTTCTCCCTTATCAACTCTGTGGTAAAACCCTGTTTCATTTCACACATATTCAGGCATATATACAGGATTGAGAGACAGAGCTTGGATTGGTTTTGGGTGCATATACAATGTCAAACAGTATCCTCTGAGTGAAATGTCAATGAGAATGTCATATCTACCATCTAATGCCTATGCATGATTGAATGTACATTTAAGTAAAATCAGAAACATCCTGGAAAGGGACATGCATATTAACTAAAGGCTTATGTAACTCAAGTCTGTCAATCAAATTATAGAACTTCCCAAACTATGCCCTTTCTCAATGATCTTCTCCTCTTGAACCCCAGCAGTAACCTGGAACCCTTGGTTACTCTGTCTCAGGGCCTCTGTCTCTCTCTGCAGTGTACACAACCTTGTACTTTCACTTTGATTTTTTTTTTCTTTCTTTCTTTTTTTTTTTTTTTGTCCTTGAGACCTTGTCTCATTCTATGCTAGGCTGACTTAGAATACACTGTGCAACGCAGGCTGGCCTCTGGAGTTCTGAGATGATAGGCATGAATCACAACACCTGGCTTGGCATTGATTTTGATAAAACTGGCTTTACTATTTGTATCAGTGTCTTTCCCATTTCTTTGAACAAATCAGCAAGAACCTAGAAACACCTAGACCACTGGTTATAGGATTATGTGTTGGGATACTTGATGGCCACTACCTGTGTCTGGCTTTAGGTGGGGAATTAAACCCAGGCCATCAAGCTATATAAGCAAGTGCCTTTAAACATGGAGTCATCTCTCTAGCCCAATATTTATGTCTCAGTTTTTGCTTAGAAACATTTAGTGTTTCTATGACGAGTTTTCAAATATTGTTTATTGCTGAACTAAGAAATGTGCTCTGATTACATTTCCTTCCTCTACTTAAAAAAAAAAAAAACACTGGAGTTAAAAATTGCTTACCCCCACATTGATTTAGTTTTCTTTGAACTTATAAATAAGTATCACACACTCTAGAAGTGCTGTAAATGCCTCAATATAAAATTTTCCAGGACTTCTGTGTAAGGTGGTGAATTAGGAGCATGCTGGAGATGGCAAGCATGCCATTTCAGGATCACGAGGAATCGAGCGCTGAAGAGCTGCATGACACAATTCCAGCCCAGCTGTCTCTTCCTTGGAGTCCAATGTGGCCTTTCTATAGAAGAAACATCTTTGGCTCTCTGTGCTACAAATATCTATGGTTTTCGGTATAATGTTTGTCTTTTTCTGTCTTTCACTTGGTGCACCAATCTCTAAGTTTACTTTTCCAGAAAAAAAAAAAAAATGATGTCAGTGAAGTGTTAGTCAATGTATCTGAAAGCTCTGGCATAGAATTGGAAAAACAAGAAAATGGGTCAGAAATAATTGCTTTCCTTAAGGCCTTAAAGAAAGCCAGGCATGGAGTACAGTACACTGAGGAAGAAACAGTGAACATCTGGAACAATGTAAAAATTGTTCTATGACTAATTTTTCTAAATGGTGGCAATTGCAGCAAACTATGACTCTTTACCAATAATCCTTACAGAAAAACAACCAAAGTCAGAAAGAGTTCAATGAGGGGGACCAAAGTCTGAGTATTGGAGGGACATGGAAAGGGAAATTCAAAAGAAATGGTTGGGAATAAATGTGTTTATTGGATCAATGGTCAATGGTGGGAACCCACATTTTGTGGTTGTTCTGTCTCTCACTTTTAATATAGTAATTGAAAGTAGGAGCTCGGGAAACTGCAAGTGCTTGACTGCACATATGTGGGGAAAATGTTAAAATAGTTAATCATTATAGGGGCCTGACAAAGGTACTTAAGGTAAATAATTATGGGATTTTTGATGTAGAGAAATAGCAAAAAGCTTCTATGAATTCTGTGGAACTGTACCTTTCTTGAAGTTTGCTCTTGCATGACATGATCAGAAAATAAAAGACTGAGGTTAAGAGCTGTGGCAGCAGAGAAGCACAGAGAGAGAGAGGGAGAGAGAAACTCAGCTGCCTTCAGCATTAGCCTGTCAGCTTGCACCAGAACTTGACTTTGAGTCATTATTGCACCATTCCCTTTTACACCTCTCTTTGGGGATCCTCCTTCCTTCAAGCCAGGGCTGGACCCCAGCAGGAGCAGCATCTTAGCAAGTGGATGGAGTTAAAAGAAGAAGGACTAGAGGTGCTATACCACTGTACCAAGCTGTTCTCCCCAACCAGCATTTCCTTTTTGTGCAACAAAGAGACACAGGTTTCCTGATGGATGCAGCCACTGTCACCTCTGTTGCAGCTGCCAGGCTATAGCAACCCAACTATCCCATCCATCAGCTTTAACTAACTCAGCAAAAGAACAACAACAACAAAAAAAACAGCTGTTCACAGGAGCTAAACCAGAGGATATAGAGAAAAGGTGTGAGCTGTTAAACAGCTAACACTGAGAACAGACCTGAGCAAGGTAAGTATAACAGTATGCCTGACAGAAACATGGCCAGACAATCTGAACCTGAAAGGGCCAGCCAGAGAGCATGCCAACACACATACATAAATGCCTGCATACAAATATGTGTGTACATGCACACACACACACACACACACACACACACACACACACACACATTGTTGGAGAAAAAAGAACATTTCAAGACAAACACAAATTCAGACAATTCATGATAACCAAACCCTTGATGATGACACTTGTTAAAAGAAAAGCACACATGGAAGAAGAAAATCACAGCTACAAGAGCAAAGCAAAAAGTACTTTCCTTGAGAGGGTCAACTGAATTGAGAAGGGCTGACAGTCATGTCCTGCCCAGCAAAATAGCAAAGCACAAACACTAAAGCAACAGGGGAGGAGTTAAGAGAAATAACAGTGGTCTAAGTGAGCAGAGCACCACCTAACAAAGTCATATGTAACAGGAAACTCAATGATAATCTTAAATGTAATTCACTTTAACTCACAAATTAAAAGATGCAGAATATCTCGACAAAAACACAAGATCCATTTTTGTCTCCAAGAAACTCAAGTAGCCAGCCTCATACTTTACTGTTAAGTGCTAGTATATGAATAACTATAGTGAAGATACTACTTATAGAAAATAAAATAAATTTTCCATAAAACAAAAGATTCCATCTCATGTCAAGCACATTTTACTATTCTACTTACATGTCTATTACTGACACCCTGACCTACAAAAAAGGACTTCTGTGAAACCCTGGCCTATTATGGACTGATCACACAGATGCTTGCTTTCTTTATGACATGATCTTGCAATTTCTTTTCACCTCTGTATTCTGACAGGTGTCCTATTTCTGAAGTCACAGTTATATTTTGGTTCATTTCCTTGTTTTGATACAAATGATCCTCAGATAGCTTCCTGTAAAAAGGTACATAAAGTACATTTTAAATATTTTATTGTTATTTATTTGACAGAGGAAGAGGGAGAGGAAAGAGAGAGAGAGAATGGGTGTGACAGGGCCTCCAGCTACTGAAAATGAACTCCAGAAATGTATACCCCCTTATGCAATTGGCTAATGTGGGTCCTGAGGAATAGAACCTTTGGCTTTGCAGGCAAATGCCTAAACCACTAAACCATCCCTCCAGCCCCATAAAGTACAATTTTTTTACAGCAAAGTCCTCTAAGCTACTCTGTTGTATGCCAGATAGTCTAAATGAATAAAGAATTTTATATTACAGATATTCTTCCTCTGAATTATAAAAATATTGTCCCCTATTCTTGTTTCTATTGTTGCAATAAGGATCCAATGCCATTTGATTTACCACCCATTTATTTACCTATTTATTATTTTTTTAAATTATTTATTTATTTATTTGAAAGCGACAGACACAGAGAGAAAGACAGAGAGAGGGAGAGAGAGAGAATGGGCACGCCAGGGCTTCCAGCCTCTGCAAACGAACTCCAGACGCGTGCGCCCCCTTGTGCATCTGGCTAACGTGGGACCTGGGGAACCAAGCCTCGAACTGGGGTCCTTAGGCTTCACAGGCAAGTGCTTAACCGCTAAGCCATCTCTCTAGCCCACCTATTTATTATTTAAAATACTTTAGTCTTTCAATTATTTCCTTATTTATTGCTTTACTGAAGGAAGGTCAGGATTATGGGCATATCACTTGACACAGGAGGGACGAGATGCAAGGAGTTTTGTGTCACATCTAATTCTAGCCCAGAAGAAAAAGAGATGGAAGGGTCACTACAGGGGTACACCTTAGAGTGACCAGAAACTTAGGGAGGCAGGCATTATGGCACCAAGAAGGCAAACATTAACTAGCTGTGATGCACATCTGTTATCCAAGCACTTGGGAAGCTGAAAGAGTGGCATTATAAGCTCAAGGACAGTCTGGGTTAGAGAGTAAGACCCTGTCTCAAAAGAGAAATAGTAAAGGGACAGGAGAGAAGGCTTAGCTGTTAAGGTGTTTGCCTGCTAAGCCTAAGGACCCAGGTTCCATTCCCCAGTACCCACATAAGCCAGATGCACATGGTGACACAAGCATCTGGGTTTTGTAGTTGCTGGAGGCCCTGGTATACCCATTCTCTCTCTCTTTCTGTCTCTCTCTAATAAATGATAAATATAAAGAAACATTAAAAATAGGTTTTTTTTCCTTTTAATTAATTAATTAATTATTTTAAATTTTTATTAGCATTTTCCATGATTATAAAAAAATATTCCATGGTAATTCTCTCCCCCCCACTTTCCCCTTTGAAATTCCATTCTCCATCATATTACCTCTCCATCACAATCATTGTACTTACATATATACAATATCAACCTATTAAGTACCCTCATCCCTTCCTTTCTCTTCCCTTTATGTCTCCTTTTTAACTTACTGGCCTCTGCTACTAAGTATTTTCATTCTCATGCAGAAGCCCAATCATCTGTAGCTAGAATCCACATATGAGAGAGAACATGTGGCGCTTGGCTTTCTGGGCCTGGGTTATCTCACTTAGTATAATCCTTTCCAGGTCCATCCATTTTTTTTCAAATTTCATAACTTCATTTTTCTTTACCGCTAAGTAGAACTCCATTGTATAAATGTGCCACATCTTCATTATCCACTCATCAGTTGAGGGACATCTAGGCTGGTTCCATTTCCCAGCTATTATAAATTGAGCAGCAATAAACATGGTTGAGCACGTACTTCTAAGGAAAGGAGATGAGTCCTTTGGATATATGCCTAGGAGTGCTATAGCTGGGTCATATGGTAGATCAATCTTTAGCTGTTTTAGGAACCTCCACACTGATTTCTACAATGGCTGGACCAGATTACATTCCCACCAGCAGTGTAGAAGGGTTCCTCTTTTTCCACATCCCCACCAACATTTATGATCATTTGTATTCATGATGGTGGCCAATCTGACAGGAGTGAGATGGAATCTCAATGTAGTTTTAATCTGCTTTTCCCTGATGGCTAGTGACATAGAACATTTTTTTAGATGCTTATATGCCATTCATATTTCTTCCTTTGAGAATGCTCTATTTAGCTCCATAGCCCATTTTTTGATTGTCTTGTTTGATTCCTTATTATTTAACTTTTTGAGTTCTTTGTATATAAAAATAGTTTTAAAAGATTAAAAATGCGGGGTTTATCAGTAGTGACAGAGGGTTGACTGGAGTACTTGCCCTTTAGAGGTACTTCTAGCATTACCAAGTATCATGGCATGGAAATATATGAATATTAGGGGACACCTCATTTGGAAACTGTATTTAGGACTTATATATAATTTAACAGCTTCATTTGACTGTTTTTACATGATTTCAACAAATTATCTGAGATTGTATTTTTTTTAACAAAATTTAACATTTGGTTTGCAGTTCTAGAGATTCAAGGACATGGTACAAACATCATCTGGCCTCTGCAGAGAACATCATGGAAGACAACTTCTCTGATGCTCCTTACTTACCACCACTCTCCTCTTGCATGGAGAGATACAAGGGAGAAGGGTGAGAAGGCTTTTTTTTATTTTTATTTTTTATAACATCCCTGTCCTGAGACACTAAGGCTATCACAGTGTTCCATGAGAACCAATTACCACTTGTGACCTAGTCACCTATTTCTACATATCACTACTTAAAGGTCGCATATAACTTCTCAACATTGTCACACAAGGAGCCAAGCTTCCAAAATATCATCCATTGGGGATAATTTTGCATAGTATCTGAGCAAATCTGAAAGTTCTCTAGAGTCTATATTCTAGAATTGTATAATAATTAGTATATTAATGGGTTTAATTTTATTCCTTGTGTCAAACTTTGTGGGCCCTTGACCTGTAGAAATCCATGCCCTTATTTCTGAGATTTCCTTCTTTTGCTTGTTTGCATTCGTTGTTTTGCATTTCTGAGACAGGCCCAGAACTCCCACCCGAGCCTATGGAACGGTGAGATTGTTGGTGTGCACCCCAACATCCAGCCCCGTATTGTTTCTCTTTCTTCATTCTTCCTCTCCCCCACTGTCCAATTCTTCTGGTTACTTTTATAATTTTTTCTCTCTATTTTCATTTGTATTCTTTGGCTAACATTCTGCTGGCCAGATTTTGGCCTACTCCTGCTTCTGTAATTTCATTGTCCCTTTCTTTCTTTTGCCTTTTGTTGGTGGTGGTGGTGGCATTTGTTTGTATTGTTTTTTGAGGTAGGGATTCACTCTAGTCCAGTTTGACCTAGAATTCATGATGTAGTCTCAGACTTTTGTACAACTCATACTGCCCAACTCCTACCTCTGCCTTCCAGTGCTGAGAGTAAAGGAATGTGTCACCATATCCGGCTGTCACCTTGTCTTCTTTTACTTTTCCTTGAGCTGTTTATTAGATGGAACTTTTCTTCCAGTTGTTTGACTATTTTATATCTATTTTAAATTACAATGCCTCTTGTTTTTTTTCTCTGAATTTTTAAGTACCACTTAATAGCTGTAATATTATTTCCAATCTTCTCGAATATATGGCTAATACATTTTTTATTCTATCATTATCTTCATTTTATTTCTCTCTGTTTGCTTGCTTTGTATGATTCATCCTTCAATGTTGGCAGCCCATTTATATTTACAAATGAGGTACTAAAAATTGATTGGAAGCTCTGTATGCACTGAATTTACTGGGACACAGTCTGGTCTCCTGTTTGGGTAACATAAATATAGCTGGTATTCTTCCAGATCTTTGCATACAAAAGAAAAGAGCTAGGTATATAAAGATGTGAAATTATTCCTTGTATTTTCTTTCTTTCTTTTTTTATTTTTATTTTTATTTTTGACAGAGAAAGAGGGAGAGAGTGAATGGGCAATTCCATTGCTTCCAGCCACCAGAAACAAACTCCAGATGTGTGTGCCTCTTGTGCATCTGGCTAACATGTGTCCTGGGGAATCGAACTTGGTTCCTTTGGCTTTGCAGGCAAATGCCTTAACTGCTAAGCCATCCCTCCAGCCCTGTTCCTTGTATTTTCAAAACAGCAACTCTTGCTTAACTTTTTCAGTACCTAATGTCTGTTATATATACAATTCACTTTCTTATTGTGCACATAGAGTAGGTAGAGTAGACTGCTTCCCTTGCCTTTTCTTTTAAACTCCCTATGAACTTCTGTTTTCCCCTATTTGTACCAATGTCCACACCAAATCTTCTCCAGGAGTTGTCCTCTTACTTCTACACTTCTTCCTCCTCCCCAACCTGCTTCCATTTGTTCTTTTTTCTCACTAGGAGTTAAGTTTTCTGATTTACGTTACTTTCACTGAAGATTTCAGAACTTCTTGGCTGAACTTCTTGTTCTAGTTGTTAATTTAGTAGGGTTTCTTTTTCAGAGGAGTGAGGAGTAAAGAACACCTTTTCACCATCTTGAGCACAGAAACTTGAACACACAATAAACTTTATTATTCTATATAGAACTGACACCTTCCATGAAGTATCTATTCTAAACTTGTTACATTTCTTGTTAACTCAGCATAAGAAGAGTGTCTTTCAACTACTTGAAAACCCAAGTAGCTTGTTTAAAATCAGTACAGATTACTTTAATTTCTAAATGAGTTTTGAAGATGATGAACTATTGCTTCTCAGCCTTGGGTTAAGATCAAGTGAAGATGATAGAACAGTTACAACTTAATTAAAAATTATATGTAACTTGGGGATGGAGAGATGGCTTAGCGGTTAAGGGGCTGGCTTGTCTGCAAAGGCAAAGGACCCAGGCTCAATTCTTTAGTACCCAGGTAAGCCAGATGCACAGGGTGGTGCATGTGTTGAGTTCATTTGCAATGGCTAGAGGTCCTGCTGTTCCTATTCTCTACCCCCACACCTCTCTCTGAAATAAATAATTTTGAAAACTTCATTTAATTTTTTTTAAGTTATGTGTAAATAAACTGGGCATGGTGGCACACACCTTAAATCCCAGCATTCAGGAGGAAGTGAGTTCAAGGCCATTCTGAGACAACATAGTGAATTCTAGGTCACCCTGGGCTAGAAGGAGACCCTACCATGAAAAACCAAAAAACAATCCACCAAACAAACAAAAGAGAGAGAGAGAGAGAGTTATGCATAAATCACTTTGAGGATATGTATGACACTGATACCTCAAAATTATTGCATTTCTTCAAAGCTATGGTTGGGAAATTCTAAAAACATCTCAATTTTTTGCACAGAACCTGAGACAATAAGAGATCAATGAACTTGACTATATCACATACTTATAGATGTCAACTCCATGTAAGCATACCTAACTTCATTGATAAGATTTTTGTTTTGAAATGAAATTTACCAATATGCAGCAAAACATATGTCAGCAAATAAAAGAGAAGCAATCTAGAATTAAAAAATCAATCTGGCCTGGTGTTATGGGGCACACCTTTAATCCCAGCACTCAGGAGGCAGAGGTAGGAGGACCACCAGTAGTTCAAGACGACCCTGAGACTCCATAGTGAATTCCAAGTCAGCTTGGGCTAGAGCTACCTTTGAAAAAGAAAAAAAAAAAAAAAAAAAAACAAACAACAACAACAAAAAAAAGATGATAATAATCTGCTTTATTACCCTGTTGTCTTTTGTAATCCTCAGTATTCATGATTAAAAGTGTGGGGGTGGGGAGGGAGGGAATTACCATGGGATATATTTTATAATCATGGAAAATGTTAATAAAAATTAAATTAAAAAAAGAAAAAAACAAAAATGGGCTGGAGAGATGGCTTAGTGGTTAAGCGCTTGTCTGTGCAGCCTAATGACCCCAGTTCGAGGCTCATTTCCCTAGGACCCACGTTAGCCAGTTGCACAAAGAGGCGCTTGTGTCTGGAGTTCATTTGCAGTGGCTGTAGGTCCTAGTGCAACCATTCTCTCTCTCTCTCTCTCTGCCTCTTTTTTTATGTCTGTCACTCTCAAATAAAAATAAACAATCAATCAATCAATAAATAAAACTAAACAGGACAGTAGATAAAGGGTGTGCACATCCGTGATGAGATTCTTTCTTGTTACATTTCTCCAAACCTTATTTGATCTAGAACTATTTTTAATTTATTTATTTTACTAATTCATTTATTTGTGTGTGTGTGTGTGTGTGTGTGTGTGTGTGCATGCCTTAGCATGTATATAGAGGTTAGAGGAGTTGTGTGTGTTCCACCTTCTTTGCAAAAGGGGATTTTGTGCTGCAAACTAGGTTGGTCCATGAGGGACTTTATGTGGTTGCTAGGGAATTGAACTCTGGACAGCAGGCTTTGTTAGCAAGTGCCTTTAACCACTGAACTGTTGCTAAGATACCATGTTTTCTGATTTGTTGCTTTGGTCCTCATTTGGCAAAACCAGCGTATCTGAAGCTTATGGTTTATTTCACATCAATTCAATCCACAGCATTTTCAATCCTTTCTTCGCCGTTGGCTTTGACCAAGAATTTTGTAATTTCTTGGTTCAACTTCGAGGGCATTTTAATTTTACCAAGAGTGTTAATCCATATATATATATATGGATCCATATATATATATATATATATATATATATATATATATATATATGACTTTGTACATTATATTTCCATGCTACTTAGATGTCTAACATTCTAAAACCAGAAGTACAAAAAGACTCACACACAGAGAATGCATTTGGTTACTCTCTTGAAAACAGAATGACTCTCTCAGTGATCATGACTTCACTTTGATATTGCTGACTCTGTTTCCAGCTACCAATTTACATCTGTCAAAATCCAGGAGGTTTAATCCAATCCCCAGCCATGAGTGCTTCTTGTTTTTAATGATTTGATTTGGCATTCTCTACTCTGGCCTGTGTCTTGTAATCATCTATCTTGATATGGTGACAGAAAAAGGGAATGACAGGCAGGGAGAACCCTGTGGAAGTTAGAGACGGCTATTTCTGTGCACATCTTCCTATGACCACCAAAGTTAGTGACTCTCATAGTCCCTAACTGGCCACATTTGGGGAAACTAGAGCACTGATATTTTATAAAATACATATGCATATATTCCATGTTCCTAGTATCAGAGATCTAAGTACCTCTCACTGTCTGAAGACAGGGAAATAGGAATTTTAAAAAGTCATTTACTGAAAGAATGATGTTTCTTCACTCATCTTCCCTTCAGAAGACAGGACACGTACAATGAATACTATAGCAAAGCCATGCCTCTTACTGTCCTAGGAATAAATGACAAAGTGCTCATCATCATAGTATAAGCTACTAATTTTCTGAACTACTAGGTAGGCTTTTTTTCAAAATTATCATCATTGTATTGGCCATCAATTTTACTAAAAAGACTAGGAATAATGCTGTGAGATTCTGGGTAAACACAGACATGTAAACACATGTTCTAAACGCTCTAGTGCTATATTCCAAGGATATTATTATGGTCATAATATCAAGTCAGTAAGCACTAAACAAATATAGAATTTCAGGAGGTCAGAGAAAACTTTGCGTAAGGATCCATAATTAAAGCAGAGTCTTAAACATTAAATGCACTTATTGAGAACACTGTGACAAACTGAAAGATATTGATGATTCACAGCACTGCAGATAAACACAGGCATTTCCCAAAGTCACCTTGTAGAAAAGGGAATTGTGTACAAGGAAAGAAATGAAAGGAGCACAAAACAAGCTAGGGAAAGAGATGGGTCATTTTGTATTTCAAAATCATTTGCATTGAATGGAGAAGAGGGAAATTGAAGTCACATAGTAAAAGCATCCTCACTGGGTTTTATTTTCAATCATAGAATCAATGTAGTATTATTAAATTTTAACAACTAAGATAGTACATAGCTACATTTTTAAGTAATTCTGAAAATATGCAAGATAACCTAGTTAAAAAAATTCAAACATTGACAGCAAGTTAATACTATTTTCTAACTGCTAAGGATATGTGGCTTTTGGCAGAAAATTTGTACATTAGTGAGAGAGATCTATGGGAAATGCCCTTACCTCATGATTCATCAGTTTCTCTTATAAGTATGCAAAACAAAATATATGTAGAATATGTGCAAATGGAGACCCATTTGATGGCTTCTCTTGTAAACTTATCTGTGATGGTTACACTTTAGAAACAGAGGTTGAAGCTCATTGGTTAAAGGCACTTGCTGGTGAAACCAAACTTCCTGGGTTCAATTCCCCAGTACACATGTAAATTTAGACACACAAAGTGGCAGATATGTGTGGAATTTATTTGCAGGGCAGGAGGTCATGGCATGCCCTTATTTTATCCCTATCTCTCTGTAATTGTCTATTTCAAATAATTAAATAAAACATTCAAATATAATTTTTTGGAATAATAATTATAACTTTCTATAGGTAAAGAAAAGCATATCTGAGGCACATAACTTTGAGTGAAAACTCAGGATGCATAGAAAAGTTTTTTTATTCATATATAAACCACTGAAAATTTAAAATATAGCAAACTCAAGACAATTGTCTTCATGAACAGATTTATGTAACAAAATAAAACTTTCTAAACAAAGCAACCTAGACATGCTATTTTAAAACATGATTCTAGCTGGCCATGGTGGTAAACAACTTTAGTTCCAGCTCTCAGGAGACTGGGGTAGAAGGATCACAAGGAGTTTTAGACAAGCATGGGGCTATAGAGTGAGTTCCAGGTCAGGATGGGCTAGATTGAGATCCTTATTCAAAACAAACAAATGAAAGCAAAACAACAATAACAAACAAACAAAAAATTATCCTTCAGCCAAGGATGGTGAAAAAATGACTACAATTCCAGAACTTAGAAGATTGAGGTTCGAGGACCAATGTTTGAGGCCAGTATGGGCTACACAATAACTTCCAGTCAATGCTGGACTATACAATGAGATGATTTCAAAAATGTAAAACAGGGCTGGAGCGATGGCTTAGCGGTTAAGCGCTTGCCTGTGAAGCCTAAGGACCCCGGTTCGAGGCTCGGTTCCCCAGGTCCCACGTTAGCCAGATGCACAAGGGGGCGCACGCATCTGGAGTTTGTTTGCAGAGGCTGGAAGCCCTGGCGCGCCCATTCTCTTTCTCTCCCTCCATCTGTCTTTCTCTCTGTGTCTGTCGCTCTCAAATAAATAAATAAATTAATTAAAAAAAAATGTAAAACATTATTTAATTAATCCCCTCTTGGATTTTAAAATATGTATTGTATCTGTATGTATATTATAACAGATTATACTGTGGTTTCCCTCAACCCTATTCCAGTTTCCCTGTGGCCAACTTCAGTGTGGTTACAGGATGCACTATGGCTCAAGAAGGCCTCAGTCAGTTGTAGCCAGGTGGTTGTACACAATGCAAACAAATAAATGCCATTAAGTAAAAATACCATTCGCATACATACATACACACACACACACACACACACACATATATATATATATATATATATATATATATATATATATATATATATATATATACATACATATATTCCCAAACAAATGATCTATTAACTCTAACTAATGTCTTGATAGGCTGCTTACCATATAAGTACAAAAGTGCATACTGCACATTAAATGAATAACCTACTTTCTGGATCTCCTATAGTTTTATATGATAATTTACACTGGTAGGACTGAGTTCCTATGAGAGGCTGCTGGAGAACAGATATGAGATATCAAGAGGCCATTTTGTACATGCCATCATGGTTGTGGATCAAAATGTTTCCATTACCTGGTTCTAGGCATATCACAGGACTATCAGTGTGGTTCGACTTTTTCTTAGCTGCTTGCTGGAGTAGAACAGATACAGCTGCAGCATGCTCATCTGACAGGGCACCACAGCAGCCCAGATTAAGTCTTCATGAAGCTGTTTTCTGAACCCCAACAAAGGACAGATTCTTCATTGTGTCCTCTAAGTGCTGCTTTAAGGTACCCTCCATACCACCCCTTGCCCCTTCCACCCCTGCAGGCCAAGTGCAGCACTCTATGTCTGGGTTCACCATAAGCTTTAGTCATGTGATTCTCATTACCTAAAGAGTCAGGTAGAAGAATGAATCTTGGAAAGATAAAGAGCACTTCACTAACCTTTTAATAGTTTATTTCCCAAATAGAAATCAAAACAAAGCTGAAAATACTACAAATTGTGACATATTTTGGTTTAGTGGTCTTTAATTTTCCATCTCTGAAATGCAAAATAACTAATCTTGGGAGTTGGGAATCTAAGTGTTTGTCAACTAATCTTTTCATTTAAACATACTAAAAATGTTTAACCACAACGAAATTATGGTATAAGGAGAGCAAAATTCCAAACAGTTAACTCTATAGGTAATGTAATATTCATTTCACTATGCTATGATCAAAAAAAGTACTGGCAGAAAGGAAGACAGTACTACAAGGTAAAACTCAGAGTTATTATTAACTGAAGTAATGAACACCAGAGAGAAAAAAGATTTGGAAGAGTAATCTAGGAATGCAATTTGAATAATGATGCATTTGATTTGTATAATACATCCAAATGAAGACACAATTGTAATAAAAATATAAAGATGTTGATACATGTATGCTTGCAAAAACTATATAAAAATAGACTGAGGAGAAAATAAACCTATATATTTAGTAGTCACGAGGAGAAATGGGAAGGTAACCTCAGGAGGGCACAGAGACTGAGAACAAAAGTGACCTCAAGGCATGATTACAGGGGAGCTACCATTTAAAGGAAAGAAATTTAAAAACAACTAAAACTATGTGTGTATGTCTTATAGAGTTTATATACACTTTAGAAGTTTATGAAAATGATGAGATGTAAAGTGTCATTGTCATAAAAGATAAGGAAAGATAATGAAATGACCATTGGATATTATTTCTTTTCATGAAAAACTACAGTCAAACAGAAATCATTAAGTAAGCAAAACCTTTAGGAAATAAATTATTTGTATTACTAGGAAAATATTTAGAAAAATTCTTTTTATAGTATAAAGATGGCAACTGGCTACAAACAACTCTTATTATTGTATCGCTACATATTAATTATACATATTAGTCAGATTCAGGGTGATATTTCCTTACATGCAAACAGAGAGCATTTATTAGATCTACCACTTCGTAAATTTAATTATCTGATTCTATTTGGGGATATATAAGAAAATATCCTCTACACAATTTTCCACTCTCATCAGAAAGTTATCTCTTCTATTACTCTTCAACAGAATGGTGAAAACACTAGAAGAGTTTGGAAATTATGTCTCTTAAATCATTTAATATAGATTAAACTGTATGCAGTTCACAATACTATTAATTATCTCAATGCCTGAACATGATAATCTAGTCAAAATTTTATATATACATACATACATACACACACACACGCACACGCACACACACACACACACACATACACACACACACACACACACACACACACACACATATATATATATATTTGAGAGAAGAGAAAGAAAGAGGCAGACACACACAGGGAGAGAATGGGCCTCTAGCCATTGCAAAGGTACTCCAGATGCATGTGCCACCTTGAGCATCTGGCTTGCATGGGTACTGGGGTATCTAAACTAGGTCCATAGGCTTTTCAGGCAAGTACCTTAACTACTAAGCCATCTCTCTAGTCCCTAATCAAAATTTGATTAAAAAAAAACACTATAACTTTGATTACTTGGAGTTAGGGTGATTACTCACTGCATAAAGCACTTGCCTCACAAGCATGAAGAATGGAGTTTGGGTCCCCAGCAGACACACATGTATAATCATGGATTTCTGCCTGTAATCCTGGCTTTTAAGGGAGGAAGAGACAGGTATTCCCCAGGGCTAGCTGGATACCTAGAATAGCTGTGTGCTCTGGGTTCAAGAGAAAGACCTTCTTTTAGTAAGGTGGAGAATTATTGAGGAGGACAGCCTAAATCAACCCCTGGCCTCCACAGGTACATGCACCATGTGTGGTCACACACAGGTGAGCATGCATATGTACATGAATGTATATCACACACAAAAATTATATGTAGTTAATGGTGCAATATATTTACATATACTGATAATTCTCACAAGCATTTGACATCATTTTCACTCTTATAGTAACAACTGCATGTACTGAAAACCATACATTTCTTCTTATGAATATTTCATTATTTGACTCTTCCAAATTGAATTATGGGAAATCACTATTCAAGGTAAGTTTTATGTTAAAAAAAGTAAAATTACATTATGTATACCCACTATTTTAAAATAAAAAAATGTTATGGATAGTGATGAAACCAAATATCAAAGAAATATCAAGAGCTGAAAAATATGTGCACATTATAGACAAATAATCAAAGTGCATGTACTCAGGGAAAAAAAACATATGACTGACCAGTGTTCTTAACCTAGAGACATATATAACTTTCTTTTTCTGAAAGAAAGCCTTTATCATCTACTACTGCGCAAATATTCACCAAATTAAAGTGGATTTTTCTTTTAGTCTTTAAGTTCATCAAACTTAAATCACCAACTGATATGCCCATATCTCTTCTCTATAGATCATTAATTTCATGTGTTCCTGTTTTCCTCACTCCTTTCTTCCTCCACCCTCATCTCTTTCTCTCCTTCTTCTTTCTGCCACATTGTTTATTTCTGTTCTCATTTTTTATTTGTATTTGAATAAAATCACATACATATTTTTATTTTTTGCTTATTTTTATTTACTTATTTGGGAGCAACAGACAGAGAGAGAGAGAGAGGGAGAAAGAGAGAGAGAGAGAGAGAGTGTGTCAGGGCTTCTAGCCACTGCAAACCAACTCCAGATGCGTGCGCCCCCTTGTGTATCTGGCTAACCTTGGTCCTGGGGCATGGAGCCTGGAACAGGGCTCCTAAGGCTTCACAGGCAAGTGCTTAACCTCTAAGCCATCTCCCCAGCCCAAATCACACATATTTTAAAAAACCTCTATTTCCCTATATTTTAAACTACTACCCTTTACCCTTTTCTTTCTAATCAGCTTTATTAAAATAGTTTGACATCCAACAAAATAAGTGTTTACATGTAAAAGTGAATGACCATGTTTAATATTTGGAGAGGTGTGGCACAAATTGAATTATTTAGGCAATTTATTTAAGCATCATTTTATATTTATTTATTTAGCAAAGAAAAAGAGAGGAGGGGTGTGCCAGGGCTTCAAGCCACTGTAAACAAACTCCAGATGCTTTCACCCCCTTGTGCATTTGGCTAACGTGGGTCCTGGGGAATCAAACTCGGGTCCTTTGGCTTTGCAGGTAAATGCCTTAACTGCTAAGCCATGCCTCCAGCCCAATTTAGGTAATTTTTAATGGGAGAGTGATCAACGCTGAGTTAGAAATATATATATATATATATATATATATATATATATATATGCAAACATTTTATAAAACCTTACTCCAAGAAGAGAAATTGATTCCATTAGGCTTAGACATTCACTGAATTGACTTTAGGATAGAAGAATATAGCAGAAGTAATGACATGTCATTTCTGAGATCAGGTTATAAAAAATCTACAGCTTCAATTCAGATCCTTGGGTCTCCATCTTCCCCGTTCTACCTCTTTGTAATGTGCACTCTCATGTTCTATCCTGAGGGAAGCATAACAGAAAGCCTCAAACACTGAGAATGAGCTTAGAAGTTACACTTTTGTTTTTCCAGAGTTGTCAGCCTTGGCCACCAGTGTGACTGCAATCTTTAGAAACTCTTTCAAATAAAAACCACCCAGCCAAACTACTCTGAGAATGCAACCCAAGAAACTTCAATAACAAATGCATTTCAAGGTATGGCCCCATGAAATTAGCTAGTGAAATAATGAAAGATGACTAGTTTTACTTTGAATTGTAATGTTTTCTGTCAGTTATTCACAGATAATTTATACTTTTAAGAATGTTTTGTTTACTTATTGACAGATTTATAAGTTGGAAATTTGAATGTCAAGTAATCATGTGATTATTTTTAATTTGTGTGTGTGTATGTATGTATGTAGAGTATAGAGGTACACACTCAAGGTGCATGAGGAGGTCAGAGCATAATTTCATGGTGTTTTGACTTTGTCCTTCTTTTCAGCTGCTTTTTTTTTTTATATTTTTGTTGTTGTTCTTTTTTTTTTTTTTTTAAAAAGAAGCTCTCCAAGGCAGATCATAGTTAAAACTCTAAACAGCAAAAACAAAGAGTGAATGATAACAGCAGCAAGAGAGAAACAACTCATTATATACAAAGGCAACTCATCAGAATTATCCTAGATCTTTCAATGGAAACCATGAAAGTCAGAAGGGACTGGAATGGTGTACTTCGAAGTCTAAAAAACTATGGTTTCCAACCCAAACTACTGTAGCCAGTGAAAATATAAGGAGAAATGAAAACTTTCCATGATAAAAAGTCAGGTGTATGATTATATGAATACAAAGCCAAACCTACAGAAAATACCCAAGGTTGTTCCACATAGGACAGTTTAGCAACCAACCTCTAGAGTCTAAAAAAGGATGAGCACGATATCCAAAACTAGGGCAGGGAAAACAATGTACTAAGCCCAGGAAAGCATAAAATTCCATAAATCCTCTAGCATACAAAGGATGAAATTCAACCTTACAGATGCAACTTTAAATATTAATGGTCTTAACTCACCCATCAAAAGTAACAGGGTAGATCAGAAAAAAATCATACCTTCCATCTACTGACTTCAAGAAACCCACATCACCACTAAGGACAGACATATCATTATGGTGCAAGGAAGGACAAATATTTTTCAATCAAATGGAAATAAGAAACAAGGGAGTATGGCTATACTAATATTTGACAAAATAGACTTCAACTCAAAAGGAGTAAGAAAGGACAAAGAAGACAACTTTTTTATTTGTCAAGGGAACAATCCAACAAGGGGATATCACAATCATAAATCTGTATGTGCCAAACATAGGTGTACTACATTTATGAAACAAAGCATACTTGACAACATATCAGAGATAAATCCCCATGTCATCATACTAGCAATTTCAGTACCCCATTATCATCAATAAATAGATCATCCAAGCAGAAAATTAACAGGGAAATAATAGGTCTTAACAACACCATAGATCAATTAGACCTAACACACATCTACAGAACCTTCCACAGAATTCCACAGATACACATTGTTCTCAGCAGCCCATGGAACCTTCTCAAAAGTAGATCATATATGTTGCAGTCTGGTTCACATTGCTGGTAGAAATCACCCAACCAAGAGCAGCTTCTGGGAAAAAGAGATTTATTTTGGCTTATAGACTCGAGGGGAAGCTCCACAATGGCAGGGAAAAATAATGGCATGAGACATCACCTGCTGGCCAACATAAGGTAGACAATAGCAACAGGAGAGTGTGCCAAACACTGGCAAGGGGAAACTGGCTATAATACCCATAAGCCCGCCCCCAACAATACACTCCTTCCAGAGGCATTAATTCTCAAATCTCCATCAGCTGGGAACATAGCATTCAGAACACCTAAGTTTATAGGGTACACCTGAATCAAACCACCACAACATGTTAGGGCATAAAGCATGCCTCCATAAAGACTTATATCTAAGGTAATAAATTCCTGCATCAAAATAGCAAGATACAAAATGAACAGATAAAAATCAAGAACTCTTCTACACTGTTGGTGGGAATGCAGTCTGATCCAGCCACCGAGGAAATCCATGTGGAGTTTCCTGAGACAGATAAATATAGATCTACCACATGACCCAGCTATAGCACTCCTAGGCATATATCCTAAGGACTTATCTCACTACCTTGGGGATACTTGCTCAACCATGTTTATTTCTGTTCTATTCACAATAGCTAGGAAATGGAACCAGCCTAGATGTCCCTCAACTGATGAGCGGATAATGAAGATATGGCACATTTACACAATGGAGCTCTATACAGCAATAAAGAAAAATAAAGTTATGAAATTTGCAGGAAAATGGATGGATCTGAAAGTATTATACTAAGTGAGGTAACCCAGGCCCAGAAAGGCAAACGTCACATATTCTCTCTCATATGTGGATCATAGCTATAGATGATTGGACTTCTGTGTGAGAAGGAAGAACACTCAGTAGCAGAGTCTAGTAAGAAAGAAAGGAGATATAAAAGGAATAGAAAGGAAGGGAAAGGGGAATTTAATAGGATTATGTTGCATATTTGTAAGTAGAAAAAATAGATTAATGGGGATGAAAAGGCCTAAGTGAGGTTAGGGGAAAAGATTGAGTAAAGGAAAGATGGAGAGAGGCTAATCAAAATCTAAGAGGATATAAATAAGTCATATGAAAACCTACTTTTTTGGGCAATGGAATTCACAGGAGACATAGATTGTTACTAGAAAATTTTCAGTGCCAGGGACGGGATACCTTCCAATGAGTTGTTGGGCAGGGAGGTCCCAGATGCCCCAAAACATTGCAGGAAATTGCCAAGGCCCTTAGTTTCCCACCAAGAAGGTATGGTAAGACCCTATTGCTGAAGACTGCTCATACTTGGGATGCAAGATCACTGAGAAACCCTGCTGTAACTGAACTGATAACCTCCTCCATTTAGACCAGCTGACATAAAGCTGGAAAAATCCATACTGCATGAAGCTCAATGGGAGAGAGAAATATCACCGGTGAAGATACACCATAGTAGACACTGCAAGCTTTATATTTGGCCAAACAGGCCAAATGAGCAGCACAATAGTGGCTTGTCTGTTTGGGGGAAAACAACTGTCCTCTAATTTGACTGCAGGACCCCTGCATGGGAGGGAATACTTCCCTGATACTGAAAACTTACAATGGGGTGGGGGGTAGTCATGAGCCATAGGGGTGTAATGTCTGCTGCTGTCTGGCTAAATATATATACTATGCTTATCAAACTGCCCAGTAAACACTTCTCTTAATGTTCATACCCACATATTAATGTTACTCTCACTTTTCCATTAGAGAACTTTCTCTTTTCATATAATAGTGACCTTGGAATGACTTGGAAGGCATCACAATGCTGAGAAGTGATAGAGGAGTTCTCAGTACTGCAATACCTCTATCACACCTTCCAAGGCTCAGGGCTCATTGCAGAATAGGGGGTGGAAAGAATGTAAGAGCTGAAGGAAGGTTAGGATTCATTACAATGTGCTCCTCCAGACCCAAAATGGCCTGGATATCCATGACCTCACAGTGCCTGACACTACCTATACAAGGCCATCATAATTGGAGGAAAAGATGATGACATCAAAATAAAAGAGAGACTGAATGAGAGGGGAGGAGATATGATGGAGAGTGGAGTTTCAAAGGAGAAAGTAGGGAGAGGGGGTGAATTACCATGAAATATTGTTTACAACCATGGAAGTTGTTAATTATAAAAAATTAAAAAACTTATTAACAAAATATCAGTAACCTTCCTATATGCCAAAGACAAATATACACAGAAAGAAATTAATGAACCTGTCCTGTTTTCAAATGCCACATAAAAATAAATTCAAATACCTTGGAATAAACAACACTAACAAAGGAAATAAAAGAACTTTATAATGAAAACGTAACATAACTCAACAAAGAATATGAGGACATAAGAAGATGGAAAGACTTTCCATGCTCTTGGATAGGTAGAATTAATAATGTGAAACTAGCAATTCTGCAAAAAGCAATATACAGATTCAAATCAATATCAATAATATCCCAGCATCGTTGTTCACAGAGATAGAAAACATCATCCCAAGGGCTGGTGAAATGGCTTAGTGTGTATGGTATTTGCCTGCAAAGCCTAAGGATCCTGGTTTGACTATCCACGACCCACATAAGCCAGATGCTCAAGGGGGTACTTGCATCTGGAGTTCCCATTATCGCTATCTGCCTCTCTCTCTCTCAAAAAAAAAAAAATAAATATTTTAAAACTTTAAAAAATTCATCTCAAAACTCATATGGAATGGCAGAAGGTCTTGGATATCCAAAAATATACCTAGCCAAAGAAATACATCTGGAGGTATCAAGATAGCGGATTTAAAGCTATTCAACAAAGCCATGGTAACAAAAACAGTATTGTACTGGCATAAAAACAGATATATAAATCAATGGAACAGAATGGAAGAACTAGCCCTTAGTTCAAGTAACTATAGCTAACTGATCTTTGACAAAGAAGCTAACAACATACACTGAAGAAAATATAGTGCTGGACAAATTGGATATGTGTGTGTGTGTGTCACACACATATATACACAAATATATATACATATATTTTTTTTCCTTTTTTATTGTATATATAGACAATAAAACATATATATATATATATATATATATATATATATATATATATATGTAAAATAAAAAAAGGAAACCAGACCCACTTGTCTAACCATGCACAAAAATCAACTCCAAATGTATTAAAGACCTCAATATAACTCCTGAAAATCTCAAACTACTGGATAAAAAAAAAAATCCAAAATAGGGTGTACACTCCATGACAGAGGAGTGGGTAAAGACTTCCTGAACAATACCCTAGTGTCTGAGAAAATTAAAATATTACTCATCCAGAGGGATCTCATGAAACTAAAATGTTTTTGTCCAGACACACATGCCATAAGCATAGTCAATAGACTACCCACAGAATGGAAGAAAGTCTTCACCAGCTACACTACTGACAGATGCCTAATATCTAGAATCTACAAGGAACGCATAAAGCTAAGCAATAAAAAAAAAGAAAAATCCACTCAAAAAAGGGGGAACAGAACTGGATCAGGAGTTCTTAAAGGATACAACTGGCCAATATTCACTTTAGAAAAATCCTTAGCCATCAGGAAAATGCAAATTAAAACTGCAATGAAATTCCACCTTACTCCAGTCAGGATGGCAATCATTAAAATATCAAAAGACAATAAAGGTTGTTGGGGATGTAGGGAAACAAGAACCTTCATTCACTGCTGATGGGATTGCAAACTTGTGCAACCACTGTTTCCATAGTTTGAGTACAGAGTTCCCTAAACAAGATGAAAATAGAGGTAGGAATGGACCCAGCTATTTCGCTATTGGGCATCTATCCTAAAGACTCCACTCTTCAAGGCAGAGTTATTGGTTCAACCGTGTTTATAACTGTTCAATTCACAATAGCTAAAAGGTGGAACCAACCCAGATGCCCCTTGTTTGACCAATGGCTTAGGAAGATGTGGTATACACAATGAAATTACACTCAGCAGTAAGGAAAAATGATATAATGAAATTTGCAGGAAAATGGATGGACTTGAATAGATCATACTATGTGAAGTCACACAAGCACAGAAAGACAAATGCCATATCTTCTCCCTCATCTGTGGTTCCTAACCTGGAATAGCTTGAGTTGCAGGCATACCTGACAGGCAACTTGATGGACATATAATAGGGATGGAAGAGTTTAGGTGCAGGGAATGGGAAATAAAATAAAATACTGAAGGAGCCACTGGGCTCTTTCTATGTCTCTAAAAGGAGCTCCTCAGAAGCCACAGAGCCACAACTGACCTTGATATATATAAATTTTAGTTTTGTATGTGTTCTTAAATACCCAGAAGGAGAATATAATCCATGAATAGATTAATTTATAATAATTTAAAAACTGATTCAGACTAACATACTTCCCTATTTAACTCTGAGTATAGACAGATTAAAGGACTCATGTGCCTCACCCAACCATAAACAATATTTTCATATATATATATACATATATATATATGTATATATATATGTATGTATATGTGTATATGTATATATATATATATATGTATATGTATATATATGTTTTATCTAAAGAAATGTGTAACATCTAAATATGTGCATACTATATAAATATATATATCTGAATAGATATGTATATATTTGAATGTACATATATATTTTTCTGATAATTCTAAGGTCCCCTTTATTACAAATCAGATTCAAGCCATGTCAGACACCCTCACTTTTGGCGAATAACTTTAAGATTAGTTCCTCAAGCTCTTTATGACAAAACAAGTGATATCTATTATAATCTTAATAGTAATCTTATTAATCTAGAATTTGTGTAATTTTATGTCTTCTTATTTACACTTGACTCAACCTCAGATGCTTCACACCAATTTGAATTCATGTATAATGAGTCCCTTTCATCTTCCCACAAAGCCTGAGCAGCAGCAAGAGTGGAGACCTCTCTCTGCTCTTCTGCAGTGGAAAGAAGCGAGGTGAAGCCAGTGCTCAGCCCACATGACATTTTGGTCTTCACTCTTGAAGGGGAGTATGTTGTAGGTAGGCAGCCATATCTCCCTGGTATGAAAGAAAAGAGGATGGAGGTATGTCAATAACTTATTCGGTCAAGGAAGCAAACTTCACCTAAAAACAGGCTATAGAGCAAAAGTGAATAGTCATCCCTTTAAAGACACAGGGTACTATACTCCCAGAACCCTTTCCCTCAGTGCAGGTGCTGGCAGATCTTCACTACTGAGTCTGCTCATTTCTCTGAACTGTTAACTCAGAAAATGTAACCATTTTCTCTTCTTTGGATGGAAATCCTAAGCATGCTTGCCCTGAAATTTTGAGACTTCAAAATAATTTTCTTAATAAATCTCCTTAGTCTAATGTACTCTTGGTCATCTGTGTGCCTAATTTTCCATGGTTGTGAAACAAAGAACTTTATAGTGTAAAAACCTGAAATACTAACATTGAATAATTAATGCAATTAAGTCTGAAGTGTGAGTAAGCAATTGTGTTCAAGTTGTGTGCACATATTTTTAAATCCCACACAATATGATGTGTAGATATGTGTTAAGTTATCAGTGTATTAAATGTAATGTATCCATAGAAGGTGTGTATTTATGTATGACTTTTCAACGTTTTATAAGCCTCAGTTTAACAAGATATAAAATATAATTCTTAATTGCTCTTATTTATTATGTCTATAATTATATTCACTTATTGCATTTATTACCAATTATTTATCACTTGTACCTATTTATATTTCTGAAAAATATGAGATCTTTACAAGTCATGGCTACATATGTATGAATTCAAATGTTTCTTACAGGCAAAAAAGCATGTATACTTAGAGAATTATATGAGTGGAAAAGTTCAAGTTCTTACAATAAAAGGAGATAGACATATAGTATTTTTTTTTTTTTGTAGTCAGTACCTATCCTGAAATAAGACTTATGCTTTTTTATTTCCAATTTAGCAGTTACTTTGGACATGGGAATGGATGAGTATTATGTCTTTTTCAGTACCTATTATAATTTTGTGATGAGAATATGGTACAGAAATGTTAATGTTTTATATATTTCTGACAGTAGTAATGTACAATTCTATTTTGACCTTTCCCATAGGATACAGATAGATTAGCAAGGCAATTTCATTCTTTCCCTTTCTACAACTATACTCAACTATTAAGAAAAAGGGTAAAATGATTAATCCATCAAACTTTCTTATGTGTTGGATAGTAGTCCCCAATTTTATCTAAATTAGACACATGTTCCTTATTTAAAAACATTCATAAATATATTCATGTCAGCATAGACATTCATTATTTTGAATATATCAGCACACAATTTTCTCTGAATTATATTTTTATTTAATATACCTTTTCATGCCTTCTATTGCCCACTAACATATTTCAAAGCAAAAAAAAAAAACAAGGAAAGAAAGAACAAAAGGACTTTTAGGGAGGCCTTTAAGAAGGCTATTCGATTTTTGTTCTCTGTTGTATTTTTCTGCACCATTTCTATCTCCGTATTGAGTTCCATTTTCAGGTCCTGGTTGACCTTTTTGTTGTTTATAACTCATGTGGTCATGAACCCTAAGGGAGTAATGCCTGCTGTTTTCTCGCTAAATGCATATATATTATGCCCACCAAACTGCCCTGTGAGTATTTTTTTTTTTAATGTTTATAGCCATATAGTAATTCTACTGTGTCTTTTTGTTAGAGCTTATCTTTTCACATGGATGAGATCACTGGGGTGATTCAAAAGTCACCGTGGTATTGAGAAGAAGTGACAATGGAGTGTTCAGTACTGAAATATTTCTATCTCACCCTTCAAGGCTCGGGGTCCATTGCAGAAGAGGTGGTGGAAAGTATGGAAGAGTCAAGGGAAGGGTAGGACTATTTACAACGTAATCTTCCAGGCACAAAATGGCCTAGATATTCATGACTTCACAGTGGCTGATGGTACCTACACAAAACCTTCATAATAGGAGGAAAAGATGATTAAATCAAAATAAAAGAGAGATTTATGAGGAAGATTAGGGGATTTGATGCAAGGTGGATTTGAGAAGAGGAGAATGGGAGTGGAGGAGAGAATCATCATGGAAGCTGTAAATAAAAGGTTTAAGAAAAGAACACAGGGAAAGACAGAAAAGTTTGACTTGTAACCGTTGCTATTTAAAAATTTACTATGAAGTCTCTCTCTCCCTCTCACTCACACACAGAGACACAATTTCTCTAGGCATATTAAAATATATGGAACAAAGTAGCAATATCCCTAGTTGATATTTCAAGATAATGAAAATCCTCAATGTTTCTGCACGTATGTACTAGGTCACTGGACTGGATACCCAAATGCATTGTTTCAAATTACTCTTACTATTGTGCAAGGCAATTTAAGCCTCTCTCACTCCAAAAGATAATGTACTACTAAATAGTTTAAACTCCCTAGCTCTTGCCTGTTACACAAAGAGAGACTACTGTTATGACCACCAATCATTTTTTTTTTTTGTTCTAAGCACTGCTCTCTAAGAGCTGTGAAATCCTCACCTTGAGATTGGGACAGAGTCTAATACGTGGTGCCCTAACATGTTTTGGCTCACACCTAGGGAAATCAATTAATAGCAGTATAGTGATTAGCAGCACTGTGGGCTCAGTTCTCAGTGTCAATAATTTCCATTTTCACCACTGCAGGGATATCATAAAAGAAATACAATTTGTTATCTTCAAGTTAAAATTAGTGTTTTTGCCACCTATTGGCAGTTTCAAAAGTATTGCAAACTATTGAGGATCACAGCTTCGATAGTTTAGGTGAATATTATACTTTTGATTTCCTTTGCATATGTGTTACTTGAACATTTCAAGCAACAATTAAAAAAAAATACAGTAGACATTTCTCCCCAAAGTGAAATCAAAAGTTATAATACACCCTTATTATTTTTGAAAGATTTAGCATAGCTTGAGACAGTATGGAATAACAATAATATAAACAGAACTAAACTGGTTACTTTGGTTGCCTTTTCTTTTTTCTTTTTTCTTTCTTTCTTCCTTTCTTCTTCTTTTTCTTTTTCCCCAAACCATTCCTCCAGCACCAGATGCCTTATAGCATCTCTTTAGAAAAGGGACAAATGAAAAGAAATATACTATAAGTTAGATGATGTCTCTTTGTTTGCTAAGTAACAAAATAGCACTTAAGAAAGATCTAAACAAATAACCATGGATTATCTCTTCTTGAGTTGTACCAAGAAGTAATCGAGAAAACAACTTGATCCCAGTGTTTCTCCCACCATCCATGGACTGTAAACAGACAGGGTATGCATTTTCTCCTTATCACATTTATCTTTCAACAGATTAGTCCAATTCCTACTAGTGATAGAGACATTGTCCTGAATGTTACCTTGATTTTTGTAACTATGTTACCCCTGTCTCTGGTCTTCACCTCACCATCAAAATTCACCACAGTGCAATTACATCATTTCAGTGTATAACTATTCAGGACTTGAAGATCTTCAAAAGCAGTTTTATTATTTGGACCCATAAACACTAATGCCATCAGATGTTTTCCAAAGAAATTCTACTAAAAAAGACACCAATTTAACTTTATTTATTTCCTTTCATGGAAAATACCCTGCTAAAATACAAATAGCACTTCTTTGTCTGCAAAAATTAATATTTATGCCTGAGCCGCTTTAAACTTCTTGCTAAAGTCCCATTTTCATTCAGTCTCCTTTACATGGAAGTCCATTATACACTTTTGTAACAAGTTGTGTTCACTTTTCATCTCAGCACTTATTACATTGATTTTTCAATTTGTTTTGAATTGTATTGCATTTATGTTATGTTTGGAGGTTTTGCTTTTTTAATGGAGGTTTTCCTTTTGTTTAATTTTTTGAGATATGATTTTATGTAGACCAGGCTGGGCTTTGTTTCATTATACTGAAGATGACCTTAAATATTTATTAACCAGCCATCCCTCTACCACCAAAGTGCTGAGGATTGCATGTGGGTACCATGTCTCCTGGTTTAGGTTTGTTGGGGAGTGAACCCAAAACCTTATGTGTGCTTTGCAAGCATTCTAACAGAATTATGTTCTCAGGCCCCCCAAATTTTGATTTTTAAGTAAACCTTTTACTTTGAGAAAATTGCAGTTTTATACAGTTATGTAAATGACAGGGAGACATTTTATGTGGCCTTCATCTGATTTCTCTTAGTGGTAATAACTTACAAAATAATAACAAGTGAGCCGGCTGTGGTGGTGCATGCCTTTAGTCCCAGCACTCAGGAGGCAGAGGTAGGATGATTGCAATGAGTTCAAAACTACCCTAGACTACATAGTAAATTCCAGGTCAGACTGGACTACAGTGAGGATCTACCTTGAAAAAAGAAATTATCACAAGGATTGCAATTATGAAGAAGACATTGATGAAATTCACTGACTTTAGCCACATCTAGCCAGCATTAATTTTCCTCTTTCTGGATTTGTTTAAATTCCCTGAAAATTGAACAAAATTATAGGTATGTTTAGCTTCCAAAACAGTGAGTAGGAACTTTCTTCAAGTTAGTATTTTAACCATGACAAAATTTTTACTGTCCGATTTCCTAAAATTTGATTCGTACCTAATTTCTATCAACCACAACTGCTTTCGATTTGTATTTTCCCATCTCAAAAAAAAGTTATACCAATGTAATCACTCAGTATATTATGGTATGTGATTATCTTTTTTCACTTACTAACTTTAAAAAAAATCCAATAAAGCATAAATGGATGGAAATATATTGTCCATGCATCCTGATAAAACTCAATACAGAGAAGTTTAAATTCTCTCCAATTTGGTATGTAGAATGAAGGAAATCTTTATTAAATTTGAAATAAGAATTTTGTATATTCAGATAAGACTATTCTATCTTTTATATTACATGTCACTGGATACTTAAGAGTGAAAGCTATTTTCGGGAGCTGGAAGAGATTCAGTCCCCAGACAGTCAGCCTGTCTAGTGCCAGAAGGTTCTACATGGGCTACTGGGGGAAAATGACCAATATCTATCCAAGCAACTCATGGTCTAACCTACTTAGCATCAAATAATCTAAGGTGATGCACATAAGTGCAATAGTGGCACAGAGCCATGGTGGGTGTGGTGGTTTGAATAGAATAGATGGCCCCCAATATATTCAGTTGTTTATTTGTTTGTAGTTTGCATTCTGCAGAGACCTGGCTGGAGGCAATGTTACTGGGTGGATCTTCAGGTGTGGTGGGGTGGGTTTCAGATTTCAATCTAAAGATATGCAAAGTGTGCCTACTTCCTAAAGTGTACTGTGCTATGTGACTTTTGGCTTTAGGCTTGTGTTTTTCTCTGTCTGCTTGGGCCTGTGAAGGCAGGCCAGCTTCTTCTGCCATTTATGAAACTTCTCCTCGATCTGTAAGCTTCATGAAATATCCCTTCCTCCATAACTGTGCCTGGTCTGGAAGTTTATCTCAGTGAACCTGAATCTGTCTGCTGCAGTGGGAAACCAACTGCCCTTGATTTGTGGCATGGGACCCATAGCTGGAACTGGAAAACAAGTCAGAACCATACCCAAACATAAACCTGCTCTCCATTATCAAGCTACCACCAAACATGGGCTACAAGAGGCCCTACACCTACAAAAGGTAGAGCAGAATTCTTTAATTTAAATTTCCAAACTTAAAGGTGTGTTTGAGGATCATTGACATACTAATATTCTATACCCTAATAAAGAATTGTAGAACATCCTTTTATATTGACTTTTTTTTTAAATAATTTTTTTTAATATTTTTTGTTCAATTTTTATTTATTTATTTGAGAGTGACAGACAGAGAGAAAGACAGATAGAGGGAGAGAGAGAGAACGGGCGCGCCAGGGCTTCCAGCCTCTGCAAACGAACTCCAGACGCGTGTGCCCCCTTGTGCATCTGGCTAACGTGGGACCTGGGGAACCGAGCCTCGAACCGGGGTCCTTAGGCTTCACAGGCAAGCGCTTAACCACTAAGCCATCTCTCCAGCCCTTGACTTATCTTTAAAAATAAAGTCCTGCCTATTTTTGGTACAGTAAATTTAGTAGCTTAAATGTCTGCCAATTAGGTAAATAATACGCTTTTAAAAACATTTTTAAAAATCTGATTAAATGTACCAAACTTGGAAGAGTTCAATAAAAAGCTACTTTTTAAGTCTCCCCACTTCCTTCATATAATTTAGTCATCACCATTTTTCTTTGAATGACTTCAAAGCCAGAAACCCATCACTTTCAGAATATTTTCCATTGCAAGTATAACTTATTAGGGATCGTCTCAAGTCTAAAAGTTTCCAACTCAAAATTCGTCTATCACTTTTAGTTTAGGCCTTTCCCTTTCCCTAGATCATGGTTAATTTATGCCTTGGATTAGAAGACTGCTCCTACTCATGGTCTACTTAGCAGCAAATAACCTAGTGTGATGCCCACACAAGTGCAATAGTGGCACACAGCCATGGTGGGGAACCAACTGCTCTTGATTTGGCTAACTGATACCCTCAGTGGTACAGGACCCATAGCTGGAGCTGGGAAACAAGTCAGAACTATATCCAATCATAAGTCTGTTCTCCATTATGAAGATACCATCAATCGTGGGCTACAAGAGGGCCTACACCTATTAAATTCCCTATTAACAAAAATAAGGGTTATCTCATTTGTCCTGGACCTAACATACTCTCCATTGGAGAATATGCTTCTTTTTTTCAGATAGATGTAGATCCTAAGGAGAGAGCCACCCTATCATACATTAAAAGGGCCCTGGCTGAAAAATTGGCTAAACAAGCAAGGGTGCTGTTTTCCTGGTGAACTGGGTACCAGCACAAGGGTGAAGGAAACCAACACAGAGAAAAATCAACTCCTACCAAATCAGAGAGCTAGAGACCCAGAGGCCCCCAACACCTCATCACCAAAGTAGACGCAAAATGAACCCAACATGGCTCACGGAAATTTTGCGAAAGAGGGGTTGGAAAGAAGGTCAGAGTCACATGTTGGGACATGATATGCAGAGACTTTTCTCTTACCCATAACTGTGGGCTAACTTCAGAATGCACGACCCATATACCTCAACAAGGAAGGGTCAGGGGGAGGGGGTATGACATGGATGAGCCTAACAATGGTACCAAATTGACTGTATTCACTGAGTACAAAACTAATTAATAAAAGAAAAAAAAAGAGTGAAGGCTATTTTCAACAAATGAATATCATGGAAATAATCACTCTCCATGATATAAAGATATCCTATGTAGTTCCAGTAATCATGCCAGTGTGATGTTGGCAGAGTGAGACACATAAGTCAATATAATGGGATGGGAAGCAGAAATAGTTACTCAAATATTTTAAGCTTACCTTCAACAAAGAACAACTTGAATGTAGAAAAGGTAGGTTTTCTAGGAAATATAGGTGTGACTTAAAATGTATATAGAAAAATAATGACACATAATCTAAATTTCAAGAACATAAAAATTGTTTAAGTGGGTATGAACTGAAATATCATATTTAAAACAATAATATTTTAAAGGAAAAAAAAAACACAAGTCAGAATTTGGGGTGCCCTGGCCTAGGAAAAGTTTTGAGACTTAATACCAAAAGTGTTTACATCATTTATCATATTGTTTGAATTTTGAGTTCTTTGCTGTAAGTGATAACAATAAGCAATGTATATCTCTTAGTAAAACAGATGTCTATAGTACTGTTCATTCGTATTCAAATATGTTGAGTGGCTTCTTTGTCTTTTTTTTGTACCATTTTTTTCTTATTCGTTATGCATATACCTAGTGTGTAAATAGCACATGCTGGTATCCTCATTCCTGTCCTCCCCCCTCCGAAGAGACCCTCCTCATTGGGGATGCCAGTTCCCTCTTGTGGATTTTGGGTTGTCATTATGGGGGTAGCCATCAGTTATGGGGAAGAGGCAATGACTCTGTGCATAATGTCACAACTTTTGGCTCTAACAATCTTTCTACCCCCTCTTCCAGGAATTTCCTCTCCTCAAGTTCTGCCTCCATCTGGAAAAGAGAAACAGATTCTCCAATGGAGAGTGAATTCAGCACCAGGTAAATGGGATAACCATTATTAGTTTAGAGAGAATTTAATAGGTGTATGCCCTGTTGTATCCCAAAATTGGTGGGAACTAGACACTGGAAAGGTAACTCATTTTTGGATATGATTGTGACTTGTTTCCTAGTTACAGATACGTGTTCCATTCCAATGAACAGAGCTGTTAGCCAATTCACGAGCAATTGGTTACCCACTATGGCTTTGTGTCACTATTACACTTGGGTGAGCATCCCGTCAGGTAGTTTGCTGCTGAGTAGCTCAGACCATGAGTTGTTTGCACAGATGTTGGTCATTTTCCCCCAGTAGCTCATGTAGCACCTTCTGGTACTAGACAAGCTTAACTGTCTGGAGACTGACTCTCTTCCAGATTCCACACAGGTCTCTCCATGTCCCATAGTAACAGCACATGGTGTCTTCAGCAGTAGGGTCTTACCAATAACCTTTGGTGGGTAATAAAGTACTCTGACAGAAGTCTGTTTTCTTGGGAAACCTTGGAGGTCTCTCTGATCAATAGCTCATTGTAGATGTTAACCGTATGGTGATACTGAGAATTGTAGGTCAGTACCAAGGGAAAAGAAGGAAGAAAAAGATAGAAAATATAAAAGAGAAAGAGAGAAATAGATAAAAAGAGAGAAACAGGACAAAATTAAGGTTAGTTTTTATCATACCCTCTCCAAGGCCCTGTGATTCAGGTGATCCCACTAAGGACCTGATGAAGGTTCAACCTTTTAGTCTATCTTTCAGGATATAGGAATTTATGGTACTGTTCCATTTGGTTACAACTTTGTGTCATCCTCCCCTCCAGACCCACCTTCCCTGTCCCTATTGTCTGGTCCTCCAGATGCTTATTAGGTATATCAGCACCTCAGGCAGATCCAGGTTAGGAGCCACAGATGAGAGAGAGCATGCAACAAATAACTTATGGTGATTGGGTGACTTGGCAGAATATGATCTGTTCAATCATTTATCTTCAAATTTCATTGTGTCACTTTTCCTTACTGCTGTGTAGAATCCAATCATGTACACATGCTACAGCTTGGTTATCCATTTGTCTAATGATGGACATCTGGATTAATTACAATTTTTAGCTATTATGAATTGAGCAGCTATAAACATGGTTGAACAAATATCTCTGAACTGAGGCATGGAGAATTTAGGGTAAATGCCCAGTAAGGGAATAACTGAGTCTGCTGGTAACTCTATAGTCAACCTTTTTATGAACCACTGTATTACTTTCCATAGTGGTTGTATCATTTTACATTGCCACCAACAGTGAAAAAGGGCTCCTATTTCTCCACATCCTCACCAATTTTTGTTTTCATTTTATTTCTGAATGTTTGCTATCCTTACTATGGTAAGGTGGAATCTCATAGTTATTTTGTTTCCCTGATGGTTATAGATTTTGAACATTTTCTTAAGTGTGTGTTTGCCTTTTGTACTTCTTCCTATGAGAATTCCCTGTTCAGTTCTGTGCCCCACATTGTGAATGGTCTGTTTTTTTGTTTTTTTTTTTTTTTAAGTTTTTAAAGTTTTATATAGAAATTAGGCTACTGTCAGTTGTAAAGCTAGCAAAGATTTTGTCCCATTCTATGGGTAGTATATTGGCTATGCTTATTGCATATTTATTTGTCTGTGAAAAAAACTTTTCAGCTTCATGTGATCCCATTAGTTGAGTGATTGTTTAACTTCCTGAGCTACTGGAGTTTTGTCCAGGAAGCCTTTTCCCACTCCTACATCATGGAAAGTTCCTCCTGTTTCTTTCTTCCAGTAGAAGTGGAGTTTCAGGTCTTATATTAAGGTCTTTGATTCACTTGGACTTGATTTTGTGCATGGTGAGATGTGTGGATTAAGTTCATTTTATTGCATATGGTTATCCAGTTTGTCCAGCACCAATTTTTGAAGATGCTGTCTTTTTTCCAGCCTGCATTGTTAGGGTCACTTCAAATATCAAGTGGTGGTAATTACTTGACCCAAATTTCATATCATCTATTCTGTTCCATTGGCCTATAATCCTATCTTTATACCAGTACCATGCTTTTATTTTGTTGTTGTTGATTTTTTTTTAAACTATTGCTTTGTAATGGCTTCTTAATATAGCTTTATATCAGGTATGGTGATGCCTCCAGTGGTATTTCTTTTGCTGAGGATGTGCTTGGATATCTAAGGCCTTCTGCCATTCCATATGAATTATGAGATCATTTTTTTCTATGCCTCTGAAGGAAAATGTTGGGATTTTAATTACTATTGCATTAAATCTGTATATTTGCTTTGGGTAAGATTGACATTTTCACAATGTTAATTCTGCCTATCCAGGAGCATGGGAGGTCTTTCCATTTTTTCAAGTCCTCCTCAGTTTCTTTCTTGAGTGTTTTTATGTTTTTATTATATAAGTCTTTCACATACTTGGTTAATGTTATTCCAAGTTTTTATTTTGTTTGTGATGTTGTTTCTATTGAAAATGGGATAATTTTACAAATTTCTTTCTCTTGATCTTTGTCTTTTGCATATAGACAGGCTACTGGTTTTTGTGCATTGATTTTGTGTACTATTATTTTGATGAAGGAACTAATAACCTTTAAGAGTTTTGAGATGGAGGTTCTTGGGTCACCTATGACTTTTATCATGGAAAGTTTTTCTTTCACCCTCTATCATGAGGGATAATTTTGCTGGGTAGAGTACTTTGGGTTGGAAGGCATAGGTTCTTAGTCTTTGCAGTGTTTCATTCCAAGCGCTCTGGCTTTCAGGGTTTCCATTGAAACGTCTGAGGTAATTCTGATGGGGTTACCTTTTTATGTAATGTGTTGTTTCTCCCTACCTGTTTTTAGGACTTTCTCTTTGTTATCAGTGTTAATAGTCTTAATGATAATATGTCTTAGAGAATTTCTCCTTTGATCCAGTCTATTTGGAGTTGTGTTATCTTCTTGTAACTTCATGCCACTTTCTTTTGAGAGAGTGGGGAAGTTTTCTTCAATAATTTTGTTGAATAAGATCTCCATGCTTTTGGTCTGAATTTCTTTGCCTTCTTGTATTCCTGTGATCCAAATATTGGTATGTTTAAGAGTGTTCCACAGTTCCTTCATGATCTTTTCCCAAAAATTTTCAAACTTATTCAAATTTTTAGACTCACAAACTGAACTGTTTCTTCTGTTTTATCTTCCAGTTCTGAGTTTCTCTCCTCCCCATGAGATACTCTATACTTGAGAGCTTCTATAGATATTTGGACTTGTTCAATTTGTTTTGCATTTTCTATTTCCTTTTTATGTAAAGTATCCATCCCTCTGTCAAGTTCCTTTTTCACATAATTTTCTGATTTTCTTAGTGCTTTGTGGAATTCACCCTTGCATTGATTTATGTCTTCATTGAGCTTAGCAAACTCGTGATTGAGGTCTTCTTTTTCCCCCCACTCTCCCTCAGATCATTTAACTGTCTTTGGAACACTTTCTGTCTCTTTTCTATTTGAACTAACCTAGTGAGAACAGCATTCATATTATTATTTTACCTTTGTCAGTTTTTTACAAGTTCTGCCAACTAGTTGGCCAGGGTTGCATAGCTTGTGTCTTAATTTTGGGGTTCTGATGCTGTTGTCTCTTCTATGTTTTGATTAGAGACTTCCATTGTGGGACTGGGCAATCTTGTTGGATTTACTTCCATTTGATTTTTCATGTTATTCTTTTTTTTGTTATGGTCTTCCCATCACAGTGTAGTCATTTTATTTTAATTTAGGAGGAAGCTGTAGTTTACCCTTAAAGTGTCTTCAATGATTAGTCCCTTTTATATTTGCCTTGATTAGGCTTCTGATGGCAATGGGCCCTGTCTGCTCTAATAGGAGAAGACTCCAAGGCTATGGTAGAGTCCTGAGGACCTGGTGAAATGGCTTGCTGGTTGGTGGTTTGGGCTATGGGACTGCATAGTCAGGTGGCCCAAGGTTACAGGGGGTAGGAGGAAATGGGAAAAAGCAGACAGATGTTGTGGTGGAGAAGGATGGGATCATGTGGTTGGTCCTGTGAGGCAGTAGGATGAGGTGATGAGACAGTGGGATCGATTATCTCCACCCACCAGGGTGTAGATGGGACTGCAGGGTGTAGATGGGATTGCAGGGTCCTGTGACATGGTAGAGCAAGAGTCTAGGACTGCTGAGGGTCATGTGAAGTGGTGCAGTGTGAGGGAGGAGATAGGTGGTGGGGGAGGAAAACGATGAGATGGGGGGAGGGCAATGCTAGCCTGCTGGCCTGGGTCCACTTAGCCTGCAGGTAGTGCAGGAGGAACCTGGTAGTGTGGTGGCTGGTATGGCAGCTAGGATGGCTGCTTGAGTGATTTTGGAGTCTGGTGGGCTACCTGAGAGTATGGGAATCAGTAGATTCCCTACTTTACTACTCCACACCCTTCCACTGGAGGTCCACTAGGATCTGCATACCCTAAATAATCCCAAAGATCTTGCCTTTCCTTCCCTAGTAGGTAAAGCATGGTTAGGTGGATTCCATTTTGACTGGAAATCTCTAAGTGGTTTCTTTTTCTCTCCAAGCTTTAACCATTGACTTCAGGCCTTAGCAGCTTAAAACATTATTTTACCATCATCATTATGAATTGTTGCTGTTATTATTGCTTCTTACAATGATTTCTAAACTTAAAAAACTAAAAATTCATTGGAAGTAAATTGACATTCAAATATTTGAATTCTGTCATCAACAGTAGACTGAGTAGTCAACTATACATAAATGGAGTTTGGTGCTAACATAGGACCAGTCTTCCTAGGGTATGTAAGAAATTTCAGTTGACAGCCTTTCAGTATAGATTACCATACAACTAGAGGAAGAAGGCACAGACTTTCACCATGGAGTGACCTAGAAAAAATGAAGACACAAGGGAGTCAGAGTACACTTTTGCTCAGAGGCAAGAATCAATAATCAAATTGCTGTATCACAACACTCTTCCTTGAACACATTTGTACTTAGGGCAGCAAGTTTCCCTCACCTCCCTGACAGTACTTGTTATATTCTAATAACAGATGCTTATTGTTCAATTGTCATGATCCCAGGTTAATTTCCAATCCACAAGTCCTTTGACAGTCTTACTATGCTTAGTGGTTGTTGTCAAATAAAATGCTGAATTATTCTATTTTGCCATGTTAACCCTTGTCTCCATATGAAATATATTCTTGCCTGCATGCCTTTGTGTATTATATTTCTTCTCCCTGGAAATTCCTCATTATTACCATCTCTCAATTTGGCATTTTTTTTTTATTACACCTGTAATGAACACATATTCCAAGGGCCCCTCACTGAAACCATCCACAGTAAATGTTCTGCCCTCTGACTTCTTGTAACCCTCAATGTTATACACATCCCAAACTATTTTATTATGGATAACTTTCCTTGTGTCTATTATCTTGTGAATATTTAATAAGTTGCACATCTTGGAAAATAATTTAAGTCTAATAAATATTTAATAATCAATTTTTCTGGTTGGATATACATGTGTTATATTGTAATAAAGACATCTAAGTCATAAGTGTGGTGTTTAAGTTGGTATATTGTTTAAAGTTTGAAGTTTAGAGTGTAAAGTTAGCATAAAAGGAATTTTGTTCATTGTGATATTTTTATACATAAATGTCAATATATTGTGTATTTAGTTGTTCCCCCATTCCCTTCTTGCTGTTTTCCTTCATGTTTTTTCAAAATGTTTTTTTTTTTTATAGATTTATTATATTACTTGAGAGGACAAAGAGAGATTGAGAGAGAGAGAGAAAAAAAGGGCACACCAGTGCTTTTAGTCATTGTAAACAAACTAAAGATGCATATACCACCTTGTGCATCTGGCTTACCTGGGTCCTGGGGAATTGAACCTGGGTCCTTTGGCTTTGCAGGGAAACGCCTTAACTGCTAAATCATCTCTTCACCCTCCATCCTCTCTTCTAATATAGCATCCTTCTGCCTTCATGTCACACATATTTATCATCTTCTTTTTCATCATTCCTCCCTCCCTTAAGGTCTCTTCTTACCTCTTGTCATTCCATGTAGTTTCATGATTTAAATACCCACACACATGCACACACATTGAAATCTAGATTTATAAAGATGAGACAAATAATGTGGTATTTATCATTCTGAGTATCATTATGGCATATTTTTACTTAAGATAGTGATCCCTAGAACCATCCTATTTCCTGAAAATGTCATAACCTCATTTGTATTTCCAACTTAATAAAATTCCACTGTATATATACACCACAGTTTCTTTATTCATTCTTCTGTTAATGGATATCAAATCCGGTTCTATTTTCTAATTTTGTAAATAGTGAAGCAATAGATATGTATATTAAATACTTTTTAGCATGTTGACTTAGAGTCTTTTGGGTGGAGACCTGAATCATATATGAGTTCTATTTTGAGTTTTTTGAGGCACCTCTATAGTGAGTTCCATTGTGGTCATGTCAGTTTACCCTTCCAGCACAAACAAATAATGGTTCTCTTTCCCCAGAACCTCACCAACATGTGTTGTCCTTTGTTTTCTCGGTTGTTGCCATACCAACTCAGTTATAGTAATGTTATTCATTTTCCTAATGGCTAAGTATTTTGAAAACATTTTCAAAAACTTGCAGGCCTTTCATATTTATCCTTTTATAAATATTTTCATATATTTTTGTAAGCAGATAAAGAGAGAGAGAGACATTGAGAGAGAAAATGGACCAGATGCATGTGTTACTTTGGGCCATCAGGCTTTGCAAGCAAGCACCTTTAACTGTTAAGGTATATCTCTAGCCCCTGCATTTTTTGATAAAATTTCTTCTTATATTAAGTTTACTGACTCATTTACTAATTGGATAAGTTTTTATATTTATTTTTGGTTCTCTTCATATTCTAAATATTAATTCATTATTTGATTTTGGAGGCTTATCCTTCACTCTGATTGTTTTTAACTTTATTGTGCAGAAGCTTTTTAATAGCATAGTATCCAATATATCAATTCCTGCCATGATTTTCTGTACTATTGGAGAATTTAACAATACTGACACAAAAAATAGACATTTAGATCAGTGGGACTGAAAAGAAGACACAGATGTACAGGCACATATGTAAAAACGCATAATTTTTGACAAATGTGATAAAAACCAATAGTGTTGAGCAGGTAGCTTATTCAACAAATGGTTTTGGAAAATGTGGATATCCACATGTAAATAATGAATCTAGATCTATACCTCTCACCAATTCCAAATGGATTAAAAAATAATTTATTTTAATCCCTGAAACTGAAACTACTCAAGGAATGCTTAGATAAAAAATGTATTCATAGGGCTGAACCTTTGTTAACATTTTGCTAAGTTAAAAAAATTGACTCATACTTCCAAATGTTTGGTTTTCCTTTAATGATTCATTACTATGTGATACTATAATACAATAGGTCCTTAGGGAAGGATTATAATTCTTTCTCTTTGTCTGTATGTACTGAACCTTTAGAAGTTTGACCTTAAAAAGCCTAGTAGAACTTGTGGCACGCTTAATACAGTGTTTTTGGTAGGCTGGATAAATCATGCAATGTGTGATTTAGCACTTCGTATGATTACTGTGATTCACACACATTTGAATTTATGCTGATGCTCTGTGCTAAATTCAGTTAGATGCCAAGATTTAAAATTTGAGTGCATCTACAATATTTTTCCTTTTTCTGTTTATCTGCTTGCTGGGATTGGTGATTACTAACAGCTGCTATGCACATTTGCTGATAATATGAGATGTTTAGTGTTGTTTTTCAGTTTCTCTTGCTTCAAATCCTTCCATGATAATCAGCTTATCTGCCTTTGGCTTTGACTCTATAAGATTATCTTTATCCCTGTGAGTATAGTCCTTCCATGATGAATATAAATTCTCATGATTGGGCACAAAGTGATGCTGGTAGGAGAGTGGACAAGAGAAGACCTAATTCTGGTTTGTAATGACCAACAGATCACATCCCTAGAAGAAAATATTTAGAGATCTTGATCACTGAACATCATATGTCCTCATGATGAATAGGTTTTTGGGGATGGAGGGTTGTTTGCTAGTTGTCAGACTCATCTTTCCTAGTAATATTTGCTTCTATTTGACCATTGTACTTTAGAGTGTCTTTGTGCTTACCCTTTCAGTTAAAGTCTAAATATACTGATTTTTCCTTGTAAAGATATATGTATATAAAAATATTTTCCTCAAATCTGTATGTTCAACTACATCTCATCAAAACTCATGATGACAATTTTGTTAGCTTTAAATGTTGAAGAATTATGATCTGTTTGTCTGAAGAAACTGCGGAGTATAGCAATGACATCCAAATTAGAATAGTGCCTGTTGGGAGCCATAGAGCAAAAGCCTCTCCATTTTTCCTGGGCCTGCTCATAAGCTGACTCATTACTCAGAAAGCTGGTCCATCCAGCTTTCTGTTAGGTACTTCTGGAATGTCCGTCAGCAGACTGCTTACAGAATCTTATCTTTTGCAAAAGGCCAGTTTATGGTCAGGATGTGAAGCCTGGTGCAATCAGGATGTTAAGCCATTGAGGCAAGATTAGATGAACACCTAATTACATCCCCTCTAGGTTTCCTGACAATTCCAAAGCCCTAAAGCATGTCAGCCAGCTTATCCCCTCCCCGCTTTTTTCTTCCCCTATATAACCACTGTGTAAAAAATAAAGACTCTCAGGCCTTGACAAACATCTAGCATGGTCTTCTTCTTTTGTCTGTTTGCCTTTTCTCACCCAGGTTAGCTTCTCCTTGGGTCCTTGTTCAACTCCCCACTGGCTGGGGCAGTGCCAATGTGCATGTGTCTGGTAATTGAGGTCAATCAGGGGGTAAAATATTAAACAATATGAAAGTAGCTGCAGACAGATTTTCTGGAAGCTGTTATAGAGCATTCAAGACTTAATATTCAGGTTTATAGCATCTTCACACATGTTTCTTCCTACTATTTAAGTTTATTTCCTAGAACTCATTCCATGGTTAGAAGTATCCAACCAGATATAATAAAAATCACCATATTAGTACCACTATGCATTCATGATTTAAAACCAAGGCATATCATAGTCTGAGGGATAATTTTAGACACATATCCCTAATATATGAATATCAGTAACCAAAATAGAGCTGTAGAGGAGAGCTTCAATTTCTATTTTTTTTTAATTTTGCCTTGTGATTGGCTGCTGCTGCTCTTTTCAATGTTGTTTTTAAAAACTACCTCATAAATGAATGTTTGTGAGAAGGTCAAACTATAGTGAATTTATCAAGCAGTAAAGGCCTGTCTTCCATTTCTCCAAGGTTTATCTCACTACAGAGATAAATCTGAAAATATTAATTGAGTTCACTGTGAACTCAAAATATAGCCATGGTTCTAAATAGATATTTATATGCATACTCATGACTTCTTATGTATAAAACATTACATATATATATATATATATATACATATATATATATATATATATGTATGTATATGTATATGAAGGTTATCACTCTATCCAGACTCTCATCCTCTGCAACATCCAAAACCTAGAACACAGTTCTTTTGGAATTTTTATGAAGGTTCCATTAGCTAGGTCTGAATGGTGAAGTCATTCACCAATTATGAGTGGTTCAGTTTGCATCTATTCTCCTCTCTCAGTTATGGACAGGGAAGATCATCTGAAAACTGTAATCCTCAAAATGTCCTTTGTTATTCTTATGATCAGGCCTATCCTGAAGTTATTTATAAGTACCCTGACACTGTCATCTAATTTGACTACAAAAGGCTGGTCATGCGGAGCTACCTGAAGGAGAAGGATCAAGTTCAAGGCTAGCTTGTGCAACAGAGTAATGCTGAGGCTAGTCTGGGTTTCATACATAGTACAACCTTGTCTCAAAGTAAATAAACAAAGAGGCAAACCAAATAATGACATTTTAATAATTCTATTTAATCCAGTTATGCTGAATACAGTGACTAAGAACAAGTAAATACTCCAAGATACCATAGCTTATACTTTTAATTTGAGTGCTTCATGGGCATCATTGTTCCCAAACTTCCTTCTTTTCGAACAGTAGGATGACTTTTCCATGTGGGCAATTGTTGATCTCTTTTATCTCTCTCTCTCTCTGTATATATTTCATTAGATGTAACTAGCATACAGGAAAATGCACACTTATTGGTTCAGTAAAAACTGGTTGGCTGGAGAAAAAGGTTAGTGTTTAAGGCACTTGACTGCAAAGCCTAACAACCCAGGTTTGGTTTTCCAATGCCTACATAAAGCCAGATGAACAAAGCAGTAAATATGTCTGGAGTTCTTTTGCAAAGGCAGGAGGCCCTGGCTTTCTCTCTCTCTCTCTCTCTCTCTCTCTCTCTCTCTCTCTCTCTCTCTCTCTCTCTCTCTCTATGTTACCCATACAAATAAATAAATAAAAATATTTTTAAAGTGGCAAATATAACACCCATGTAATCATCCTTTTGATCAAGGCATGGAGAAGTTCTGTTATTCTGATTTACCTTTATATGCAATATGACCATATAATACAAATAATAGTTTGCATATATATTGTACTTTAGAGCTGCCCCATTGATAAGCATATGTGTTTTTCCTACATCCCAATTAAAATTAAAATCAATATCCATTTATGTATGTCTGTATGCACTTGTTCAAGTACATTTTGAGGATAGAAATCCAGAAATACAAATGTTCACCCAATGCATTTGTAACTATTTTGCTTCAGTGCCAAATTACCTAAGCATATATCATTTTTTTAGGAGACAGGTTAGAATTCATTCACATGATGTGAATACTGAGACAGAGGAAGCGTCTTGTGATGCTCAAGCTGAGAGCAGCTTCACATGGAATATCAACAGAACTGACTCCTTCCTTCCTATAGCCTTTCTGTATTTATAGCAAAAATTCAGATTCACCTCAAGCTCTGCTTCTCTGTTTCAGTGCCTGACATCCACAGTCATAAAAGAAGCTTCATTTGGTCTTCTCAACTGAGTTTTACTACATTCACAACTTGGGGTTTAAAATGAAATAAGTAGCTTTTATAAGAAAGTCTGTTCTGATCCAGGCAACAGTCCTATTTTGTGCTCTTAAAAAAAAAAAAATCTGATATATCACTTTATTTTTTTCCAAATATGATGCCTTATTTCTTTAATTTTCTAGAAGTCATTGAGAGAGAGAGTCTGAAGAGATAACCCCATAGATATAGTGCTTGCTGAGTTCAGATCCCAACCAACCATGCAGAATGCTGGGCAGAGTAGCAAGAACCTGTAATCCAGCAATGGAGAGATATAGACAGAAAATCCCAAGAGCTCACTGGATGGCTAGTCTAGATTAATCAATAGGATTTAGGTTCAGTGTTCTTTCTACCTCAACAAAAATAAGGTGAAGAGTTTTTTGAGAAAGACACTTAACAATGATCTCTACCCTAAAAAAGCACACACACACACACACACACACACACACACACACACACACACACCCATGGGGAGAGAGGGAGCTAGAGAGAGGATTCATTTCTATCAGTTTGTTTTATACTTAGTATTTCTTCTGTTTTGAAATACCATTAGAGTTCTAAAATTGATGTCTTTTCTGCTAAACAATAAACTAGAATTGAATTGAAAGTTGGATTCAGAAGAGTTAGACACACATGGCCAGTACCACCTGGAAGCAAAATCTAATCAGCTTCAAACACCTGGCAGCCAACTGTAGCCTGCATCCAATAAACAGCATTGATGTGGATAGTTTCAGTATTGCAGGCATCCCATTGCTTGTAAATTATGTCCTCTCTTGTTGCCCTTATTAGTAGTACTAATAAAACCAAAGTTCAAAGCAAAATTGTCAAAATTACTTCATTTAAATTATTTAGTAAAAATTTAAAATTTTAGAATCTAGTTGTGTGTATGTGTGTAGAGGGATAAATGTGTACTTGTCAGAATTTTGGGAGCAGTCCTATCATGAATATGTGTGTGCATGTGTGTGTGCATGCATGCATCCACATATACACACATTTGCATGTGTGTCAAAATTCAGGGAGCAGTTCTATGGTGAGGTGTGTGTGTGTGTGTGTGTGAACCCAAGGAGTAACTCCATAGTGGGTTATGTCTTGATTCAATTACTCACATGGGGTTATAATGGATGGCTGATTCCATGAACAGACTACAAGAAGTCACATTATCTTGCTCCTCTTCTTTGATTTCTATAGCTATCCTTTCTCAATAAAAATGCATCTTTCTACCATGGAGATACTTACACATCCATGTCCATTCCTGCCCTATTCACCATAGCTAGGAAATGGAATCAACCTAAAGTTCTATCAACTCATGCCTGAATGGAAATGTGGTGTATACACAGAGTGTAATTTTACCCAAGTATACAGAAAATTAAGTTTTGAAATTTGTAGGAAAATGGATGGAATAGGAAAATAGTATACTAAATGGGATAATCCAGGCTCAGAAAGAGAAAATACACATGTACTTCTTTATATGTGAATCATAACTTTTAGTATTTGTATATCAATAAACATATATATATATATACAAATAAGAAAAGGAGTAGGTTTGCCTCAGCATATTTAGTGAAAGCCTATAAGGAATATTTCTTTGTAGAAAACTGGCCCAAGTATAGACCAGGACCTTAACCTTGGATGTCCATGGCATCTGTGATGGTTAAGTTTTATGTCAACGTTATCTGTTAGGAATCCACAGACATTCCTCATCAGTGGGTCTTTGAGGTTGCTTCTAGGAAGGATTAACAAAAGGAGAAAGCCCTTCCCCCAGGGTGAGTCCTTCCCCCAGAGTGGTAAGGGTGGCCCATCTTGAATAGGGGTTTTATCTAAGTAATCTGGGGAAAGAAATTATCCCCTCCTCCCGCCTGGCTGCCAGTGCTGCTTGCTGCCTTCCAGTGTGGACTGAAGACCAGCGGCTCTCCAGGAAGCTTCTAGGCCTTCAGTGCCGGACTGGGACTGCTGAGGCATCCAGCCTGGTCAGTGGAGCAGCTACCAGGTTCCTTGACTCTCAGGACTGCAAACTGTTATCGTTGGACTGCTGTAAACTAATCCAATAAAGTCCCTTTTAATACAATTCATCCTCTCAGCTCTGTTCCTCTAGAGAACCCTGAATAACATAGCATCATATGTATAGCCTGGTAAAATCAGCATCTCCAAAACATCATGGAAAGGTTGAGATATTCAAATCATGACTGGCATTAATACTTTTACAATTAGATGAAAATACTATGCTGATCTATGACTTGTTAATATTTTTTAACTTTTCAGAATGTTTAAAATTTTATTTCAAAAATTGATAACTGTTTCAGGAGAAAGTACTAAGGTCCAACACATTTCTGTAAAGGGTATTGAGGTAGAAAAGAGAAAAATTCAGATCCATATTAAACCTTTCCCTTTGGAATCATTATCTAAAGGGTTATAGAAATGACTTTAAAAACTTGATCTCATCCATTAGAAACATTTGTTTAAGAATAGTAGAGCATTTCAATCACATAGTGATACTTATCATTAAAAAAATCTGTTTTTCTCTTTGGATTAAGAATGATCTTACTAAACTTACAAGTATTGCTTATGCATATTTAAAATATCAGAATCTATAAAGTAAACATCACATACAATGGACTAACTTTTAGCCTTATCAATGCAGCTTGACTGACTACAAGATAATCATATTAGCAAGATAGAGAAATTGTGTTTAACAGTAATGAACATGTTCAAAAAGACAAAGCGAGAACTATGAGATTCTGTATCAGTCAAGGTGAGCTACAATCTAGTAACAAATCAGCAACAAATGCACAGATGAAAGGTTTAATAAAATAACTTTTAATATTTAATATAAAACACTTGGCAAAAGACATTTAACAAAATGGCTTAAGCTAATGGTGTGTGTGTGTGAGCCTCTTCAGTCACAGTCAGGGCAGCAGACATTACAGTCAGTGAGAGAAGTTATGCTATGTGCTAAGGTCAGCACAGGAGGTGGATATAAGGGAGAATATTACTTGATCATTCGGGCTTCAGAAAGCAAGCTCGACTCAGTGACTCCACTCCATTCTGAGTGACCAAAGAGTGAGAACAATGGATCTCATCTGAGAAATTAGAAACTCACAATAGGTCAGAAAACAAGAAAGGGGGTTCCTGTCCTTTTACAACCAAGGCCTTCTTTAAGTTCTGCTTCTAAGATGTTCCTGTCCATTTTCGAAGTATTAATGAAGCTCACAGACTTACTTCTGACATCTGCAATCCTGAGCTATGTGGACATGAATTGTCTCTCAAGAATCCTCACACACCTAGGGAGAAATTTCTTTCCAGATTGCTGTTTCAACCAAAAGCATCTTGTGGGGGAAAAAATTTTTTTTTGGCTTACAGGCTCGAGGAGAAAGCTTCACAGTGGCAGGTAAAACGACGACATGAGCAGAGGGTGGACATCACCCCCTGGCCAACATAAGGTGGACCATAGCAACAGGACAGTGTTCCAAACACTGGCATAAGGAAACTGGCTGTAACACCTATAAGCCAGCCCCCAATAATACACTGAATCCAGGAAGCATTAATTTCCAGTTGCCATCAGCTGGGGAACTTAGCATCCAGAACACCTAAGTTTATGGAGGACACCTGACTCAAACCACCATATTCCACCCCTAGCCCCCATAAACTGGTAACTATACATGATGTAACATGCAATGCATTCATCCAAATTTAAAAGTCCCCATAGGTTTTGTTAATTGCAATGATGTTCAAACATCCCCATAATCCAAAATCTTTTAACTGAGCCATAATAACTAAAAAAATCCCCCAAAAAACCATAATGGCATAGAATCAATACTCACACTGCAAAAGATGGCATTGGGCATGACAAAGAAATATTCAACCAATATAAGATCAAAAACAACCAGGGCAAACATCAAACTCTGTAGCTTCAAGTCCAACAACTCTAGCCAGTGACAAATCTCCAAGTCCTGTAATTGTAACCAGCAATAAGTCTCTGTCATTCCAATTCTGCCCCTACAGCTAGGCTTCTCATAGTCCTGGAAAATTTCATCAGGGTCAGCAGCTTTCCTTAGCAGCCATCTCATGGTCCCGGCATCTCTACTGCAATCCATGGTTCATCCTCGTGGCCCCATTGGGTCTCCATTCAGGCATCCAACAAACCTGGTTCACACTGCCCATGGTCATTTGCAAAACACAAGACCATGTTGCAAACTCAATGACCGTCTCTTTCCTTCATTTCTTATACTCCACAATACCAGCTGGTATGCCATTGTGTTAATCCAGGGGGGGATAAAGCAGACTTTGAAAGAACAGGACACTCCTTGAGCACTCAGGCCCTTTCAAATGAGTCTACATTCTTCCTGTTGCCCCAGTGCAGGTCAGCTGGCCCAATCTCAAAGGTTGTAATCTTTTAATTGCAGCTGCACAGGCAGCAATTTTGGTCTAAAGATTTCTTTCTGTGCTCACACCAGTTCATTTCTACACAATGCAACCCTGCACAACTTCTCAGGACATGGGCAGAAGAGCAAGCTTCTCATATAGACTGCTAGCCCAATCTAAGCAAAGCTCTTTCTCACCCTCATAAGCCAAACCTCAGTCCATAGTTCTTAGTGCATTCAGGTCTTTCAACTCTGATCATAATAGTCCATCAAACTGAACTTACAGGACTGCAAGGCATCATGTAGGCCAAGGTTTCAAGTGCTTCCACATTTCTCTTGAAAATCAGCTCCAAAAGGATAAAGCCACACAGTCAGGTATCTGGCAGCAACCCCATTCCTCAGTACCACTTTACTGTTGCAGTCAGTATCACATTGCTGATAGAAATCACCCAACCAAGAGCAGCTTCTGGGAAAAAAAGGGGTTTATTTTGGCTTATAGGCTCAAGGGAAAGCTCCATCATGGCAGGGAAAATTACAACATAAGCAGAGGGTGGACATCACCCCCCCTACAACATAAGGTGTACTGTAGCAACAGGGGAGAGTGCCAAACACTGGCATGGGGAAACTGGCTATAACACCCATAAGCCCACCCCCAACAATACACTGTCTCCAGGAAGCATTAATTTCCAATTGCCATCAGCTGGGGAAACTATTATCTAGAACACCTAAATTTGTGGGGGACACATGACTCAAACCACCACACCTTGTTTCTTAAAAGTATTATAATACTCATTTGGAATATTCTTTTCAACCACCATAACCATATATATATATATATTTTTTTTTTTACCTGATAATTGAAAATTATTTCTACATCCCAATATGTCTGGTCCTTAGACTCCCTAATCTGAATTACTCTCCCAAGAAGAGTTTATTCTCAATCTAAATCTTATGTTTTAAATAGCTGCTACTCTACTGATCTGCTAAATACAGTATTTTTTTGTGTGCTAAATGTCAAATTCCCTAAAGAATGTACTGGAGCATTTTTTGCAGTGCATTTTCCATGACAGAGCCTTTGATAATGGTAAAAGATATTGATGGTTACTGAATGAAAAATATTAGATCTCTTTCAAGATATAGTATATATTATTCGATTAGTACTCTATATCTCTGACCTTTATAATCATGTAGTTTTTATACTAATTTCAGGAGTCACTTGAGGCCCAGAATTTATGAGCTATTACTTCATCCTACATCCACTTGTTTTCTATGCTGTTTGTTTCATTTATCTAGATAGAAGTCAATGTAATGGTACAGGTATAGATAGGTAAGTTAGCAATATTATCCATAATAAGAAAGTTCTGGGTTGGAGAGATGGCTTAGTGGTTAAGGCACTTGCCTACAAAGCCTAAGAACTCATGTTTGAATCTCCAATTCCCATATAAGCCAGATGCACAGTGATGCACAATGTCACACATGAACACAAGACAGGGCACATGTCGGAAGTTCATTTGCAGCAGCTCAAATCCATAAGCTAAAAAAAAAAAAAAAAAATTACTAAGTTACAAGGATAAGGTGTTATGAAAAGAGTATTTTCCAAAGTTAAAGGAAAATAGCATGCCATAGTACTTAAGAACATGGACTGTGGAGCCACATCATGATATTTCAAATCTCTGTTTTATCCCATGAGTGTATTTGAGATTTATGTGGTCTGCCTGTGTTTCCGTTCCACATGAGTCATTAAATAGGAATAAAATATGCCCTTGTTTTCCTTCTTCCCATTTTAATTCTTTTCTTATCACTATTAATTGTGGGAAGCACTACTCATCCATATTCCAGTTTATCTCAAGACATACTTTCTGAGACTATGAAGTAAAGTGGCCAGTAAAATAAATTTCTTGGTGTGTTAGTAGATTCAACATTATTTTTTAAATTACACAATTAAGTAATGGTCATATATTGCAAAGTATAAACAAGTATTAAAGATAATCATGTGCCAGGCAAGTAGGAAGCTGTGCCTGGATGAGCAAGGAGTTTGGGAGTAAGAGCAACATAGTGAGATGCAGTCTGTGATGAATATGATGACACAGTACAGAGACCTAACCCATCTTTTGGGCACATGAAGCTCTAAAATCCAAAATTAATGCCAGTATAATGTATCAAACTAAATTATTATTCTTCATAATGGACCTTAATTGAAAAATACTAGTTATATTTAAAAATAGCTTTAGCATGTCAAACAAATTAATAAAATGAGTAATGCTGTTTTGAATGCAAAATGTCCCCAATAGGCTCATGTGTTTCAACACTTAATACCTGTTGGTGGTGCTGTTTTTCTTCCTTATTTCTTTTCTTTCTTTCTTTCCTTCTTCTTTCTTTCTTTCTTTTTCTCAATTTTTGTTAACATTTTCCATGATTATAAAAAATTATCCCATAGTAATACCCTCCCTTCCCCCACTTTCCCCTTCCCCCACTTTCCCCTTTGAAATTCCATTCTCCATCATATCCCCTCCATATCACAATCAGTTTCTCTTTTATTTCGATGTCATGATCTTTCCCTCCTCTTATGATGGTCTTGTGTAGGTAGTGTCAGGCACTATAAGGTTATGGATATCCAGGCCATTTTATGTCTGAAGGGAGCACGTTGAAAGGAGTCCTACCCTTCCTTTGGCTCTTACATTCTTTCCGCCACCTCTTCTGCATTAGACCCTGAGCCTTGGAAGATGTGATCGAGATGTTTCTCAGTACTCAAGTCACTTCTTCCCAGCACTATGATACCTTCTGAGTCGTCCCAAGGTCACTGCCATCTGAAAAGAAAAGATTTTCTATCCAAAGTGAGAGTAACATTAATATAAGGGTATAAATATTAAGAGTAGTGATTACTGGGCAGTTTGATAAGCATAGTATATACATTTTTCCAGACATCAGCAGATGTTACACCCCTAGGGCTCATGATACCCCTGTTTTAAGTTTTCAGTATCAGGGATGTATTCCCTCCCATGGAGGAGGCCTCCAGTCCAATTGGAGGGCAGTTGGTTTCCACCATGACAGATGTGCCTCTATTGTACCAGTTGGCTCATTTGGCCTGGCTGGAAAATTATGAGGCTTGTAGTGTCCACTGCTGAGTATCTTCACTGGTGGTATCTTTTTCTCCCATTGAACTACATGTAGAATGGCTTCTTCTAGCTTTCTGTCAGCTGGTCTACATAGAGGAGGTTATCAGCTCAGTTCCAGCAGGATTTCTCAGTGGGCTTACAGCCCAAGTATGTGGAGTCTTCAGCAATAGGGTCTTATCATCAATTCCTGGTGGGAAACCAAGGGCCTTGGCAATGGCCTATAATGTTTTGGGGGCATCAGGGACCTCCTGGCCAACAACTCACTGGAGGTATTCCATCCCTGTCACTGAAAATTTTCTAACAATTATCTGTGGCTCCTGAATGTCCCATTGTTCAAAACCAGAGGATTCCATATGATTTATTTGCATCCTCTTAGATTTTGATTAGCCCTCCCTCCACCTTTCCTTTACTCAGTCTCTTCCCCTTGAACTCACTTTGGGCCTTTTCACCCCATTAAACTATTCTTCTACTTACATACATATTTCTGTTTTCCTATCTTATGTATGAATTTGCAAGGAAAGAGATAGAGAAAGAAAGAGTGAGAGTACGGGCACACCAGAACATCTAGCTACTGCAAACAAACTCTGAACGAATGTGCCATTTGTGCACCGGGCTTTGTGTGGATACTGGGAAACCAAACCTTGGTCATTAGGCACTGCAGACAAACTTCTTAATTGCTAACCACTTAGCCATCTCTGCAGCCCACTTTTTGTTTGCTGTTGTTTTTGTTTTGGCAGGGTCTCACTTTAACCTATGTTACTGAAAGTCAACCTGTTGTCCAGGTTGACCTTGAACTCATAGTGATCCTCTGATCTCTGCAACCTGGGTACTGAGATTAAAGAAGTGTGCCCTCATAGTGTGGACCCAGTTTCCATTCACCCTCAGCCTCTTGAGTCTGAAGTATCTTGACACTGCAAAGCAAATTAAACACATTTTGTTTTTGCCATGTTATTTGTGATTATAATTTTATCCCAACAGTGAGAAAGTAACTGATATACTGAATTATCAAGCAACACTTTATGTTGTACAGTATTTTTTCCCTGATAAATGCTACTCTGTGTAAATCAAACCTATAGGTGCAACTTGCAGATAAAAAGCAACTTTTGTAATTAACCAGGAAACACAAAGGACAAGATAAAGCACGCAACTACTCAGAGTTTATGCTGCACCAGGAATGAGACTCCTCAGGGTACTGGTCCCAGAGGATCTCTGCTGAGGTCCTTCTTTTGGAATGATCTTCAGGCTTGCTCTATTATTTAGAAACAATGGTAATACTCCAGAGTTTTGAATATTTAAGTATTGTATATTTACAGTTTCATTTGACTTTATTTGCTGGAGTGTTTTGAAACAACTTCAATGTCCCAGAAACTTCCCTGTAAGATTCATGAGTATTTCATGGAATTCGTCTATTGTAATTGTAACCAGAGTGTCAATTGCAATATAATTCAAATCTATCATCAGTAGGGTGGAAGTATGATAGCTCATATTACAAAGAACACCATTACAAGTATCATTTTCAGTTATGATAACCAGTTATAATGAAATATGGGTGAAAGAGAGAGAGAGAAAGAAAGAAGGAGGGAAAGAGAGAGAAAGGGAGGGAACATGAGGAAGAGAGGGATGGAGGAAGAGAGAGACAGAGAAAGATGAAGGAGAGATATTTTATGTTTCTTTCTAAGAAAAATAGAAACTATGAAAGATGAAAGGTATTGTTAGGTAACATAGGACAGTACAATTTTCATGAAAAAATGCTCATATTAAATTTTATCCAATTCCTTGAGCTTTTTCACTTACAGGCATTACTGCCTATGTGTTAAAGGCAAGGCTGAATATTTTGTTACTGAACACTGATCACTGAAGCCCAGTTTTCAGATCTTCAGTGTTTCCAACAAGGGAAATGGGGTAGCCATGCTCCATGGCCCATTCAAAATGGGAAAGGAATACTGGAGAGTCATTCATTGCACATGACATAACAAAGTATTCAATTCAAATAACAGATTTGCCTTTGTTTGTAATAAATTTGAGCAAGTACATGTTACATTTTTGCTTTATATTTCTAAAATATATACATACCATGATATTAAATATAGGTGCCTAAAGGAATCACATAAAGATTAGATGAATAAATACTTACAACCTTGTTGAAAGCATAATGCTGAATAATTATTACTCTCATTTTAAAGAAAATGTATTCATTTGTCTTTGGTAATATCATCTCGATGAAAAATCCAGTCCTAAAAATTAGTCCCCAAAATAATACTTTTCTTAATATAATCTTCTAGTTAAATAAGTAAATATAAAATAAGAGTTTATGTAAGTTGTATAAAAATTTCAGGTCAAAGATTTCAAAATGTGAGATGTTTAAATATTAAGAACTTTAATGTTTAAGCAAATATCATTGGCTTTACTGTTTTTAAGTATAATATTTAAAATATTATTAACGCATTGTCTTTTAGAAGAATAATTAACTCATACTAAAAAGTGTGGAGGTTTTAGTACATTATATATTAGTATTTGATAAGAACTTATGATATTACAGCTAGGCAAACATAGGTATACAGTCCCAAAATCTTATATATAAGCATAGCACACAACTTACTATTTTTTTTTTTTTAAGCCAGGGCACCAATTTGTTTTTAAATATTTTTTTTGTCCATTTTTTATTTATTTATTATTTGAGAGCGACAGGCACAGAGAGAAAGACAGATAGAGGGAGAGAGAGAGAATGGGCGTGCCAGGGCTTCCAGCCACTGCAAATGAACTCCAGACACATGCACCCCCTTGTGCATCTGGCTAACGTGGGACCTGGGGAACCGAGCCTCAAACCGGGGTCTTTAGGCTTCACAGGCAAGCGCTTAACCACTAAGCCATCTCTCCAGCCCAACTTTCTATTTTTTGAAAAGACAACCAACATAACTGAGAAACTTTATTTTAATGGATGACATAGCTCAAGTTCAGAGATGCACTATAATAACCTCCACATATTCCATGGCTTAATGACCAATCTCATTTTAATTCAGAATTTTTCACCTACTTGTTCTTAAAAGGATTGGAGTAAATCTGAAACTGTCTTTCTTGCAAACACATTTTTTCTCTCATAACCTGAGAGCTATAGAAAATGTAAATGTAATATGCTTCCTGAGCTGAACATAAGCCTTTTAACTCCAATGGCTCTTCACAGCTTTTCATTGAAATGAATTTGCCTATTATAAATCAGCAAAATATGTATAATGTTTCATAGGCAGTGTGCGCAAAATACAGCAGTTATTAAAATTACAAATGTTAAACACATTAAAGCTGCCGGAAAATGAGACATCTTTCCTTACAAGTCCATTCGTGGGTAAAGATATATATATTGTTTTTTTTTTTTTAAATACTTCCTTTTTTCAATAAAGAACTTTGTTGACCTTTGGATACTGACAATTCAAATGTTACCATGGCAAGTGGAATATGAAGGGAAAAATTTCCTTGTCCAATATTTATGACCCTTATAGCAGAAGGAAATTTTATTGGCATAGATGAAACCTTAATTTCATGTATAGGTAATATTCTCTGATAATAATATAAACTTAGCTCTTTGCATAAGTTTTTTAAATTATTTTATTTTAAGCAAATATAATTTGCCTCAGGAGATCAGAAATTTTGAGTCATTTTTGATCGCCATAATGACATTTTACTAATGTAGTTACAGGTGTCCATCTTCCAATTTTTCACATCTGTGTCTTCCTTATAAGAACCAGATTAGAATTAGGAAATTTTTGTAACTTTAAATATAATCCTTTTACATTCCATAAATAATCACAAAAATATCATTCCGATCAATTAGCATAGGCTGCTTATATACTAAAATGAAGGATGAAGTTAATGTCACATTGCAATACAGGATTTGGGGAATTTTCTCTTCCACCCATTCCCCAACACTTTTTCTACCTCTTTGAGTAAATAAATTGAAAGAATTAAAGCTATCAATTCCCACCATTTTGGTTGGTTTAAAATGAGTTTCCCATCATTATTTTTCCTGCTCAATATTCTATTAAATTCCATGATTGTAATAATAATGTTATTTTTATTCTTATAGGGCTATCGTGTTACTTAATGAATGTTCATTGCCTAATTGGAGATTTTTGGATGGCTGATGATATTCTGGTGCCAAGTGAACTACTACTATATTAAAATAAATGCTGAGGCAAAACAGTGTGGAAGGTGATGGCCTGACAAGTATGTCATGTTACTAAGTGGAAAGGATATTACTTATTTGGCAGTTTTCTACATACAGTAAATGTATGTGTCCACTAGCAAACTGAAGTAGAGAATGGAAATTATCACACAAACAAGTTTTGAATTTCCAACATATGTAAATACTGAGATTTTGTTTACATTTTTAAAAAGTCTTTATTTATAGCTGGGCGTGGTGGCGCACGCCTTTAGTCCCAGCACTCGGGAGGCAGAGGTAGGAGGATCGCTGTGAGTTCGAGGCCAGCCTGAGGCTACATAGTGAATTCCAGGTCAACCTGGGCTAGAGTGAGACCCTACTTCAAAACAAAAACCACAAAAAAAGTCTTTATTTATTTATGAGAGAGAAAGAACCGGACAGATACACAGAGAGAAAGAGAGAGAGGACATGTGTGTTTAAGTGCCTCTTGCCACTGTGAACTCCAGACACATGTGCCACTTTGTGCATCTAGCTTTAAATTGTTATTGGAGAATCAAACCCACTTGTAAACAAGTGCCTTTCATCTGTAGGCCATCTACAGAGCCCAAATTCTGAGATTTATTTATTTATGTTTTACTCAGTGGAAATTTATGTTTGTAAGAGGACATATAAACATAGTAAAGAAAATGTGAAAGCATGAAAAGTTGTGCCTAAACATATATTCTTTAAAACAACAGCAGAGTGTAGTGAAAAAGTGAGAGCTTGGAGTCAAAAGTTAGCCCAATCCCAGAGTCCATTACTGTTGAAATTCTATGAGACAGATAAGATCTGTTTTGTGCCCACCTGTCTTCCAAGTGTGGAAAAAAAAAAAATACTACATACATACCTGTGGTTCGGCAACTATTTTCATGTGTAGTAATGAGTCCATGACCTGGGAAAGCCAAGCAGCAATGCTAATATTAACATGATATGTACATTATTAAAATAAAGACACTAGCATTTTAAAGCTTTCATCATAAATCTACATAATATTTGTATATGTTATAAAATATTATACGTTATAAAATATTAAAAACAGTTTATTTTGAAAATAATTTGCAATCATACCATTTGGCAATTAGCATGTTTGGTCATCAGGGTCAACCTCACTTTGTCTTTCCCTGGGAACATTATGAAAGAAAGCATCAGACTGGGGAAAAGGACCAGCAGTACAGAATTCAAGCTCTGTAAGAAAGGTGGCCAGAATTTGGATTCCCAGAACCTATGTAAAGCTAGGCACAAGTAACATATGAGAATAAGGACATGAGTTTAATCCTCAAAGCCCATGTAAAAATTTCAGCCATGTGTAATCTCAGTGCTTGAGAAACAAACAAGTGGACCTCAGGGGCTTGCTGACCAGCTAGACTAGCCTGATCAGTGAGAGTCCAGCCAATGAGAGATCCTGTCTCAACACTAGCCAAGGCTCAGTGAACATTGCTGTGGAGGGGGTGGAACAATTGTAAGAGCCACAGGGTGGAACGTAGTATCCCTAGGCATTCTCTCCTCTCCCCCTCAAGATTGATTGATGCATTCATGACCCCAGTATAAATTGCAACAAATAATCTCCACTGAGGAGTCTTCAGTGGATTGTTGGAGAAGAAAGGGAATATTAGAGTCTAACCCAGTGGAATTATGACCAACATACAATGTCCACACAGTAAAATTAATACTTAATTTTTAAAAATCAAGATTGCCTTCTATCCTTCACATACACATGCAAATGATATTTTCACATTAAAAAAAAAATGGTGATGCTGAGGAATTGGCTTTGTGGTCAAAGGTTCTGGGTTGTAAAGCCTGCTAGTCTGGGTCTGATTCCCCAGTACCCATGTAAAATCAGATGCAAAACTGTGGCACACATATCTGACACTTGTTTTCAGAAGCAAGAGTCCCTGGCACATTCATACACATGCACATACACACAAATACCTAAATATAAATATTTTTACAAAAAATAAAATATATTTTTGAATAACATGTGTGGTATGTTAGAGAGAAAAAAGTGACAACCTATGTGGAAAAGAGAAGCAGAGATAGGATTAGAGAAGATGGGACAGTAAGTGTGCTTTGGTCCCTACAGTAATAGCTCAGAAGATTATGATATTGAAATCTGAATAAAATGACTTTTGAGTAAAATGGGGAGCTGATGCAAGATTTTGAGGAGAGGAGTTATTTGATCAAACTTGGATCCTTAAAGGATTCCTCTATACTCAGGCTGGTTTCTTGACAGTTAAGTTTGGTATCACAGGTATCAGAGGTGAAACAGGAAGATTGGGCTAGGAGCTTAGGAGGATGGTAACAGGTGTTTGGATGCTATATATGTTTTACTGTATCCAATGATAGACTGATTAGACATTTGATAAGTTGGCAATTATACATACAAGATTGCAGAAGGAAGATCTGAGCTTTGGAAGAATATCTCAGAATTGCTGTTGGAAAACTGTCCCAGAGATAGGATTGGATGACATCACAAAAGGAAAACAAGAAGGAGGAACATGTCCTGATAATGATTTTGGCCATTTTCATAGTGAAAGACAAGATAGACGCTGGAAAGGGGTGAAGGTGGAAGATAAGGAGGATAAGGAAGGGCTGGAGAATGAGCCAGAAGAAGAGGAGACAAATGCTTCTATCAGGACAAGTATGAAATGACTTACATTAGAGGGCCAGGGTAGTTGTATTGAGATTAAAGGAGAATCTGAGAGAATAGAAAGGATATTTGAGGATTATTGTCAGAACATGAGAGTGAATCTATGTACATAGAGCAGTCAGGTATAGTATTTTCAAGAGAAAGATATATATATTTCAACTTGGAGAAGTGCAACATATATCTTAAGCTAATGAAAATGAAGTAGGGGTTCGGGTAGATGGCAGACATACATGGTAACCCACCTGTAATCCCAGGCTCAAGAGGTAGAGAAGGGATCCCTGAAGCAGGCTGGCTAGCTAGATTAGTAGAATCAATGAGCTCGAGGTTCAAGTAAGAGACATTGGTCAGAAAATAAGGTAGAAATCTATGGAAGGAAACATCTGACAATGTCAATCCTCTGACCTCCACATGTATGCACTTGTATGTGCATTTGCCCCTGCACACACGAGTGTCTACTTACATATGAACACACATATGCACATGTATGAATAACATACACACAATAAAAAAACTATACACACAAAGGAAAATAATCCAATAGAGAGTAAAGGGATAGTATGTGTGTGTGTGGGGGGGGGGGGGCAACTACAAAGCAAAGTTCTCCAGTAGAAAAAGAAGGGATGAAATTTGTTCCAAACAGAGCAACTGGTTTTACTTAAGAGCAAGAAAAACTTCATCTTTGAAGCAAGAAATCAGGTACAGATGCTAGAGGTATAGAGAGATGTTATAGGAGTTTACAAATATGTCTCCATACTCTTTGCTACTTATTTCATTTTTAAAAATATTTGGACTGAATATTTTAATGTTCACTCTAGTAAACTCAACCAATAGGCTCTATGGTTCTTATATATCACCTTAGTATTCATTGCTTGCTATTATTAATATAGCTGTTTATAATTTATTCCATTTTCTAACATCTAGTTCTTTAATCCATATGAATTATATTGAGAGTAAAGAGGACAAAAAGTGTTAGGTTAGGACAAAATGGAGTTTCCTGAGGACAGCAGGGGGGAGGCAGAGATAAGGAAGTGGGTCATTCACATTCCTCAAGCAACTACCCAGACATTATCCCTTTCTTGCCTAACAATGCTCCAAATACAGGTTTACTGCCCCCCTTTCTCCCATCTGATCACTTCTGGTCTCACAGCCTATGACTAATGTAAAGAACAAAGGAGTTTCTTCACTGTTCCTCACCTTCTGCCAACTGAAGAGCTCTATATAGTCCACTGCTGTGATCCCAAGTCCATTGCTCTGCTCTTGAGAGTCAGTCCTGGCAGCTTGTGCCCCCTACCCCCCAATAAAAACTTCCATCTTTGCCTCAGAGTGGTCTCCATGGTCTTGGTCACTCCTGAACCTTACATGTGGTACCCTGGCTCAGGAAGGAAGGCTTCTGATTGCCCTCTTTTGCAGCCAGACCTCTTTTTCCCTGACAGGACCATGGATCTGCCACTTGATCCTCTGAAGGCTTCGGACCATCTCTGTCTGATACAGGCTCTCACACCCACCACAACTGAGCCTCACTGTTTTTCCCATCTCCTCTTTCTCAGTAAGTGTCCCTCTTGGGTTGACCTATGCTCGGGTTTCATCTCTCCTCGCAAAGCAGTGCTGGCATGCCAGTCTACACCCCTGGCCCCTAAGCCCCATCCCAGTTCTCCAGAAAGATGCATTCTGGACGCCTTGTGTCTCTGGCTCTGTGGTCTTCTGCACCCTAAGGGGTGCCCTTTGGCTCGGTTGCACCATCTTGGGATACCACCTCTCCCACCCACCTTTTCCTCTCCTTCCTGAGCTCTCATCTTCCACTGCAAACTGCTTTTGCTGTCGGGAGCACAGTCACCTTCCTCGCCCACTATCAGACTAAAAAGCAGTTGCAACCTGTGTGGCCTCTACCCACATGGTTGGCACAGACTCATTCACCCTAACTGGATATATTAGTGGGCCATATTAGTGTTCTGTATAAACCCAGCTTAAGCTCTGGTTTATTTTTCTCTCGCCCTTGTTTTGTTCTTTCCCTGTCTCCTTAAGAACTTAAAGCCTCTATGACTCTTGACATTTTATCTTTCTTTGCAACTCTGCGTGGCCACATCCATAAGCTAGATAATGCGTCCAAATGGCCTGAAAATGGTACTTTTGATTTCCAAATTCTCACTGGTTTTAAACAAATTTCTGCCAACATACAGGCAAATGGTCTGAAATACCCTATTTTTTACTCTGCATGCACTGCCTGCTCTCTGCCCTACCTGCTTGTCTTACTAGGTCCTTCTAGCCCCTCCCCCATACTCATACTCGCCCTGTGCTTTTGACCCTGATGCCTTAGAGGACCTGACCCTAACAGCTCCTCTGGCTCCTCCAGCTCCCTCAGCTTCTTCTGATGCTCTGCCCAATAACAAGGTTTGACTTTAATCTCCAGAGTTGTGAATAGAAGAAATTTAAAATGGAAATGTATAACTTCTAAATAAATGAATAAATATGTGAAGAGGAAATGGTTGTCTGGAGTCTATATGAAAAGTGCACTTGAGGGCTAAAGAGATGGCTTAGTGGTGAAGCGCTTGCCTGTGAAGCCTACGGACCTCGGTTTGAGGCTCAATTCCCCAGGACCCACGTTATCCAGATGCACAAGGGGGCACACACATCTGGAGTTCGTTTGCAGTGGCTGAAGGCCCTGGCGTGCCCATTCTCTCTCCTTCTCTCTATCTGTCTCTTTCCCTATCTGTCACTCTCAAATAAACAAATAAAAATAACAAAAAAATGAATAAAAAAAAGAAAAGTGCACTTGAAATGAATATGTGTGTGAGTATGTACGTGGCTCACAGCCCTAAGGCAGCAGAATGATTTCTGTTCCGAGCAGTGCGATTTTATTGTGGGGATGTTTTCCACCAAGCCCATTGTACGAGAATGCATAACCAACTTTTACTGTTGAATGTCCCCCAGAATGAACACTAAAAGTAATTAAGGTCATAGACAAAAAAAATTACAAAATTCTCCTTCTCTTTAGGAGTTGTAAAATGGCAGGATCAGAAAGCAGCCTATAGTCCAGAGGGAACTCCAAAACTGTCCTTGAAATTTAGGGGGAAACTGGGTCTTTCTTAGCTTCCCTCCCTTGCAGATCCAGGGAACTGCAAGCACAGGGGATCTCAGGATCCTGGCCCCAGCATGGTGATGAATGAATGCCAAGTCGCTATGGGGACTTCTTATAATTAATGTGTAACTGTTGAACACTTTTAAGAAATTTATAATTGGTTTACATTTACTTTATCTTTTTTTGGTTCTATGAAACTACTAACCCACAATAGCCTCAAGATTTATGTTTAAATTTAAAAGTATTCAATACTGAATTTGTAAAAAAAAAAATTCTAAAATTTCTAATGTTTAAGTCTGCTTTCATATTTTTAAAAATGGGTTTCTGGGAAGTTATAAAGTTCCAAAATCTATGTTTATTCTGGGTAAATAGAATAAGTCAAATCTGATCTACTCATTCTTTAAAAAAGTTATTTCAAGAGGCCTTTTGAGGGGAAAAAAGTTCATATTAAAAGTGTAATTGTAAGAACAATTAAAGTTTCCGTTGGTAGTTGTGAGATGAACTGACTGGAAAAGATAAACTGGAGAGAAAAGTTTATACGTTGGATGTTATATGAGTAAGCTTAAACAAGTTAAAAACAAAGTACTTAATCAAATTACAGACTTCTAGAGATATAAAATGACTATTAGCCTAGTATGTAGCTAAATTAATTTCAAAAACTGACTTACAGATTGGATGGACATCATATTTAGTTTTTAAAAATGTAAATCTCCTCATAAAACATGTATATATTATATAAAGTTATTCCACCTCTGATGAACTTTAAAATTTTTCATGTGTATTTTAAATTTTGTCAGCATATCTTTTGTTCATAGTTTACTCTCTGTAGCCTCATATGCCTTAAATACGTAACCTCTAATTTTTGTTACTATCAGACTTTTCCAGAAATCAAAATATTAGAATATTATAATTTGGTTTATACAAAATCCATGATGTTTAGCTATCAATAAGCATGTATCTTCATGGCTGGCTAAAACTCTATGATTTTAAGATGTTTCTGTTCCTGTTCATGCTAATTTTGCTAGATGATTATCACTGAGGTTATAATCTAAGTCTTAAAAAAGTGACTTATTGCGATTTTGTTCTTAGAAAAGCTGAAAAGGCTCCCCATGTCTTAAAAAAATCTACTGTATAAAAACAATGTTAATATAGTTTGTGTAAGCCTCATAACAGTCATAAATTTTCCTTAGTTAAGCCTTAAGATTGTTCAATGGTAAAAAGTACTTATTTAAGAAATTACTTTGTATCTGTCTTATGGTCTCTAATGTAACTCAACAATGACCAAGTTTTATTTTATTCTTGAGTTATGTATAACCAGTCCCAGCCAAGGTTTCACTTAATTAGTTGTCTCATTTCTGATATCTTAAATTCATTACTTATAGAGATATCAATACTCAAAACATGGAAATATAAACAATGATAATACAATTTTCAAAGCTTCATGTAACAGTCATGAATATTTCTTTAGTAATGTATAATCAAGTCTCAGTCAAGGTTTCACTTAATTGTCTCATTACTGGGATCTTAAGGTCATTGCCTATAGGGATAGTGATACTTAAAACATGTTTCCTTCCCTAAAAAAGTAATCTTGAATTTTTCTATTTCCAATTTGGGGGGTAATTGGTACTTACATTGATATGCAGACTAGCCAAACTTGTTTTCCAACACAGATGGTAAGTTTTTATACTGTATTGTCTTTTCCTAACATACAATTTCAAATAGTCCACTGTCTGTGATCCCAAGTTGACTGTTCTGCTCTTCAGGACCAGTCCTGACAGCTTGGGTCTCCCCCCACCCCCCCACAAATAAAAACTTCCACCTTTGCTTCAGAGTGGTCTCTGTGGTCTTTGTCACTCCTGAACCTTACAAAAGGTAGAGCAGAATTCTTTAATTTAAATTTCCAAACTTAAAGGTGTGTTTGAGGATTATTAACATACTAATATTCTATATCCTGATAAAGAACTGTAGAACATCTTTTATATTGGCTTAATTTTAAAAATAAAGTCCTGCCTACTTTTGGTACAGTAAATTTAGTGACTTAAATGTGTGCCAATTAGGTAAATAATATGCTTTTAAAAATATGACTAAATGTACCAAACTTAGAAGAGTTCAATAAAAAGCTACTTTTTAAGTCTCCCCACTTCCTTTATACAATTTAGTCATCACCATTTTTTTTTTTTTGAATGACTTCAAAGCCAGAAACCCATCACTTTCAGAATATTTTCAGTTGCAAATATAACTTTTTAGGGATCGTCACAAGTCTAATAGTTTCCAACTCAAAATTCATGTATCACTTTTAGTTTAGGCCTTTCCCTTTCCCTAGCTCTTGGATGATTTATGCCTTAGATTAGAAGACTCTGCTCCTTTCCTGTTCATTGTATTGTGAAAATCTGCATTTTATGGTGTCCCTTTTTTCTCCTTTGTGTGTGATCACAAATACTATATCCAACAAAATGAAACATGAAATACTTATCTAAAGATATGAGGAAGAAGCTACCAACTAATTTGGCACTATTGGAGTAAAAGATTAGGGGTTTTAAGTTTGAGAGGAAGAAGTTCAGACCACTTGTTTGTTAATTGGCTTCATAGAAAGGAAGAAAAAAAAGAGCTTTTACTAGTTTTCATGACAGGAGGCTCTTCTCTCAAAAGAGTAAAACTGTTTCTCTAAAGTTTAGCTCCCATCATACCACAGAATCTGGGAGATTAAGACTATCTTGTGGGTGATTGCATTGCAGAAAGATAACTCTTAGGCTCAGTGCTGGCGATGGCAAGCATGCCAATTCAGGATCACTAGGAATCGAGCGCTGAAGAGCTGCATGACACGGTTCCAGCCCAGCTGTCTCTTCCTTGAAGTCCAATGTGGCCCCTCTATTGAAACATCTTTGGCTCTCTACGCTACAGATATCTATGGTTTTCTGTATAATGTTTGTCTTTTTCTGTCTTTCACTTGGTGCACCAATCTCTAAGTTTACTTTTCCAACAAAAATGGATGCTAGTAAAGTGTTGGTCAATGTATCAGAAAGAAGCTCTGGCATAGAATTGATGAAACAAGAAAATGGTTCAGAAATAATTGTTTTCCCTAAAGCCCTTAAAAAAAGTCAGGCATGGGGCTGGAGAGATGGCTTAGCGGTTAAGTGCTTGCCTGTGAAGCCTAAGGACCCCGGTTCGAGGCTCGGTTCCCCAGGTCCCACGTTAGCCAGATGCACAAGGGGGCGCCCGTGTCTGGAGTTCGTTTGCAGTGGCTGGAAGCCCTGGCGCACCCATTCTCTCCCTCTCCCTCTATCTGTCTTTCTCTCTGTGTCGGTCGCTCTCAAATAAATAAATAAATAATGAACAAAAAATTATTAAAAAAAAAAAAGTCAGGCATGGAGTATAGTACACTGAAGAGGAAATAATGAACCTCCTGGAACAATGTAAAAATTGTTCTATGACTAATTTTTCTGAATGGTGGCAATTGCAGCAACCTATGACTCTTCACCAAGAATCCTTACAAGAAAAACACTGAAGTCAAAAAGAGTTCAATGGGGAGGACCAAAGTCTAAATATTGGAGGGACATGAAAAGGAAAATTCAAAAGAAATGGTTGGGGGATAAATGGGTTTATTGGATCAATGGTGGGAACCCCCTTTTTGTGGTTGTTCTGTCTCTCACCTTTAATATAGTAATTGAACATAGGAGCTCATGGAACCGCAAGTCCTTGACCACACATGCGTGAGGAAAATATGAAAATGGTTATTCATTATAGGGGTCTAACAACTGTACTTGAGGTAAATAATTGTGGAATTGTTTGATGTAATGAAATAGCAAAAAGTTTCTATGAATTCTGTGGAACTGTACCTTTCTTGAAGTTTGCTCTCACATGACATGATCAGAAAATAAAAGACTGAGGTTAAAAGCTATGGCAGCAGAAAAGCAGAGACAGAGAGAGAGAGAGAGAGAGAGAGAGAGAGAGAGAGAGAGAGAGGGAGAGGGAGATGGAGAAACTCAGCTGCCTTCAGCATTAGCCTGTCAGCTTGCACCAGAACTTGACTTCGAGTCGTTTTGTTATTGCGCCGCTCCTTTCACACCTCTCTTGGGGGATGTTGGGGGGGGCGGGGCTCCTTCAATCCAGTACTGGACCTGGACAGCTCAGAAGACTCTGTGCAGGGATTTAAACCACTGGAGCAGCTGTTAAAATGATTTACATCTTAAAAGGTCAGAGGAAGAGTTTACTTTAGCAGTGTGCTTCAGTAAAGGCTCTGACTACAGGAAGATCAGGGGTCTAGAGTCAGGATAACAGGATAAAGCTGGCCTCAAATCTAATCAAGATCTCAGGAATATCGAGGACCTTAAACAAAAGGGTATGAGATTGGCACTGTCCTCTTTCTTGTGTCTTTGCCAAAAAGTTTCTGGCGATAAGAAAATCTCTCTGGTCTGTACCTTTTCAAACACAGCATATGGTAGTGTGTTAGGAATGCATTCAGTGTCCATATAACTTTTGTCTTATTCAGAAACGTTAATAGCTCTTTTATATTATGATAATTTGCCATGTATATTTGATTTCAAATGTTTGTTTTAATTTTGTCTTCATGAATGCCAATTTTGAAATTTGGTATGAATGTGTAAGCTATTGCCATATTATCTTAAATGTTGTATGCAAGCAATTATCTTGTCAACAAATTATGAGAGTACTATTTCTTCTGCATTTTATTTCTCATTTCTCACTTTTTTGGATCACTAATACCTCCCACAGTGCTTAATAAAAGCAGTATAGTATATTATTTTCTTTTGTGCTATGGGACTTAAAGAATTGCTATTATTTCAACATTAGGTGTGAATTTTAATGTAAGCTTTTAACATGATTGTGTATGTCAGGGGAAAAAAAAAAGCATACTCTATTTTTCCTAAGAAATTTTATCTATGATATTAATTTTGTAAACAGATTATTTGTAGTTAGTAAATTTTCTCTGTGCATGTTAGAGATTTATCATTCCAAGTTAAGTTTCAAAGTCACTGACTTTTCTACTACTTTCTAATATTTTACATTTAAATATTTAACACTTCTGGAATTACTGTTGTGAATGCTGGCACTTCTCCTAATTTCTGCTGTCATTTGGGTTGTCTATAACATGTGGTATTATGCTAGCGTTTGTTTCTCAGCACAGTGCTTCATGCTATAATTATAATGATCATAGCTCTGTGTCTGAAAATTCAGCTTCTCTTTTGGCTTTGTATCACTGATGGGTATTTAACCACTTAGTGCCTAGCTAATTTATGTATGGAAGGAAATGAGGATGGTAATGAGGTAAGAAAATTTTTAGACATCTGCCCAACATGCACAGGGTTAGAAATGATTTTGCAGAAACTGAGCAATTCTGTCTGGTGACATTTAAATTCCGTTTATTACTCATGATTATAAAATGTGCCAAGTAATCTTTCCATACACTTTCATATCACTTGTTCACATAGAGAAGACATACTGAAATACTGTTACTTGCAACACTCTTTCCTGGAACTTCTTTCCTACATAATGGTAGATAAGAAATACAGCAGTATGGCCTGACATAGTGAGGCAGATAGCTATAAAGTATACCACATTTTGTAAACTTTCCCAAGTAAAGCCGCTACAACATTGACAGAATCCTACATGAAGACTCAACATCATTAGAGCTTTTTTGAACAATTGACATCAAGAAATCTCAAACTGTTGACCTATTTTAAAGTGAGTTACAACAATACTTCTCACCTAAGCTCTCAGCTCCTGTTATCTTTCTGTCTTTTTATTCTGAAAATGACTGGCATCCTTTTATCATCTTAAAATCTTGAGAGCCTTTAAACGAAATAGACTAGGTAAAATTAATGCTTCTGATGTTCTGATGTTGAGACAGTCTCAGAGCTTGGAGCTGTGGAAAAGCAGGAAATATGCAGGAACATACAGTGAAGTGGGATTGGACGTGATTTCAGGAGCATACTGCCCTGGAGCAGTCAAAAGCAAGGTGCCCACTAAACCACAGCTTTGAACCAGGGTCAATGAAGCATCTCTCTCTTACTACAGGTACATTGCATCAACCTGGATAGATTTACATCCCCATTATTTATATAGCTGCACCCCTGCCTTAGTAGTGCTTTTTTTTTTCTCTCCAAAAATGAAAAACAAAAAATTGGTAGCAGAATATATATGAGAGACTTGATGTGAGAAACCACTCCTTCTCTTTTATCAGCTCTCTGCTAGTCCGAGTCAAAGCCGCAACTGAAACTGCCCACATAGTTAAGAACATGCTATTAGTAATTTATAAAATATGCATTCATTAGAGAAGTATATAAGATTTAATTTTCTCAAAACCATACAGCCAGATATATATATATATATATATATATATATATATATATATATATATATATATATGTATGTATGTATATTCTTTTAGTTTTCATTATCATGAACACTTGTGACTTTTTTTTTTGAGAATACCTTATATATTCCAAAAAGGCCTCACACTCTTTATGTAGCCAAGGATTACTGGAACTTCCTGAACCTCCTGTCTGTACCTCCTGAATGCTGAGACTACAGGCATGAACTGTCTCACCTGGTTTAAATGATATATGAATCTAGCATAGTGCTTCATATATTTCTTATATTATATTATATTCATACTATTCTTATCTCAAAATAATCCTTTCAGCCATTATTAACCATTAGAAAGCACTTATACATTTGCAGTATTTAAATCAAAGATTAATCCATATAAATTCAAGAAAAGATAATTTGGTCCAAATACTTGACTAGTTTGGATGCAATGAGTACATCATATGCATTGGAGTTATTGCTACTTACTTGCAACATTATAGATAACATTTATTTACCATATCTTAGTAAAAAAGTGAAAGATAAATAATTTAGTCTATACTATAATAACTGGCTCTTTAGGAAATGAACATAAACACCCTTTAAATTTCCCTGAATGATAACTGCAAACACACTGATATGTGTAAGGAAAGAAGATAAACACTAATAGAAATTTATGGATATCACACATTTACAATTAGTCGTTTTTCTGTTATATAGTATTGTGCATAATCTTCCTGAAACAAGCAATGTCATTGTTTTCCTAAAAAATGTCTGTCTGTGTAAATGAACTGTAAATTGGAGGCAAACATCTGTTTACAAATCTAAAATGTGGAAGTTATCACATAGAAGGCTAGTTTCAAAACATAAAGTCACTAAAAACAATTTGGCACACTGATCAAAAGATTTTCAATGTGAATATCATTAAGAATATCTATATATAGGTATCAATTCAGAAATTCAAATTATTTCTAACCATACAGTTTTTCATAATATATCATAAAATATAAACATGAATAGCTAAATTTTAGGCACATGCATATCAGAATAACATCCAAACCTAAACATGCTGTTGTCAAAGATTATTTGTTAAATTATAAAACTGACCAATAAAAATGATTCTGGAGGGGCTGAAGAGATGGGTTAGTGGTTAAGGCACATGCCTGTGAAATCTAAGGACCCAGGTTTAATTCTCCAGGTCTCACATAAGCCCAGATGCACATGGGGATTCATGTGTCATTTTTTTTTTTTTCAGCTAGTGGTCCTAGCACATCCTCTCTCTCTCTGTCTCTAATAAATAAATATGGGGCTGGGGGGATTGCTTACTGGTTAAGGTCTTTGGTTGCAAAGCCAAAGGACCCAAGTTGTATTCCCCAGGATCCACGTTAGCCAAATGCACAGAGGGCACACACATCTGGAGTTCATTTGCAGTGGCTGGAAGCCCTGGCACACCCATTCTCTCCCTCTCACTGTTTCTCTATATCCCTCTTTCTCTGTCAACTACATAAATAAATAAAAATAAATATTAAAAAAAAAAGATTCTGGAAAAGTATTTATCATGTTCACCTGATCATACAGGTGTGTTTAACCCAATTTCTAGAATTAATTATAAAATTGAACATATATTTCTATAATGGTTCACACAGTAATTTGGGGGATGGATGAAACATCATTAGTACTTTATAATTACATACACGTGAGTGATTTTTATATTAATTTAATTCAATTTGTATCATACATTTTGAACATGAAACAAGACAGCATTATCTACATATAACAGAGAGAGACAGAGATAAATAAAAAGAGGGGGAAGGGAATGAGTGCACAAGGGCCTCCTACAAGTGCAAATGAACTCCAGACTTATGAACCACTTAGCAATCATGTGCCTTTAGCCACTTAACCATCCCACAGCCCCAATTCCCCTTTCTTTACAGTGTGTAATCATTGAAATATATAAGAAATTGAGGCAGGGTAGCAGGATTGTCAAGAGTTCGAGGCCACCCTGAGGCTACACAGCAAATTCCAGGTCAGCCTGGGCTAGGGTGAGACCCTACCTTGAAAAAACAAAAAAAAGGAAGAAAGAAAGAAAGATATGCTGATATTATTTGATAAATAATTCTGGAAATTCAAATTCTCATTTCATCATAATTTCAAACTATTTAAGTTATTGCTTAAAATGAGTTTAAATGCACATACTTTCTACAAAAAATACAGTGTACTGAATCATTTATTAATGAACATTCCTTTAGTGAATATTATGTGTCAGGTGCTAAACTTGGGCCTGGATATTCAATAGAGCTACATATGCTCCATCCAGTCTCCAAAATTGCTTGAAATAAGTAGTTCAACATAATTTAAATCAGCATGTACTTATGGTGACATATTAAGACATTATTATTTAATTCTAAACCATGTTAAGAATATACATTAAGCCAAGAAAATAAATTCTAAATTCTAAAAATATCAATATTCAATATTCTCTAAGTCAGAAAATATTTACACATCCAGTCTTTCAACCAACCATTAATCATTGTACAGTGTTCTTAATTCATAAAAATGTCCATTACTATGTCAAGAAGCATTCCATATCATTGTTTGCAAGGCTTGCTAGTGTAAAAATTTTATTTTGGTGAGCTGAATCCTACGATTTGCTATTCTCAGGTTCCTGTGTATGGTAATAGAATGGAAATTATACCATCCATATTAATTATTTGATTATTTCTTTTTAAGGTCCTTCTCCACTACTGAGCTAAAATTTCTACAAGATAATTTGATTTTGTTAATTACTGTTTACTAATCATTTTTAAATTGTAGTTATGGACATGTCATCCTGGGAAAAAATAAACAGAGAGGCATCTGGACTAAATGAGGTCATAGAAGGAATGGACCTAACAGATATATACAGGACATTTCATCCAAAGGATGCAGAATATACATTCTTTTCAGCAGCACATGGAACATTCTCTAAAATAGACCATATATTAGGACACAAAGCAAATCTTAACAAATTCAGGAAAATTGAAATAATTCCTTGCATTCTGTCTGACCACAGTGGAATTAAACACAAATCAGTAGCAAGAAAGGCTATAGAGCATACACAAAATCATGGAAATTAAACAATGCACTAGTAAATGATGAATGGGTCAATGAAGAAATCAAGAAGGAAGTCAAAAAATTTATAGAGTCAAACGATAATGAGAACACAACGTATCAAAATCTCTGGGACACAATGAAGGCAGTTCTAAGAGGTAAATTTATAGCCTTAAGTGTCTATATTAAGAAATTAGAAAGGTCGCAAGTAAACGACTTAATGCTTCACCTTAAAGCCTTGGAAAAAGAAGAATAAGGCAAACGCAAAATCAGTAGATGGGAAGAAATAATAAAGACTAGGGCAGAAAATAAATAAATAGAAACAAACAAACAACAACAACAACAAAAAAAAAAAAATCCAAAGAATTAATGAAACAAAGAGTTGGTTCTTTGAAAGGATAAACAAGATTGATAAACCCTTAGCAAATCTGACCAAAAGAAAGAGAGAAGAGACACAAATTAATAAAATCAGAGATGAACAAGGTAGCATTATAAAACATTCCAGAGAAATTAAAAAAAATCATAGGGACATACTATAAAAGCATATACTTCACAAAGTATGAAAATTTGAAAGAAATGGATGATTTCCTTGATTTATATGACCTACCTAAATTAAATCAAAATGAGATTAATCACTTAAATAGACCTATAACAAATATGGAGATCCAAACAGTTATCAATAATCTCCCAACTAAAAAAAGCCCAGGCCCAGATGGATTCACTGCTGAATTTTACCAGACCTTTAAGGAAGAGCTAACACCATTGCTTCTTAAGCTTTTCCAGGAAATAGAAAAAGAAGGAATTCTACCAAACTCCTTCTATGAGGCCAGCATCACCCTGATACCAAAACCAGGCAAAGATAGAACAAAAAATGAAAATTACAGAGCAATCTCCCTCATGAACATAGATGCAAAAATTCTCAACAAAATATTGGCAAACAGAATACAAGAGTATATCAAAAAGATCATTCACTCTGACCAAGTAGGCTTTATCCCAGAGATGCAGGGATGGTTCAACATACACAAATTTATAAATGTCATACATTATATAAATGGGTTGAAGGACAAAAATCACATGATCATCTCATTAGATGCAGAGAAAGCATTTGACAAAATCCAACATCCCTTCATGATAAAACTCCTACAGAGACTGGAAATAGAAGGAACATATCTCAATATAATAAAGGCTATTTATGACAAGCCTACAGCCAACATATTACTAAATGGGGAAAAACTGGAAGCTTTTCCACTAAAATCAGGAACAAGACAAGGGTGTCCACTGTCCCCACTTTTATTTAATATAGTTTTGGAAGTCCTAGCCATAGCAATAAGGCAAGAGACACACATAAAAGCGATACAAATTGTAAAGGAAGAGAACAAGCTATCATTATTTGCAGATGACATGATTCTATACATAAAGGACCCTAAAGACTCTACTAGCAAACTGCTAGAGCTGATCAAAACCTACAGCCATGTAGCAGGATACAAAATAAATACACAGAAATCAGTAGCCTTCATATATGCTAACAACAAACACACAGAGGATGAAACCAGAGAATCACTCCCATTCACAATTGCATCAGAAAAAATAAATAAATAAAGTACCTTGGAATAAACCTAACGAAGGAAATAAAGAATCTCTACAATGAGAACTTTAAAACACTCATGTGAGAAATTGCAGAAGACACTAGAAAGTGGAGAAACATTCCTTGTTCCTGGACTGGAAGAATCAATATTGTAAAAATGGCAATCTTACCTAAAGCAATCTACACATTTAACGCAATCCCTATCAAAATTCCAAAGGCATTCTTCATGGAAATAGAAAAAACAATCCAAAAATTCATTTGGAATCACAAAAACCCTCGAATATCTAAAATAATACTGAGCAACAAAAATAAGGCTGGTGGTATCATCATACTTGATTTTAACCTATACTACAGAGGCATAGTAACAAAAACAGCATGGTACTGGCACAAAAACAGACATGTAGATCAGTGGAACAGAATAGAGGACCCAGATGTAAGCCCAAGTAGCTATAGCCACCTGATATTCGATAAAAATGCCCAAAATACTCATTGGAGAAGAGGCAGCCTTTTCAGAAAATGGTGTTGGGAAAACTGGATATATATCTGCAGAAGGATGAAAATAGATTCTTCTCTCTTGCCATGCACAAGAATTAAGTCCAAATGGATTAAAAACCTTAACATAAGATCTGAAACTCTGAAACTGCTAGAGGAAAAAGTAGGGGAAACCCTTAAACATATTGGTCTTGGCAAAGACTTTCTGAATACTACCTCAATTGCCCAGGCAATAAAACCACAGATTAATCACTGGGACCTCATGAAATTACAAAGATTTTGCACTGCAAAGGACACAGTGAAAAAAGCAAAGAGGCAACCTACAGAATGGGAAAAAAATCTTCGCCAGCTATATATCTGATAGAGGATTAATATCTAGGATATACAAAGAACTCAAAAAGTTAAATAATAAGGAATCAAACAAGACAATCAAAAAATGGGCTATGGAGCTAAATAGAGCATTCTCAAAGGAAGAAATACGAATGGCATATAAGCACCTAAGAAAATGTTCTACGTCACTAGTCATCAGGGAAATGCAGATTAAAACTACATTGAGATTCCATCTCACTCCTGTCAGATTGGCCACCATCATGAAAACAAATGATCATCAATGTTGGCGGGGATGTGGAAAAACCAGAACCCTTCTACACTGCTGCTGGGAATGCAATCTGGTCCAGCCATTGTGGAAATCAGTGTGGAAGTTCCTAAAACAGCTAAATATTGATCTACCATATGACCCAGCTATAGAACTACTAGGCATATATCCTAAGGACTCATCTCATTTCTTTAGAAGTATGTGCTCAACCATGTTTATTGCTGCTCAATTTATAATAGCTGGGAAATGGAACCAGCCTAGATGTCCCTCAACTGATGAGTGGATAATGAAGATGTGGCACATTTATATAATGGAGTTCTACTCAGCGGTAAAGAAAAATGAAGTTATGAAATTTGCAGAAAAATGGATGGACCTGGAAAGCATTATACTAAGTGAGGTAACCGAGGCCCAGAAAGCCAAGCACCACATGTTCTCTCTCATATGTGGATCCTAGCTACAGATCATTGGGCTTCTTCGTGAGAAGGATAATACTTAGTAGCAGAGCCCAGTAAGTTAAAAAGGAGACATAAAGGGAAGAGAAAGGAAGGGAGGAGGGTACTTAATAGTTTGATATTGTATATATGTAAGTACAATGATTGGGATGGGGAGGTAATATGATGGAGAATGGAATTTCAAAGGGGAAAGTGGGGGGGAGGGAATTACCATGGGATTTTTTTTTTTTATAATCATGGAAAATGTTAATAAAAATTTAAAAAATAAAAAATAAATTATAAGGCCCCCAAAATAAAAATAAATAAAATTGTATTTATGATATTATATAAATGTTAGATAAATTAAAAAGAGTACAATAAGTATAAAGTTTAGCATGTTATTGATGAACCAGCATATTTACACTGTGCTAAGAAATGTCATGTATATTCACATACAGTTTCCAACATGTTAATTTTTTTGTATGTGTGTATGTGTTCAGGTTCAGTTGGAGGCTAGAGGACAACCTCATGTGTTGTTCCTCAGGTACTATCTTTTCTAAAGCAGCATGACTAGGGGCACCTACTTAGTTTAGATTAGTTAGCCTGTTCCCCCTCTCCACAGCACTGGGATTACAACCACTCACAACTATGCCCGACTATTCTAAATGGGTGTCCCGTCCCACGGGACCTAGTTATTCATGGGGGCGAGGAGGACCCTAACCTGAAATAAGATGGGTGAGAGAGAGGAAGAGACTCAAGCAAATGTACACTTGTCAAGAGTCCAATTTTATTGAGCCACAGCGGCCTTTTTAAGGGTTAGGGTTAGGGTTAGGGTTTTGGGTGAGGGGGGTGCTGGAGGAGGCAGGTGGTGGAAAGTTACAGAATCTTCTTGGCCTTTGGCCTAGGACAGTTTGCGGTTATTCCAAAAATTCACGGTACAGTTCTCACATCTCTGCAGTTGCCAGGCAGGGTGTTAATTAGGTGTGGCGGAGTGGGGGAATGGAATCAGTTAGGTGTGGCAGGGTGGGGGGATGAGGAAAGGTCAGAAGTTGCTCAGGGCAGAAGTTTCTCAGGACAGAGGTTATCTGAGGGCAAAGGTCTGTTCAGGGCTCATCTCCTCGTCTCCAAAATCTCCCCCTCTTCTGTATACAAGGACCAGGATAGGGAGGTTACCGCAACCCCTTAATGATGTCCCAAAGAAGAGCTTGTTTTGGTGGCCAATTATTTTTGTTTAAGAGTAGAAATGGATCCAGAGGAGCAACCTGACAGCAACCTGACATTAGAGAGGCGAGCGTTCCCCAGAGTAGGTTGAGCGCTGTTACTCATAGGTCATTGATTTCAATAAATTCATTTGGATTGACCTTACAACAAGGGGCACAAACGAGGTCTGAGCCTGTTAGAAGAGCAGTGCTTGACCCTTACCCGTCATTGGATTGGCCTCCTCTCGGCGAGGTCGTCCTGTCTTAGGCGGTTCGAGACTTAGCCACCCGTTCCGTCGCTGACTTACCAGACCACTCACTTTGTGGAAATGTAACGCATTTTGCTCTCAACAAGACCATCAAAGCCCCATAAGGATCCTGGACGAAATATGTTTGGTAGCCAATTAGTATGAGAGGTCGCGGAGACCTGAGTTATTATTCGGAGGGGCAGGACCAAAATTTCCACCCCAGGGTGGATCTTTGCAGGGAAGTAAAGTCTAAGGGTCGAGATGGGGGGATCTTTGTAGGGAGGTAAAGTCTAAGGGTCGAGATGGGGGGTTGTCTTGTTCTTTTGGCGGGTCAGTGGCAAATGTTTCTTCTGTGGCGAGGCGATTGTAGTGGACTTCCACCGGCTTGATTGTAGAATCTACCTGACTCTTAACAAAACTTGTTAATCGGGGCCAAAAGAGAGAAGTAAAAGGAAACCTACAAAAGGTCCTAGCAGACTGGGAAGCAGAGTGGTTAGCCATGGAGATGTGGAAAACCAATTTTTGTACCATGACTCTTGTTGTTCTCGAGTCCTTTTTCTATCCTCCAGATTTCTTTTAACTTTATCAAGGCTATTTTGTACTAGCCCAGTCTTATCTGAGTAGAAACAGCATTCTTCTTTGAGGGCTACACAGAGTCCCCCTTCTTTAAGGAAGACTAGATCTAATCCTCTCCGATTTTGAAGAACTACCTCAAAAAGGGAAGCTAATGAATCTTTAAGATCTTGTATTCCCTCCTGTATGAGGCTGAGATCTCTATCCACTAAGGCACTGAGATGTGAAAAATGTTGTTGGGAGGTAACCATTGAGGCAATACCTGTCCTGGCCCCTGCAGCACTAAGCTCCAGGAGCACAGTCAGGGTAATAGCAGTTAAAGGCTCTCTTTTTTTGTCTGATGGAGATACCCTGATCCAGAGTGGATAAAAATTCTTCTGGATTATGGACAAGGAATCACGGTAGCACAATAACTACAACGCAGTAATCTTTATTATTAATAAAATCCTTATTGACTATAAAAGGAGTCAGACCCGAGGAGCAAGCAAAGTAGGTGTTTGTTATTAGGGGCTTTAGTATAGGTGGAAGTTTCATTGACAATAGCAGTCTGATTACAGACCGATATGAGTGAATGGGGGGGCAACATTTTAGGGCCAACAAGACAGAGTCCAATACCTGAAATGGAACTAAGAGTAAGGCCTCCATCTGGGGCAGCATGCCAGGATAGGCCATCTGTATCATTGGTGAATATAGGGGCCATAAGCATTGCAACACCCTCATAAAAGGGAGGTGTAGGAGAAAAGCAAATCCAGCATTCTTGATAATCAGGATTGCTAGTATTATGAATAGCTTCTAGGGAGGCGTTTATTAAAGAAACAATGAGATCAGCCGAACTTGGGGGTCCCTCAGGGATGGTGGGTTGGAACAAGGTATATTTTTGAGATAACTGAGTGACAATAGGGGGTGTGGTAGACCCAATAGTTAATTTGGGTCTGGCTGACTTAAGTAAGACAGGGTTTGGTCCCATGGCTACAGAATTTTTATTGGGAATAGACTTAAGTAATCTGATTCTAAAAGTAAGTCCAATATCTTTTCCTTCTTGATAGACTCTGAGCCCCTATTCAAATCCCCGACCAGTCCAATCTTGTTGTTTGGCCTGAGGGGTGAATTGAATTAACAGGGGGTTGCACCATCCACCTGTAGAGGAGTGGGCAGTATTACAGAATTGTCTCAGATCCTGGGGGGAATGGTTGGGCGTCGCCCGAGGATGTTTCCATTTTTGTTTGACAGTAATGTAGTCCCAGGAGGAAGAAGGCTTCCAATAGGCGTCCCCAGTAGTTTTGCAACCCCAGGAGGCACAAAAATAGTCATTAGCCCACCCACACTTATAATTGAGAGATTTATCTCGGTGGGCTCCCAGGCAGACATAAAAACCCTGCAGGCCATGAAGGAGACTTTTTTCAACATCGTTTCTACAGCCAGCGAAACTGGGGTTGCGTGCAGGAAGTTCAGGTGCTAAACCTTTGGGCCGAGGCCAGAATACCTCCTCTAGACCCCAATCAGGGTGTGCTCCAAGGGCAAGGGCACAGAGATCTATTTCTAGATCAGGCCATTGAGGCTGGGGTCCGACCGAAGAGCTAGAGTTAACAATATCTCCGGCCTGGTTTTCAATGATCCAAGTGTAGTTATAAGTTTGATAAGGGGAGGGGGCACTTACCACCAGCCGGGCTGCAATTAGAAATGAGAGAATGGCAAGGCCGAGCATCTTTCTGTAATTAAGCACAATTGAAATCTTTCTCAGGGATTTCCCTGGGAGAATTAATCAATTTTATTAGCCTCTCTGGGAGCCATCTAGCATTTTGTTCTTTAGAGTCATATATGCAAGCATGTCCTTTCCCCCAGATTAACACAGGATCTGGGCCAGACGATTTGTGAGTTAATGGATCCTTCCATAATGCTTGAGCATAATTATTTGATGTGGAGGGGTGCCAGAACCTATGTGCTGCAGCTTTGCCTTCTTTATCTAAAGTTAAGAAATTTAAGACAAGCAGCGCATGGTTTAATAATGTTTTTGGGTTTCTTGCTGGGCAGTATAATATTCCCCCAGAATGTTGCAACTTAAAGAGCATGTTTTTAAGAGTTTGATGTGCTCTTTCTACTATACCTTGTCCCTGTGGATTATAGGGAATACCAGTAAGATGTTTAATTTTTAATTGAGCACAGAATTGTTTAAAGCTAGTGCTGGTATACCCAGGGCCATTGTCTGTTTTGATGACTTTTGGCAATGACATAAAGGCAGAGCAAGCAAATATATGATTAATAACATTTTTAGTAGCTTCTCCCGTCTGAAGGGAAGCACAAATAAATCCACTAAAGGTATCTATAGACACATGAATATATTTTAATTTGCCAAAAGGCGAATAATGAGTAACATCCATTTGCCATAATTCCCCTGGTGTAAGACCACGAGGATTAACTCCCAAGTGTGGCTCAGGCAAAAATGTTATACAGCCCTGGCACTGGCGGACTATCTGTCGGGCCTGTTCTCGGGTGATAGAAAACATCTGTCGGAGAGTTTGGGCATTAAGATGGTGTAATCGATTTGTCTCTTGTGCCTGAGATATGGGGTCAGGTGGGGCGACCATGCCAGTTAGGACAACAGAACTATTTTGAGTTGCCTGATCCACAAGGTTATTTCCTTTACTTAAGGGTCCAGGAAGACCAGAATGTGCTCGAATATGTCCTACAAAGAAGGAGTGAGTTCTGGCCAGGATTAGTTGTTGAAGTTTAGCAAAAAGAGGGGAAGCATTGGTAGAGGGACGGATGTAAGGGACCATCTCGAGCAAAGGGACTGAGCTGGCTACATAGGCGCTGTCAGTATAAAGGTTAAATGGGTGATTGGAGAGAGTCTCAAACACCTGTATAACAGCAACCAATTCCACAAGCTGTGCCAAAGAAAGTTTAGTTTGGACTTTGGAGATTTTTCCATTGATGTTAAAGGCTGCAATTCCAGATGAAGAACCATCAGTAAAAACTAACATGGCTCCAGGAATGGGAGAGCTTTTAGTCTGTTTTGGGAAAACAATGGACTGTCTATAAAGGAATTGAATTAGTCTGTCTGAAGGATAATGATTATCTATTTTGCCTTGGAAGGAAACACAATCAACAGCCCATTCATCAGAAGACTGTATTAGCCATTGAACCTGAGAGGCGCTATAAGGCACACTAATGGTGTCTGGGTCTTTTCCAAAAAGTTTAAAGGAACTTTCTCTCCCAAGTTTTAAAACCTGGGCAACCAGGGAGGGGTAGGTAGGCAGAATTTTTTTTGGGGGGGTAGCAGGTAAATGGATCCAATATAGAGGCTTAATTTGCCATAAAAGACCGGTGGGTGTAAAAGTTGTAGGGAGAATAAGTAACCATAACGGGGAGGTGGGAGAGAAGTATCCAATCTTTTGTGCCTGAATGGCCTTTTCAACAATTTGTAAGGAATTTTCAGCCGCTGTAGTAAGCTCTCAAGCTGAGGAAGGGTCAGAATCCCCTCACAAAATATCAAACAAGGGTTTAAGTTCTCCAGTAGTTAATTTTAAATAAGGTCGTAACCAATTAATGTCTCCCAAGAGCTGCTGGAAATCGTTAAGTGTTTTTAAAGAATCTTTTCTTAACTGGATTTTTTGAGATAGGATTTTATTGGAGTGTAATTCAAATCCAAGGAAAAGATGGGGAGGATGGATTTGAACCTTCTCTGGGGCTATTTGTAGTCCAAATTTTTGAAGTATAAGGATTAATTCTTGTCCCACCTCATATAATTTTGTTGTCTCTGGTCCTGCTAATAAAATATCATCCATGTAATGAATGATATATAAATTAGGATATGTAAGCCGAAAGGGATCTACTGCTTGGGCGACAAATTTTTGACAGAGGGTAGGGCTATTGGCCATCCCTTGTGGCAAAACTTTCCATTGGAAGCGGGAGATGGACCTATACAATTAACAATAGGGAGGCTGAAGGCAAAACATTTGCAATCCTCTGGGTGGAGGGGAATGCAAAAGAAGCAATCTTTAAGATCTATGACTAATTTAGTATAGCCCTTAGGAATGGCTACTGGTGATGGGAGGCCAGGCTGAAGGGCCCCCATCGGAACCATGGTCTTGTTAATTTCTCTTAGATCTTGGAGTAATCTCCATTTCCCCCCTTTTTTTTGTATAACAAAGATGGGTGTATTCCAGGGGGAGGTGGAGGGTTCAATATGACCAGCCACTAATTGTTCCTGCACCAACTGTATGGCTGCTGTTAACTTATGTTGAGGAAGGGGCCATTGATCTACCCAGACAGGGGAATTATTTTTCCAGGTTATTTTATCTGCCTGGTGTGCAGGAGGAGCAATGGCCCTTAGGAAAAATGTGAGTCATAGCCAAGACCTGTCCGTGTTGTTTTTGGAGTAACTGAGACAGGGTCTGGTATTCCTTAGCCAGAGTCCTACAGTGGTCGATCCAATCAGCCTGCCATGAAAGGAATTGTCCTCTAGTTAAGACCGACTGTACAACGGTGAGCCACTCATTAGGAGTCAGATAACCTCCTCCGCCAAGGCTTTCCAATAAGGAAAGGGTAAAAGGGGCATTAGGTCCATAGTCCTTGACTACTGAGTTAAGTTTTTCTAGGTTTTTAAAGTGGAGTCGGCGATAAACAGTCTCCTCACCTTGACTATCTTGGCCTGTGGTGGGCATATTGTGGCGTGGTATACTCTGACTTTCTTCCTCCTCATTTTCATTTTCACTTTGAGAATCATCCTCATCAGAGGAAGGCAAGGGAACAGAGACTGCGGGGAGATGGCATGAAGAGCATGGGGCATCGCAATTAAGGACAGAGGAGGAAGGCCCGAGGGGGTCAGACCCAGACCTCCGATCGGGAGCATGTCTAGTTTGTGAGCAGATAACAGGAAAAGCCAAACAAGGAGAAGACGAGGGGTGAAGGGGCTGGGGTAGAGGAGGGGGGAGTTCAGCAGAACAGCAAGCAGAGAGACGAGAAAGTTGTTTTTGAAGTTGGAGAATTTCAGTGAGATCTCGAACTTGAGAGGAGAGGCTAAGCTTGGTCTCAGAAAGGGAATTAGGTGGAACAATAGGGAAAGAGGGCAAGGTCAAAAGAGGAGCAGAGGGGAGAGTTTGGGGGGAAAGAGTTGGGGCAGAGGGGGCGAGAGGTGGCCAATCAGGATTGTGACAATGGGTGGCCTCACCTTCTAAGGTGGTTGCATCGCCAGGATCGAGAGGGTCATCTGGAGGGGAGGAAGAGGATGAGGGACCAGTAGGAGGAGGCTGAGGTTTAGTGGTAGGTTGTTTCTTTAGAACAGGATTGATTAGGTGAGGCGATTGGTTATGGGGGGGGGTTAGAAATGTCAATTGGGGGTAGTGGAGGGTAAGTTGGGGAAGATTCAAAGGATCAGAAGTATGAGAGTCAGAAACATCAACGAGAGAAAAGGAGTCTGAAACTCGAGAGGGGGGACGCGAAGGGCAGCGGGAGCCAGGCTGTGAAGACAAGAGACAATATTCGGCCACAGAGAGAAGGTGGCGTTTACCAGAGTCATTATTTGCTTCCTCGACAATGTCTTGAATTAAGCCCCAGAAAGAGAAAATAGTTGGGGATAGTGCGTCATTGCCTTCCTCAGTGAGCTTCTGATTTAATTCTCTACCTACTCTTTGCCACTTTTGGGGATGAATATTAGGTCCATCAATCATCAACCATGGACATGTCTTATCAACAAAAATAAAAAACTGTATAAGATCCTTTTTCTTTACCCGTATTCCTCGCTCTCTGAGAGAGGCTTTTAAATCCTTTATGAAAGAAGCCTCTTTAGACAATGAATGGCCCATCTCAATGGGACGGAATGAAGAGGGAAAACTTACCAGGTCTTGCCATCTTCTTGGGCGGAGAAGCAGTGACCACTTAACAATCCTCTGGAGGTCGCTGAATTAGGGGTCTCCATCTGGTAGGGGTCTGTGCCTCGAGGCCCACGTTGGGCGCCACGTGTCCCGTCCCGCGGGACCTAGTTATTCATGGGGGCGATGAGGACCCTAACCTGAAATAAGATGGGCGAGAGAGAGGAAGAGACTCAAGCAAATGTACACTTGTCAAGAGTCCAATTTTATTGAGCCACAGCGGCCTTTTTAAGGGTTAGGGTTAGGGTTAGGGTTTTGGGGGGGGGGGGCTGGAGGAGTCAGGTGGTGGAAAGTTACAGAATCTTCTTGGCCTTTGGCCTAGGACAGTTTGCGGTTATTCCAAAAATTCACAGTACAGTTCTCACATCTCTGCAGTTGCCAGGCAGGGTGTTAATTAGTTAGGTGTGGCGGAGTGGGGGGGTGGAATCAGTTAGGTATGGCAGGGTGGGGGGATGAGGAAAGGTCAGAAGTTGCTCAGGACAGAGGTTATCTGAGGGCAAAGGTCTGTTCAGGGCTCATCTCCTCGTCTCCAACAAATGGATTCTGAGTTTTCAGGTATTTGCACTTGCATAGCAAAGTGCTTTAGCAATAAGAGATCTTTTTCTCTTCCATGCTTGATAGTTTTCTCCAGCAACCAGGCAGCACATTTCCACTGTCAGATGCAATACTATTCTGTTATTCCCATAACAACCTCCAACCACATGCAAGAAGAGTTAACAGATACAGTACACTAGAGGGTGCACATCCTCGACAAAGGGCCCAAGGTGTATGTTTCAATGTTTCTCACGGGGCTCAAAGTCACACAAAGATCAGGCCCCAGGAACACCTGGTTCATTTTTAAAACTGTTGTTTTCTCTCTGTATCCTCCTTCATTTCCAACACTTCCTTACCCATATGTCTTGAGACAATGCTTGGGAGAATTCAGACTATTGCAGTGCAAATCTCTGAGTTGATATGTTCCCTGGGAATGTTTATTATATCAAGTTGAAGTAAATAAGAAATTGTGCAAGAACTAAGAGACAATTTTATCTGTTTGAATTGGGATGAATCAAGTTTTAGAGTCAATAAACTAAACATTATAATGAATCTACTTGGTCAATACATCAATGAATGAAAGATATGCAATACATTTCAAACAATATTTTCTGAAAAAATGCATACTTAATGTATGCTTTATATTCATGATTGTCACTGTGATACTCCCATTTGCTCTGTGGAGTTAAATTGAAGTGCAGAATCCATCCTATGCATAATAGAGATTATATAATTTCATGTTTGATTATATCGAGATTTTGAATATTCACCATAGATTAAAAGTGTTATAGAGCATAGACATAGAATTGCATTACATTAAATACAAATAGTTAGGAAAGAATAAAATAATGATTCTTGTCTGTATCATGTCAGCAAGCATTTCTTACTTCTGTTAAAGCTTCCAGCTATTATCTTGAACATTATTTGTTTTACAGTTAATTTTTATTTAAATTTGATAAACCAAAAGAAATGGATGAATTCCTAGACACATAGCAACTACCAAAATTAAATCCAGAGCAGATAAATATTTTATTTTATTTTATTTTAAAATTTTTATTTATTTATTTGAGAGCGACAGATATAGACAGAAAGACAGATAGAGAGAGAGAGAGAGAGAATGGGCGCGCCAGGGCTTTCAGCCACTGCAAACAAACTCCAGACGCGTGCGCCCCCTTGTGCATCTTTGCTAACGTGGGACCTGGGGAACCGAGCCTCGAACCGGGGTCCTTAGGCTTCACAGGCAAGCGCTTAACTGCTAAGCCATCTCTCCAGCCCAAGCAGATAAATATTTTAAACTAGAGTATTATATCTATTGATATTGAAAATGTAATTAAAGCCACCCTAAAAGAAAAAAAAAAAAAGAACCTGATGAATTCTCAGCAAATTCTACCAAACCTTTAATTGAAAAACTGAAACTACTTTTTCACAAGATTTTTAACATAATCAGAGAACAGGGAATGCTCCCCAACTCCTTCTATGGGGCTAACATTACCTTAATATCAAAACTAGACAGAGATACAAGAAAATAAAACTATAGGCCTATATCGCTGATAAATTTAGATGGAAAAATCATGAATACAATCTTTATAAGCCAAAATCAAGAATACAACAAAAGTGTCATCTACCTTAATCAAGCACTCTATCCCAGGGATTCAGGGATGGTTCATCAAATGGAAATTGATTAACATAATATACCATATATATAATCTTAAGCAGAAGGGCCACATGATCATTTCAATAGATGCAGAGACAGCTGGAGAGATGGCTTAATGGTTAAGCGCTTGCCTGTGAAGCCTAAGGACCCCGGTTCGAGGCTCGGTTCCCCAGGTCCCACGTTAGCCAGATGCACAAGGGGGCGCACGTGTCTGGAGTTCGTTTGCAGAGGCTGGAAGCCCTGGCGCACCCATTCTCTCTCTCTCCCTCTATCTGTCTCTCTCTGTGCCTGTCGCTCTAAAATAAATAAATAAATATTAAAAAAAAAAGATGCAGAGAAGCCCTTAGATAAAATACATCACTTCATGATTAAAATTCTGGAGAGAACAGTCATGGACTATTTATATGTCAACATAATAAAGGCTATATACAAAGCACCTAAAGAACAAATGACTCTTACTGGGAAAAGATTCAAAGAGTTCTTATTGTGAATGGGAACAAAACCATTCTGCTCACTGTTACCACTGCTCTTCAACAAAGTGCTAGATACGCTAACCCTAGCAATAAGACAGGGGAAAGATATAAATGGGATACAAAATGGAAATGAAGAAGTCAAACTAACACTAACTGCAATTGGCATGACCCCATACATAAGTGTCCTGAAAGACTTTATCATAAAACCTCTTAAATTCCTTGAGAAAACTTGCAGGATACAAAATCAACATATAAAATCAGTTGCTTAGCTATCTATACAGAAAATATAAATATACAGAGAAAGGAATCAAAGAGGCGATCCCATTTTCAATAACCACAAAAATAATCAGATACTTTGGAATGACACTAACCAAAGAACTTAAAGACCTTCATTATGAAAACATAAACTCATTGACAATATAAATTGAGGAGTACATAAAAGATGGAAAGACTTTCCATACTCCTAAATAGATAGAATTAATATTGTGAAAATGGAATCCTACCAAAAGCAATATATAAATTCAATGTAATACCGATAAAAATCCCAGCATCAGCTGGGCGTGGTGGTGTATGCCTTTAATCCCAGCACTTGGGAGGCAGAGGTAGGATTACTGTGAGTTCAAGAACACCCTGACAATACAGAGTGAATTCCAGATCAGCCCTGGCTAGAGTGAAACACTACCTTGAAAAAAAAAAAAAAATCCCAGCATCATTCCTCACAGAGATAGAAAAAATAATGTCAAAGTTTAAAGCTATACTCCAAAGCCATAATAACATAAGCAGCATGGTAGTGGTATAAAAATAGATATATAGACCAATGAAACAGAATTGAAGATAGTTCAAATAATTGCAGCTACTTGATCTTTAACAAAGTTGGCAACAATGTAGAATGGAAAAAAGACAGCACCTTCAATAACTGGTGCTGGACAAGTGGATAACCAAATGTATAAAAATGGAACTAGATCCATTGCACTCACCATACACAAAAGGGGATACTCGTGGGAAAAGATTTCTTGAACAATACACCAGTAATCCAGAAAATTAAACAATCACTCAATAAATGGGATCTCATAAGCTAAATAGCTTTTATACAAACAGAGCCAACAGTGTGCCCACAGAATTGGAAAAAATCTTTAGCTATGCCACTGACAGAGGCGTAATATCTAGAATCTACAAAGATCACAAACAACAAAACAACTAAAAAAATTCAAACAATTTACTCAAAAAGTGGGGCAGAGAACTGAATAGCAAATCTGAATGGAAGAAATAGAAATGTGTAAATACCCACACAAGAAAATGTTTGACATCCTTAACCATCAGGGAAATGCAAATTGAAGCAACTATGAGATTCCATTTAGAATGGCAATCATTAAAAAATCAAATGATAACAAAAGTTGGCAAGGAGATGGAGAGACATAAACCCTCAGTTACTGCTGATGTGAGTAAAAGCTTATAAAACCACTTTGGATATTCCTGTAAAAGATGCAAATAGATATATTAACTGACACAGTTATTCCTCCTCTGAGCATCTACCCTAAAAGCTCTATGCCTCAGTTCAGAGATATTTGCTCAACCATGTTTGTATCTGTTTAATTCATAATAGCAAAGAACTTGAATCAACACTTATGCCCATCATTTGACAAATGTATAATGAAGTTGTGGTACATATACACAATGGAATTCTACTCAGAGTAAAGAAAAATGATATAATAGAATTTGTAGGAAAATGGACAGACAGGACCGACCATAGTAAGTGAATACAAATAAGAATTTAGTTCTAATGTATTTCTATGTTTCTGTTAGAGAAAAATGTAGTAGTGAATTCTGTATGCCTTATTGATAATCAAACAACCATAGTATATTCATTGATATTTATGAGAAAGCTCATATACAGTGATTAAAAATGCCATTTTTTAATGTAAGAGTTACAATTTGATAACCAATGCTAATAAGATATCTATATGGATATTACATCATGTTGTAGCCATACCAGCTACTTCATAGTCTGTAGGGCTGGAAATATATATTCATTCTATTCATTTAAAGTGGCATGCCTATGGGCACCATGTTGACTAGCATATTAGTGAGGATTCTCTAGAGGAACAGAACCAATAGAATGAATTGTATTAAAAGGAAACTCATTGAATAGCTTATGGCAGTCCAACCATAGCAGTTTTCAGGCCTGAGAGTCAAAGAACCAGATAGGTACTGAGTCCATGAGACTGGATGCCTCATCAGTCAGAATTAGGCACTGAAGGCTTTGAGGTTTCCAGGAGAGCCACTTGTCTTTTTAAGTCAGGACTGGTCTTCAATTCACACTTGATTCACACTGGTCTTCATTCCACACTGGAAGGCAGCAAGCATCACTGGCAGCCAGGTAGGAGGAAGGGATACTTTCTTTCCCAGAGCTTCCTTAGATAAAGCCCCTCTTTAGATCCCTGGGGTAAGGAATTTCTCCTTTAGTTAATACTTCCTAGAAGTGACCTCAGAGACCCACTTATGAGGAATGTCTGTGGATTCCTAAACAGATCAAGTTGATACAAAACTAAACCATCACAACTAGTAAAAGTAGAGGATGAGGACAAACTGTTCATATCCCATCACTCACACATAGAAACACATTCTGATGCACAAGAAGTGAGAAATCAAATCTTATCATAGTAGTCAAAAGAGATAAGGTATTCTCAATGATCACTAGCTAGTACCTGCAAAGATGGTTAGGTTCCAAGTGGATCATGGACCTTAATATCAGACCTGAAACTCTGAGAGGAAACCCTTCAACATATTGGCATAGGTATTGACTTTGTGAATGTAACCCCATTTGCTGAGAAAATAAAATCACTAATCAACTACTGGGTTCTCAAGAAATTACAAAGCTTTTATACAGCAAAGGACACTGTGAATAGAGCAAAGAGACAACCTACAGAATGTGAGAAAATCTTTGCCAGCTACACATATTACAGAGGAGTAATATCCAGAATATACAAAAAAAAAACCCTCAAAAAATCAAAAATAAGAAATCAAACAACCCAATCAAAAAATGGGCTATGGAATTAAATAGAGAGTTCTCACTAGAAGAAATACAGATGTCATGTAAAAATCTAAAAAAGTGTTCAACATGTTTAGCCATCATGGAAATGCAAATTAAAACTACCTTGAGATTCTGTCTCTCTCCCATCAGAATGGCTATCGTTGAGAAAACAAATGACAATAAATGTTGGCAAGGATTTGGTAAAAGGGGAACCCTTCTGCACTGTTGGTGGGAATGTAATTTGGTATAGCCATTGTGGAAATCAGTGTGGAAGTCCTGGAGACAGCTAAAAATAGATTTGCCATATGATCCAGCTGTAGCACTCCTAGGCATACATCCTAATGACTCTTCACACTACCTTAGAGATACTTGCACAACCATGTTTAGTATTGCTCTATTCACAATAGCTATGATATGGAACCAGCCTAGATGTCCCTCCACAGATCAATGGATAGTAAAGATATGGTACATCTACATTATTGAGTTCTACTTAGCAGAAAAGAAAAATGAAATTAAGAAATTTTCAGGGAAATGAATGGATCTGGAAAGGATTATACTAAGTGAGGTAACCCAGGCCCAGAAAGCCAAACATTTCATGTTATCTCTTATATGTGGATCCTAGCTATTTATGCATAGACTTCTGTGTGATCTGGAACCAAAAATCAGTAGCAGAGGTCCATAAGATAGAAAAAGGCTAAAGGGAGAGAGGAGAAGAAAGGCATTGCATATATTTAAGTAGAAGAACAGAAAACTGGGAGGGGAAAGGCCTAAGAATGATCAGATCAAGAGACTGTATAAAAGATAGGTGAAAGGGAGGGTCAATCAAAATTGAAGATATTCTGAATAAGACATATCAAAATCTACTTTCTTAAGTAATGGCACATCCAGAAGCCATAGTTTGTTACTAGAAAATTTTTAGTGCCTGTGATAGGATACTTTCCAGTGAGTTGTTGGCCAGGGAGTTCACTGTTGCCTCCAAAACATTATAGGCTATTTCCAAGGCCTTTGGTTTCCCTTAAGAAAAAGATGGTAAGACACTATTGCAGAAGACTTCCCATGCCTGAGTGGCAAAGTCACTGAGTTATCAATCTGGTGCTGAGCAGAAAACCTTCTCCCTGTACCCCAGCCAACTGAAAGCTGGAAAAAGCTGCACTGTATGCAGCCTTATGGGAAACAGAAGTCATCAGTGGTGAAAACAGTGGCACTAAAAACTTCAAGTTTGGCCAAACAAGCCAAATGACTGAGCGAGTGCAATAGTGGCATGTCTGTTCTGGGGGAAACCAACTGCTCTCTAATTGGTCTGAAGGCCCACTCTATGGGAAGGAATATGTGCCTGGTACTGAAAACCTTATCAAAAGCCTATTGCTGGGGATGTCATGAGACTTAGGGGTATAAATCCAGCTCTTATCTAGATAAATGCATATATTATACTCACCAAATTACCCTGAAAGCACTACACTTAATGTTCATGTTCATATATTAATGCTACTTTCATTTCTGGTTAAAGAACCTTCTCTTTTCAGACACAAATGACCACTGGGATGACCCAAAAGGCAACAAAGCTGAAAAGGGACAGAGGGGTTTCCAGCACTGAAACATCTCACAGCTTCCAAGGCTCAGGTTCCATTGTGGAAGAGGTGGCAGAAAGAGTGTAAGAGCCAAAAGAAGGGTACCACTTCTTACCTACAACTGTCTGAACAGAATTTGGCCTTTATATCCAAGAGCTTGCAGTGACTCACAAGACCCATACAAGACCCTCATAATAGGAGAAAAAAAATGACAACATCAAATTAAACAAGAGACTAATGGAGAGAGGGAAGGGATATGATGGCGAGCAGAGATATGAAGGAGGGGTGGGGAGGGCAATACCATGACTTGTTGTCTGTAAGTATAGAAGTTGTCTCTCTCTCTCTCTCTCTCTCTCTCTCTCTCTCTCTCTCTCTATCTATCTATATATATATATATATTAAAACAAGAAAGAAATGAAACTCCCAGTCAAGGTGGTGTCTGCCTAACCATGCCACAATGCCCAGGGAAGGAGAGGCAAGATATAAATGAATCGCTGGGTCTTTTAGGGGAGAAAAATCTCTAATAGATCATGAGAGGGCAGGCACAGACAAGCAAAAAAGGGAATTGGTTGATTCTTGTGCTCGCAGATAAACCACTAGCCTCACAATCCCCCCCAAGCAGCCATCTTAGCCATCCTAAGGCTACTCCCACACTAACTGCAGGCAAGGAGACTCAGTCCAGCTTATTTACACCCATGCTGCTGGGCATGAGCAATCTCCAAGATCCCCCTGCCTGCCTGTGTGTCTTTGGACCCTCTCTATTCTGCTCTGGCCCCCATTACTTCAGACCCTCTCTTTCCACACCACCCCCACAACTTAGGACCCTCTCATTTCTGCCCCTTCCCCCATGACTCTGGACCCTACATTTTCCTCTCAGCCTCCTGTGAATTCAGACCCTGTCCTTTCTGCCCTATCCCCCACAACTTCGGGCTCTCTGTGTCATGCCCACCCACACACAAGTCCCTGCCCCTGCAGCACCACTTCTCTCACCCATTCCAACCACAGACACATTCTCTCTGTCCCCACACTGTGTTGGGCACACCACAGTGCAAAAGGAATAACATAAAAAATCAAATGCAAGTAAATCCATTAAGATTTCCCAGTCCAACAAGGGATGTCTCTAATCAAAAGATAAAAGAGACACCAGGATCAGAACCCTAAAATTAAGTTATAAGCAATGCAACTCTGACTAAGCTACTTGAAGGACTTGCAGAAAAGCAACAAAGGACTGATACTTGTGTGGATGCTGCCATCACTAGGCTAGACCTAATAGATAAGAAAATGAAAGGTGTCCAAAGACAGTTAAAGGATATGAAGCAAAGTGAAAAATAATGAGGACCTCAAAAACAAGCTGGATATCATAAATAAATAAAGAAATGCAAGGCAATCCAGGCATAGTGGCACATGCCTTTAATCCCAGCACTCAGGAGGCAGAGGTAGGAGGCTCACTGTGAGTGCAAGGCCACCCTGAGACTACACAGTAAATTCCAGATCAGCCTGGGCTAGACTGAGAACCTACCTCAAAAAAGCAAAACAACAACAACAACAAAAATTAATGCAAGGAGGTATCCAACAAGTCTCAAGAAAAATCAGAAAATGATGTGAAAAGGGAACTTGACAGAGGAATGGAAATCATACATAGAAAAGTAGTATAAAATGCAAACCTAGTTGAACAAGGCCAAAACTCTTTAGAAGCTCTCAAGAATAGAATCAGCCATGTGGAGGATAGAAACTCAAATCTGCATGACAAAACAGAAGAAACACTTTAAGCTTTTAAAAGCTCCCATAAGTTCAAAAATTTCTGTGAACAGAACATGAGGGAATTTTGGCATAACCTTAAACATCCTAACATTTGGATCATGGGAATACTAGAAGGGGAAGAAATTCAAACCAAAGGCATGGAGAAATTATTTAATAAAATTATTGAAGAAAACTTTCCCACTCTCTCAAAAGAAAGGCCCATTAAGATATAAGAAGCTAAAAGAACTCTGAACAGATTGGACCAAAGGAGAAGCTCTCCAAGACATGTTGTCATTAAGATTCTAAACATTGACATCAAAGAGAAAATCCTAAAAGCAGCTAGGGATAAACACCACATCATATTTCAAGGTAACCCCATACAAATTATTTCAGACATTTCAATGGAAACCCTGAAAGTCAGAAGGGCCTGAAATGGAAAACTGAAAACTCTAAGAAGCTATGGCTTCCAAAATGAACTACTCTACCCAGCTAAAATATCTCTCACAATAGAGGGCAAAAGAAAAACTTTCCATGACAAAAATCAGGTTTACAACTATATGAGCACAAACCTATAACTACAGAGAGTATTTCAGGAAATTCTCCATACAGAAGAATGAAATAATCAACCTCAAGTGCCTATAAGAAGCAGATCACAATAACCAAACTCAGAAAAGGCACAAAAAAAGTCAAAGTCCATGAAAACACCAAACCACATAAACCAACACAATATGGCAGTGATCAAATCAAACATCATCGTCATTACCACAAATATAAAAGGCCTTAATTTTACCATCAAGAGACACAAGCTAACAGGGTGGATCAGAAAATTAGACCCCTCAATTTGTTGTTTTCAAGAAACCCACATCACCACTGAGGACAGACAACTCCTCAGAGTGAAAGGGTGGAAATTGATAATCCAAGCAAATAGAAATAAGAAACAAGCAAGTGTAGCCATACTAATATCAAATGAAATAGACTTCAAACCAAAGTAACCAAAAAAAAAAGAAAGAAAGAAAAAAGAAGGCCTGTTCCTACTCATCAAGGGAACAATCAATCAAGAGGATATCACAATCCTAAATCTTTATGCACAGGGGTACCACAATTCATAAAACAAAACTACTCAACAATAAAACAGAAATAACCACCAACACCATCATAGTTAGGGATTTCAATACACCATTATCAGCAATAGATAGATGATCCAAAGAGAAATTCAACAGGGAAGTGAGAGAGTTCAACAAAACCATAGTACAGTTAGACCTAATGGACATCTACAGAACCTTCCACCTCAAATCCATGGACTACAAATTTTTCTCAGCAGCCCATGGAACCTTCTCTAATATAGATCCAAGTATTTAGGATGATTAACATAAGTCCCTGCATGATATCAGATCACAATGGTAAATTGCTAGAAATTAACAACAAAAGACCCACCAAGCATCCCATTGGTTCCTGGGAACTGAACAGCACACTTTTTAAAAAATAAATGGATTGAGGACAAAATACAAAATGAAATTGTGAAATTTCTAGAAATGAATGATGACGAGAACACTTCATACTACAACTTATGGGACACCATGAAGACGGTTCTCAAGGGACAATTCATAGCACTAAATGCCTTCATAACAAAGATAGAGAGATCCCAAATCAATAATTTAGCCATCCACCCAATGGCACTGGAAAAGCAAGAAGAATCTAACCCCCAAACTCCAGATGGAAAGAAATAATTAAGATCAAAACAGAAATTAATGAATTAGAAACTAAGAAAACAATTAAGAAAATTGATGAAGCATAGTATTGCTTCTTTGAAAAAATAAACAAGATTGGCAAACCCATGGCCCATTTATTCAAGCAAAAAATTTAAAAAAAGAGAGATGCTTCAACTTAATCAAGTCAGAAATGAAAAGGAAGAGATCACAACAGACATAAGTGAAATTGGGAGAATCATCAGATCTTACTTCAAAAGCCTCTTCTCCACAAAACTGGATAATATGGAGGAAATGGATAAATTTCTAGACACATAACATCTACCCAAGCTAAACTCAGAGCAGATTAATCACCTAAACAAATGTATCACATCCATAGAGATTGAATAGGTGATAAAAACACTCCTCAAAAAGAAGAGTCCAGGACCAGATGGCTTCTCAGTGGAATTCTATGAAAACTTCATGGAAGATCTGAAGCTCATTTTTCTGAAACTGTGCCACACAATTGGAGAACAGAGAAAACTCCCCAACTCCTTGTATGAAGCTATGATCACCCTAATACCAAAATCAGGCAGAGATGCCACAAGAAAACAAAACTGCAGGCCTATTTTCCTGATGAACTTAGACGCAAACATCGTGAACAAAATTTTCGCAAACTGAATCCTACAACACATCAAAAGCATTATCCACCTTGATCAAGTGTGATTCATCCCAGGAACACAGGGGTGGTTCAACATATGGAAATGTAATACACTACATTAAAACAGGGTTAAACAAAAAAACCACATGATCAATTCAATAGATGCAGAAAAGGCCTTTAACAAGCTATAACATCACTTCATGATAAAAACGTGGTGGGTTTATATCTTAACACAATAAAGTCTATATATAAAGCTCCTAAAACCCAAATAATATTTAATGGAGAGAGACCGAAGGAATTCTCATTGAGATCAGGAACAAGACAGGGGTATCCACTTTCACCTCTGCTCTTTAGTATAGCACTACCTTAGCTCAAGCAATAAGACAGGAGAAAGAAAGGAAATGGTATGCAATTTTGAAAGGAGGAAGTTACATTAGCTCTACTCACAGATGTCATCATTCTATATGTAAGAGACCAGAGAGCGCACATCCCCAAACTCTTAAAGGTGATAAATTCCTTCAAAAAGTCATGGATACAAAATCAATGCACAAAAATCAGTAGCCTTTCTATATTCAAATGGCAAATACACAGAGAAAGAAATAAGTGACATTGTCTAATTTTCAATATCAACAACAACAAAAATCCTTGGAATAACATCAACCAAGGAAGTAAAAGATCTACACAATGAAAACACACAAAAAAATAAATAAATTGATGAGGGCTTGAGAAAATGGAAGAGCCTCCCATACTTCTGGTAAGGCAGAATCAAATTTGTGAAAATGACAATCCTACCAAAGGCACTATACAGATTTAATGTATTTCCAATCAAAATCCAAACATTGTTCCTTGCAGAAATAGAAAAAAAAACTATCTAAAAATTCATATGGAAGCAGAAGGCCTAGGATATCCAAGCATATCCTCAGAAAAAGACACACCTTTGGAGGATCATCATATCTGACCTAAAGCTATGTTACAAAGCCATAGTAATAAAAACAGCAGAGTACTGCCATAAAAATAGGAATACAGACCAATGGAATAGAATCGAGTACCTGGACTTTGGATCAAGTAACTATAGCTACTTGATATTTGACAAAGGCCCTAACAGTATAGGCTTGAATAAAAGACATCTTCAACAAATGGTGCTGGACAAACGATAACCATATGTAGGAATTTGAAACTTGATCCACAAATCTCACCATACACAACAATAAAATCCAAATGGATCAAAGACCTCAATATAACACTGAAAACTCAGCTACTACTGTAAGAAAATATAGGAAGAACATTCCATGATATAGGAATGGGAAAAGACTTCCTGATAAAAAAAACCAACAGTACAGGACCTTAAACAATTACTCAACCAATGGGATCTTATGAAGCTGAAAAGTTTCTTCACAGACAAGCATATAGTAAGCAGAGCCAATAGATTATCCAGAGAATGGGAGAAAATATGTGCTGAATATCCAACTGAAAGTTGCCTAATCTCTATAACCTACCAAGAACTCAGTAACCTAAACAATAAAAATTCAAACAACCCACTCACAAAATGGGACAGAGTACTGGACAGGCAGTTCACAGAGGAAGAAATAAAAATGGCAAATACACACTTGAAAAAAATGTTGTTCATCCCTTATCATCAGGGAAATGCAAATTTAAACAACTATGAGATTCCACCTTACCCCAGTAAGGATAGCATCAAAAAGTCAAATGAAAATAAATGCTGGCAAGGATGTGGAGAAATAAGAACTCTCATCCACTGTTGATAGAAATGTAAGATGGCACAACCACTTTGGAAAGCAATATGGAGCCTCCTGAAAAGGCTAACTATAGAGGTCCCAACAGACTTAGTTATTCCCTTACTAGGCATGTATGCTAAAAGCTCCATGCCTCAGTTCAGAGAGATTTGCTCAACCATGTTTATAGCTGCTCAATTTGTAATAGATAAGAGCTGAACTCAACACAGATGTTCATTATTAGACGAATGGATAACTAAGATGTGGTATATCTACATGATGGAATTCTATACAGCAGTAAGAAAAAATGCAGAATGAAATGTGAAGACAACTGGGCGAACCTGGAACAGATCATTCTCAGTAAACTCACCCAATCACACAAAGATAACTGACACATAATCTCACCCATTTACAGTTCCTAACCTGAATCTACCCAAAGTGCCAACATACCTAGCAAGCATCTCAAGGACTGGACATTAAGGAGGGTGGGGAGGGAGGGGGTGGGAGACAGAAAACTGGCCCCAAACACCAATGGTACCATAAAACCCTACATTCTAAAAGACAGACCAAATGGTTAAGCCTTCATCAGGCCCCTAAAGGGGATACCTGATTCACAAGGCCCTGGAGCATGTATGATAAAAACTGACCTCTACTCATCCTGCTTTTGTTTCTGTTTCTCTCTCTCTCTCTCTCTCTCTCTCTCTCTCTCTCTCTCTCTTCTCTCTATCTCTTTTATGTCACTTATCTTTTTTTTGGAACAAATTTATTTTGATTTGTGAAAATATTACGAACTTTGAAAACAGCCTGAATATTTGACTATACCAAAAACAAAATACAAGTAAATATAACATTTGAAATTATACTCATCTTTAGAAAAACATTTTAAAATATCATGTTAAACTTTTTTCTCTATAAGGTAAAACAAGTTCACTAACCCACAACACTGCAAAATTTTGCTTTTGTTGTAACTATCATACCTTAAAGAATAAGGAAGAAGGAAAGAAAAAAAAAAAACAGCATTCAATTCCTACCCGGATATTATTTATAAAATAATATACTAAAATGCTGGCAAATCTGAAAGCAAATCTTTCAGTCAATAATTCTGAATTCAGGCTGGAGAGATGGCTTAGCAGTTAAACACTTGCCTGTGAAATCTAAGGACCCGGTTCGAGGCTCAGTTCCCCAGGACCCACATTAGCCAGATGCACAAGGGGGCGCGCACTGCTGGAGTTCATTTGCAGTGCCCTGAGGCCCTTGTGCACCCATTCTCTCCCCCCCCCCCTCTCTCTCTCTCTCTCTCTCTCTCTCTCTCTCCCCCCCCGCCTCCTTCTCACTCTGTCGCTCTAAAATAAATAAATAAATAGAAATAAACAAAATTAAAAAAATAATAATTCAGAATTCAACATTACAAAGTACTGTACAGGTGGCAAATAGCCTGAGTTATACTTATGTCTTACTAGATACAAATAAATAGAGCAGACAATGAAAAACAAACTAAAGGTCTTCCTGCCCAGCTTCACAAAGCAAAAAGAACAAATTACTTCCAGAGTTACATGTTCTATGAACAGATGGCCAATTTGTTTCTAGTCACTTTGTCTTCCACTATGAAAGTCCCTTTATCTTGGAGCAACTGCTCAAAGGGAAGACTGCATCCCTCCTGTTCCCTCACATCTAGTATGCTTCCCTTGCAACATGACTTCAGCTAACCTGTGAAAATGTCTATCTGCCACCCTGTCTACTTATCAAGGTCCTGTCTATTCAATAAAGAATAGACTGTCCTCTTAGAATAATTTTCCAGGCACATAATATTCTCCGTCTAAACAATTTATTTATATCACTTATCTTTTCCATCTTTCTCTTCTTGGGCGCTGACCTGTAACTCCCAGTACCAGCAGGTGGATATCATCCACAATGAGGTTTTGATCAGAGAGACCTAGAAGGTCTCCCAAAAGAAGACAGATTTCTGTCAGTGCTTGATAACCTACCAAAGGTTAGTGGTAAGACCCTACTGCTGAAGACACTATATGCTGTTGGCATGTAACATGGAGTGACATGGCTGGGAGCTGGAAGACAGTCAGTCACCAGACAGCGTGTCTAGTGCCAGAAGGTGCTACATGAGCCATTGGGGGAAAATGACCAGTATCTGTCTAAGCAACTCATAGTCTAACCTACTTAGCAACAAACAACTTGACCTGATGATCACACAAGTACAATAGTGGCATACAACCATAGTGGGAAATCAAAGGCTCTTGATTTAGCTCACTGATCCACTCAGTGGAAAAGAACCCACAGCTAGACCTGGGAAACAAGTCAGAACAATATCCAAAATTAAGCCCAATCTCCATTATCAAGCTCCTACCAATCATGGGCTACAAGTGTGCCTATACCTATTAAACTCTCTAAAAAATAATGGTTATCACATTTATCTGGTGCTAACTTTACTCTCCTTTAGAGAATCTGCTTCTCTTTTTCATATACACATAGATCCTAAGGAGAGAACTACCCCATCATACCTAAAAAGGGCCCCAACTGAAACTAAAATAATTGGGGAAACATGCAAGAGTGCTGTGTTCTTGGCAAACTGGGTTCCATCACAATGGTGAAGGAGATAGACACAAAGAAAAATCAACCATTACCAAATCAGATATTCAGAGACACAGAGGTGCCCAAGATCTCAACACTGAAGGAGACCTAAAATATATTCAACATGGCTCAGGGGAATTTGTTGAAGAGGGTGTGGAAAAAATGTCAGAGCCACAGGTTGGGTGATAATACACACAGACATTTCCTCCTACCCAAAACTTATGTCTAACCCCACACTGCAAGACCCACATACCCCAGCAAGGAGGGTCCCTGTGGTGTAGGGAGGATGGGGAGGAGGCTAACAATGGTACCAATTTGACAGTATTCACTGAGTACAAAATTTAAAACAAAAGAAAATGAAAAAAGGAAGAAAGAAAATGAGTATGGAGAGATGGTTCAGTGGTTAAGGTGCTTGCTTACAAAGTCTGATGACCTGGTTTGGTTCCCCAGGAGCCACATGGAGCCAGATACACAAAGTGGCCATAAGCATCTGCAGTCCATTCTCTATCTCTGTGTGTTTTTCTCCCTTTTCTAGGTCTTTCTGTTCTTGTATATAAAATAAATTGAAAATAACAATAAAAAGGTCTCATCCACTCTGGCTCTATGGGCCTTCTTCCCGCCACTGTGGGACAAACATCATGCAAATAACTTATTGAGGAAGCAGATTAGGGCATAGTGTTGAGAAGAAATCAGCTCACCTGAAAACAAAGCATAGCAACATTTTAGTGTCAGATTCTCAACCTCCAGAAATGTAAGAAAAAAAAATTCTTAATATTTAAGTAAAGTACCCCATCTCAAGTATTTTTTATAGTAATGCTAATGGACAAAGGCACCTGTCTTACTCAAAAAATGAGGTTCAACTGACTGAGCATAGATTCGTTTCTGATTATTACAGTGCTTTTCTGATTAGTATTGTTGCAGGATGTTTTCAAAAGCTGAGGTATGGATAATGCAATTATAGTGCATATTATTCCCTGGTGATGAAATTACAGGCAAAATAGTACTGAGCATGTAGTCACAGACAGACGTGGTGAGTTTATGTGAGCATTAATAAAAAACAAAGAAAAAATAACTTCCAAACTCTCACTACTGCTAGCCCATTAGAGAGAACACATACTTAGTTCCTCTTTCAATACAGAAGTACAATGTTATGTACAGCTGAAATTAAGTCACCCAATATATAATAAATTTAGAAACATTTATAGGACTTAGACATTGTCACATATACATATTTATCACTCCAATTATATTGAGTATTTAATAATACTTTTCCCTACTATCAGCTTTGGACACAATAGGCTTCTTCATGTTGCTGTATTATACAGAGATTAAAAACAATGATGGGGCTTGGAGAGATGGCTTAGTGGTTCAGGTGTTTGCCTGCAAAGCCGAAGGACCTTCGTTTGATAACCTAGGATCCATGTAAGCCAGATGCACAAGGTGGCCATGCTTGTAGAGCCTTTTGCAGTGGCTGGAGGCCCTGGAATGCCGATTCTTTCCCTCTCCCTCTCTCTCTCTCTCTCTCTCTCTCTCTCTCTCTCTCTCTCTCTCTCTCTCTCCCCCTCTATCTAAGATAAATAAATAAAAATAAAATATTTTTTAAAAATATATTGGGGTTGGATAAATGTCTTGGTGGTTCAAGAGCTTGCCTGCAAAACACAAGCATCCAGGTTTGACTCCCCATTACCCTCCTAAGCCAGATATACAAGGTGACAATGAGTCTGGAGTTCATTTGCAATGACCAGAGGCCCTGGTGCACCCATTCAATCTCTTTCCATCTGCCTCTTTCTCTCTCTCAAATAAACACATAAAAATAAAATATTTCTAAAATATGTGTATTTTGTGGGGGTGTCAGTAACCACTGAGGGATCCTGAATGCACAAGGCAGTCCATATAAGAAGGACAGGACAACATAACAGAGGAAGGACTACCTTGAAAGAGGAGGGTCCTTTGGGGACCGGGGAGGTTGGCAGAGGAGAGGGGACAAAAGAACAGGAACACAACAAATTTACTATATGTTTATATACTAAAGTTCCCAGTTTAAATATATGTTTAAACTTGATCATTTTATAAAAAGACTACAGCTTTAAATTTCACAAAACAGAAAGTGATTGAGTTAAATTGATAATGATTTTAGTAAGTTGAATGGCATAATTGAAGCAGAATTGATTTTTTAAGTATACTAAGAATAATATGAAAAATGCAAAGACATTCATTTCATTTACTTGGTACAACAATGAATTATTTATTCATATTTTTTCTCTCCTCCTCATTCTTAGTATGCCTTAGTGTTGGGAATAAAATTCCTGCCTACCTACTGAATTATGCCTTGATTAGGTCACAAAATTTAACCAATTACATGCAGACTTAAGTTTTTAGGGAAATTATATTTCTGTTTTCTAGAGTAAGTCATGCATATTATATAATCTGTCATCCTATTAAGGCAGCATGTGGAATAGTCCTGAAATCAACTTGTATTTAATGGCCATGGCCAGCAGATTCCAGCCCAGTGGATCTCTGAAGAGTTACCACAAACATTTAGACATTAAGCCAAGGAAAATTCAAAGTATTGTCATCCAGAGAGTTTGGAAATAGAATACTGTGTGAAATATTATAGCAAAACCAGGCCAGCAGAAAGTCATACCAGAGGTGAGATATTGCCATAAGAAAATATAATGTTCCCAGCCTGCTATGATAGACAGAAATGTAAATCACATTTAACAGGGGAGCAATGTCAGATAAAACTGAGACTTGTAATAATGTTTTTGTAGTGAATTCCTGAATGAAGGCACAAATGCCCCTTAAACCAAAGGGTTAGTTATAAGCAGAAACACCAAAGGACATTTTATGTTCTTGTTTACCTCTCCTTCATGTCTCCTCTTCTGAACACCTTATGGTGAGAGGGTTCTGAGTACCAGAAAAAGAAGATACATGGAACACATTTAGTTTTAACATCCACCTATGGCCTATTCAAACTGGCGTCAGCAGAGGTGATCCCAGTCTATGACAGTGTGGCAAAATGGAAAAGCAGCACAGAAATGAAAATGTTGGTTTCTATTACACACTGCATTTCAGGGTTATGTTATGCAATAATATCAATAAAACCAGCCCAACTAGGCTCTGGCATCCTCACTATTCACATCTACAGCACTACCAGAGTTCTCACTTATTTCTTAATTTGGCCATTTTTTAAAAGGATACTTTGTCTTAAAAATGTTTACTTATATAAATAGAATTGCAAAAAATGATTAGGATCAATACTTAACACAGTGTTTTCACAAATAGGATGAACTCTGCTTTAGAAGTTTCCATTTTAACTTCTAAGGTTCTTATTAAATCTAAAATTCATGTTATATTTAAATATATTCTCAAGTTGTCTTTATTATGTATTCTTTGATGACCTAATTTTGTGTGTAATTATTAAATAACTTAATGCTTCAGTTTTCTTAACATTCAGTGGATGATCTTATCTTCTTAAAGTTAGAATCCAGTTACTGAAAAGTCATTATAAATACAAACTAAGGAACAAGGAAACAAGGAAAACTGAGACATATTGATAGAGATATATAGAAATCTTATAGAGACACAGAACATACCATTTAGGTTTTATAAATTAAGTTAGATAAATTAGAACATTAGGTAATTTAACATTTGCATTCATGGCTTAGATGGTTTAAGTGCATTCTTGTTAAAATATGAGGCAATTTTAGTAACATTTTTATAACTGGTAATTTATTTACAATAATATGAAAGGAAAATAAGCGAATTGCTTATGTTTTCATGTTTTGACAAAAAGTTCTTTTATTGTTTCGGTTAAGATGAGAATCTTTCAACTCATGGCTTTTTATGACAAGGCAAATTAAAATTACACAGCCTGCAAGAGACATGGTATCTTGCATCTCTGTGCAGAATTTGAGCACTGCATCGTGTAAGATGTGAGCCGTGGTTAACAGGCAAATCTTGGGGGAAGAACCATCAATTTGAAGTAAATATTATTACAAACAATTATTTTATACAAATATAGCTTGATAGATAAAATTCACTAATTATATTTTCTTTTTTAATGAAGGAGAAAAATACTGCATTTTTGTCTATAAATTATTTTGAAAACAAGGCTTTTGCATTATTCTTTTCTACAATATTATAAAAATGTTGACAAAATGATCCTATTTCTCAATTATTTAAATGTTTATAGTTTTGCAGGTTCTGCCTTGTTCTTCCCAGTGTATTGTTATAGTTAAATTAATAACTATTAAATATTATTACATTTAATAGGTGTTTATGATATATATTGAATTACATACTAGAGTATTTAAAGGAAAATATGTTGTAGGTTTCAAACAGTAGTTGAACTGATTATTAAAAATATTTTTGAGGCTGGAGGGATGGCTTAGCAGTTAAAGTGCTGCCTTTGACACCTATAGGTTTTATTCTGATTCCCAATATCCATATAAGCTAGCTGCTCAAGATGGTGCATGCATCTGGAGTTCATTTGCAATTGCTGGAGGTCCTGGTATGCTCATTCGCCCTCTCTTCCTCTTTGCCTTTCTTAATAAATGGATAATTTTAAAAAATTCTTCCAAATTATCTGATATCTGAATTGTACATACTATAATATTCTCATTAAAATCACAACAAATAATTTATCTAAATTAATGCTTTAGCAACTAATGTTTAAAAATTAAGACTAGGGCTGCAGAGATTGCTTAGCAATTAAGGCACTTGCCTGCAAAGCCAAAGGACTCAGGCTCAATTCCCCAGGATCCACATAAGCCAGATGTATAAGGGGGTACACGTTTCTGGAGTTTGTTTACAACAGCTGGAGGTCCTGGAATGCCCATTCTCTCCCTTTCCCTCTCTCTCCCTGTCTATTTCTCTCTCTTGAATAAATAAATCAAATTAAATTAAAATTAAGATTAAATAATTATGATATCATTCATAAAATTAGACATCATCTATAAAATATTTCTTCAATAATTTTTGATACTCATATTGTAGATTCTAATTGCAGGGTTTAATATGCTAACACTATCAATTTTATCCTCCAGATTTTTTTAAAAACAAAATGAAGTGGTTTTACTAAATTACACTTTGCATAATACTTAAAGCTAATATTTGATATTTAATGTAGATTTTCATCTAGTAAGAAGAAGAAAATATATTAAAATTTCAACTTGTTTTGTCAGGTATGTGGTATGTGCATATATGTATGCATGTGAGCATATGTGTATCAGTGTGTATACACATGTGTGTGAATGTGAAAGCCTGAATTTAATGCCAGGTTTCTTCCTTGATCATTCTCCTCTTTATTTGACTGAGGCAGGGTCTTTGACTTGAGCTCAGAGCTCACAGACTCATTGATACAGCTAGCCAGCTTGCCGTGAGGAATCTCAATCTCTACCTCCCATGTCCTAGGAACACATCCACCATGCCCAGCTGGCATTTAAGTGGGTACTGGGAATCTGAACTCTGACCTCATTCTTTATTTTTTTTGTATACCACAATTGTGTTTATTATTGTATAACATTGTTTTTATTTTTTTTAATTTATTAGTTTTCTTTTCATTTCAGCAAATACAGGCAGTTTAGTACCATTGTTTAGGCTCACCCATGACCTACCCCCTCCCAATGGCCCCTCCTTGACCTCATTCTTTTGTAGCAAGCACGTTACTTGCTCTCAACTCTAAAATGATTTACAAAATAACTTCTGAATTTGAGTAGGCTGACTTTCCTATATATAACTTGATCCTAGGTCACCTATGTAATGGGTACCCATTTCATTTATATAGTATTGGGTTCAAATAGTTATCTGTGACTTAATTGTGTGAAGCAATAAAAATTCCACATATTGCCATGCCCTCATTTTAACACATGCTATAGTATTAGTTCATTTAATTGCTATCAGTACAACTGTCTAACACAGACAAAGTATCTGGTATATAATTCATATTCTGTAGATATTTGGCCACTTCCCTTTCACTAGGAAACCCCATTTTATACTCATAGAATCCAAAATTACTTCTAGAAATCATATTCATAGGCAATGTAGTTTAATCTTCATATTTAGAACTATGAAAAATTACCTAAATGAAATGATATCACCTTATACCGAAGATGCATATGTAATGTTTGTTTGTACATTCCTCATTTCCAACACATGTATATGCAGCATGCATAATACATGTATGTATATATATGAACACACCAAAATACAAACACACATAAGTTCATACACATGTGCATGTTCATAAATATAAATGTGTTTAGACTATGGTGAAAGAGAGTCAGTTAATTTGCACTAGATAGCTTAGACTTGTTGGTGAATAAATAATAAAAATAAGTATAATTTATAGATGTTATAGAATTTTTAAAATGTTTTCCTTTTCAAGCACAAGTGAACAAAATCAAATTAAAACTTTGTATTTATTTATAATCTGACAGAGAGAAGAGAGAGACAGACAGACAGAATAGGCATGCCAGGGCCTGCAGCTGTTGCAAAGGAACTCCAGATGCATGTATCACTTTGTGCATCTGACTATATGTGGGTACTGGAAAATGGAACCTGGATCCTTTGGCTTTACCAGCTAAGCCATCTTTCCAGCCCTCAAGTTTTATATATTTACAACTCGAGTTCTGGGGACTGGGGAGATAGCTCCATTTTTAAACTGCTTGCTTGCAAGCATGAGAAGACTGAGTTCAATCTCAGAACCAACCAAATAAAGCCATGGGTAGTATCACATGCTTACTCTCCCAGAGCCGGGGCAATGGCAGAACCAACTTGATCTAAGGATTCTAGATGGCTGACCAGCCATTCTAGCCTACTTGGCCAGCTCCAGGCCATTGGGAGACCCTATCTCAAGAAATAAGGACTGCGCTCCTGAGAAACAATACTTGAAGGTGTTAAATGGCCTCCACATGTACATATCCACATCCACACTCTCTCTCCCTCTCCCTCTCTCTCTCTTTCTCTCTCTCTCTCTCTCTCTTTGTTTCTTTTTCACTTCTCACAGTAAACTCTACTTATTGGATGGCAACCATTAAAATGAACATCAACCTTAGCCTCTTACTGTTTCCTGTGGGAGGAATGCTCATGAACATTATAACTGTTCTACTTTGAGGAGCTCTGTCTTGTGTTCCGTTCTTGTTTGCCATATCTAAATTAAACATGTTGGAGGACATTTTCTTCAGCACACATGTACCAATTCTGAAACCACTTGATCATGGAAGACTAATGAAGGAATGTTTCAAGGGTCACTGGTGTTTTTAAACCATTTTAATAGTTTCATTAGGGATAAAATTTCTTTCAAAGATTATTATACTACATTTTTAGAAAGTTACAATCAGTGCATTCAACACTGAGAACATTCAAAGTTCTTCCTTATCATGTCTCTTAACTGCATATTATTTTCTGCTGCTTCTCTCTCATGAACCCCTTAACTGAATTTTCCCACATTTATTTCCTCACATTTCTCCCTTTTTCTCATCTATTACCTCTTTCTTTCTTCTCTTACTCATCACCCTACCTCTCTTTCTACCTCTTTTTGCCTTTCCCTTCCTAACTTCCCCTCTCATTTTGTTCAATTGAGATATTTTAGCAGAACTCTGATTTTCATATCTCACTTTTGAAGATAAAAGTGCAGTCTTTTAAATTCCCAGTGGTTCTTTATTGCTTCAACCCTGACTACAAAAGTCGTCAATTTGTTCATTCATTCATATACACCATACAGTGTTTTCTTCACTCACAGAAATCATTACCATTGAATACATTTTCTATTAAAGTCCACTTTTCTAGCTCAATTCCCTAAACATACAGGTCAGTAAAACAGGGATTTTTTTTTCCCCTCCAATTTCACAGATTTTGATTTAGTCAAATTTTCCTGTTGCAAGCATAGATTTATTTTAAAGCTTCAATGTCAGTTTTCTTGTTTCCTGTCATCAATCACTAATTTGTGTCATCCAATGCCACTTTTATTTTTGCTGATACAGCTCCCCTGCAAACATCCATTTATATAAGTTAGAATAGGTGCTATAATAAAGTGTTTGAAATATCACTTTTGAAATGAAGATATTCTCTAGAGTCCACAGCTTCCTTGGTGACTCACTTCCTACTTTTGGGGCAGCATTTTCACTGTTTAGTGTTGCTCTAAAAAAAAAAAAAAAAAACATCAGCAAGTCCCACAAGTATACTATGAAGCAAAGAACATGGTTTATTGTGAAGGGAAATTTGTGGCTAATTTGTGAGAATGCACATAAAAATAACCTAAATTAACAGCAAAGCACCTAAAAATGTAGCCCTCATATGTACCAAGGGACACCAAAATTAAACAAGGCTTGTTGAAAATTCAATATTCTCTCTGTCTCATTGATGTACATTTGCCACCAACACTGTCATAATTTAAACAGTACACATGGTATAGGACACATACTACATTAAGCAAGTCCATAGGTTTTATCTATTATGTCATAAGAATCACAGTTATTCAAACTATTTGATGAGTGAATAATAGTGGAGAATTGTTCTTTATTGTTGTCTAACTTTATAGAATACAGCATTGTGTTAAGAATTTAACACATATTATTTCTAAGCTCTTTTATTTTGACAAATAAACTAATCTCTGGCCTTTTGAGACACAAAGACTTTTTTTTTTTGTTCTTACCCAACTATGTATTTTCATTCCTTAACTCATTCATTAATTCTTTTTAAGATGAAGATCTCTTACAATAGCATCCTCCCTTCTTATTTAAATCTCTTCTAAATGAATTTCACACATAATTAATAGATTCATTTTCTTAAGTATAGCTTTGATCACTGTCATTATTACATTCAAAAAGCATTCTCATTTTTTTCTGATCTGTTCATTTTAATTGCATAGTCAAATATTGAAAGTCCAGTATTAAATGGCTGTGGAAGTACAGAAAGACTGCATCAAGGAAGTATAGTTCCTCTATTGTTGACACATTTCTCCCTCTTCTTTAGCACCCTCAGCACAACAGTCCCTATCAGGTATCACCTGTAGATATCATACAATTAGTTATGACATGTCTCCCATGTCTCCTCTGAAAAATCCAGTGTTTATGTCATTGCTATTTTGATATAGCCTTCTAATACAAATATACTACATTTTTTTAGGAGCATGGATATTTCATGATGTATAGAGGTGAACTTTCAAAGCACTGAGGGTTTGCAATGGCTGGAGGCTCTGACACACCCATTCTCTCTCTTTCTATCTGCCTTAGCCCCCCATCTCTTTCCCTATCTCAAATACATACATTTTAAAATGGCATTTAACTATTATTTTATACAAATATTTTAAACAACTGGATATTTAAAACATAAAAATAGGTTAAATATTTTTATTTATTTGGAAAGGAAAGAGAGAGAGAGACAGAGACAGAGAGAGAACCAGGTCCTCTAGCCACTGCAATGAAGCTCCAGATACATGCATCACTGTACCACTTTGTGGATCTGGATTTATGTGGATCCTGGGGAATCAAATCCAAGTCTTTAGGCACTGCAGAAAGGTGTATGAAACACTGAGCCATCTCTCCAGTTCCTATCTCAGTGTTTCAATTTGCATTTTTCTGACAATTTAAGATGGAAAGCATCATTTCATTAGATAATTTGACTATATGTATACCTCCTGTGATAAAGTTGCTGTAAATGTCTTCCAATCATCTTTTTATGTGGCTTCAAGTGTTCTTTGTGTATTTTGGACAGAAGTCTTTTACCAGATGTGTCATTTGCTAATATTCCCTCCCACTTTGTGCCTTATGTTCTTGTCCTCTTGACATTGTGTTTTGCAGAGCAGTAGATGTTAATTTTAATGAAGTCTACCTACCTCATCAATTATTCATCTCATAGTTCATTCATTGGTATTCCATAGCATTTTTAAAACTGTGATTATATCTATGCAATTAAATCTTCTCTGGTTATCAAGGGTGAAGCTTTTAAATAGAATAAATTCTGTCCTTAAGTTTGAATTTTGAGCCAATACATTCATATAATCCTTACATTTTAGATGAATTATTAATGGTAAAGTTATGTAGAGTATGGCTATGATACCATTCCTATTGAATCAAATAAGGATAAAAATATATTTATATAGGGCTGAAGAGATGCCTCAGTGGTTAAGGCACTTGTCTGCAAAGCCTAATGATCTGTACTCCATTCCTCAGTATCCAAGTAAAGCCAGACACACCAATTGAAAGATATATTCTCTATTTCTCTCTCTCTCTCTTTTTGCAAATAGATAAATAAAAAGCATTTTTAAAAATATGTTTATATCAAAGGTTGTATATGTAACAAATATCAATAAATACATATAAGAAATTATTTAAGAATAGAGAGGAAGACAAGTTTAAGTGAGGATTTAATAAATACAAAGTAAGGGGAAGGAAAGCACTTAATTAAAGAAAGGAGCTTCAAGAAATTGATTTTTACTAATGATAATAAATGGGAATGTCCTCAGGAAAGCAAGTTCAAAAGGTAAATGAGTCCAGGAAATCATAGTGCTACTTGTGGAAATAATTCCATCTACATTTTCTAAATGTTTATATAAAATAGAAAAAAAATGATCGAATATAGGCCATTTAAACTCAAAGCTACATAATAATGTAAAATTTATTTAAATCTGCTAAGTCTAAAATAGGAAAAGAATGAGCAGGTCAAAGGTAGTTCAAAGATATACTTCTGCTAGAGGAACACATTTTAAGAAATCCATTGCATTTGCCAAGAGAGAAACTAATGATCAGTAATTGATTTGAAGATAAATTGAATAGTGACATTCTAACCTGAAGTTGGACTTTTAAAATATGCTTTTTGGATGTTGTACTTTTGGGGAGGAAATCACTAAATGTAGGCCACATTCAGAAGTGTGGTTTTAAACTCCCTTTGTTTGAACTACATGAGTAACTATATGAAATATTTGGAATTACTTTACAAAAAAGACATACATTGAAGGTGATTATGTATGTATGTATGCATGCATGCATGCATGCATGCATTCAGAATTCAGAAGGGAAATAAATTAATTGAGATTTCAATGGATATATCAATTTCTTTGTGGCCTAACATTTACAATCTACACTAATTTACAAAGTCAATTAGGTGAGTAATTTTACTCCCTCACCTGCACTAAGGTTATTATATATCTTTGTTAGAGAAAGAGCATACATATTAAATCTGAAGGAAAAAAATGTGTGATTCCTCACCATTTAATATGATGTTAATTAATTTCTTTGTAGATGTTTCTTAGAATGCTGAGTAAACTAAATTATATTTTCAAGTTTAATGAGGGCTTCATCATGAGATTGTGGAGCATTTTACCAAATGGCTTTTTCTTACTGATTGACATAATCTGATTGCTTCCCTTCATGTTAGGTATGTAGTAGAATATATGAATGGGCTTGTAAATTTTATCTTCATCTAGGCTCTACAAACCCTCAGTTGTAGATAATAATGGTTCTTATACAGTGCTGAAACTTTATGGTAAACAACTGGTGCGGGGCAGATTTCGAGTAGAAATAATTTGCTCAGATTTCAAACATTCCTTCCTTGGGGTGAGGGCTGAGGAGGGAGGTTCAGGGGACTTAGGGGGTCTAAAATTCTGAGGAAAGGGTTGCAAGACCCTTCCTTAAGGATATCTAAAGGTTAAGCACCTGCTTGGGTAAGTGTCTGTGACCACCTGAGGTGTCTGTGAGTCCTGCAGTATGCTGGAGACATTCGCACCTGCCAGGTTGTGCTTCCCAGTCCTGAGCTCTGAGCAGCTAAGGAACCTGCAGATTGTGGAGTGTGCTCCAGAGATGTCTCTACCGTGCTGCCCTGAGCTTTCAGGTGATGCAGCCGGCTTTGAGTCATGAGTGCTTCTGTAACAACCCCTCACTCTGCTGTGTAAGTAACCCTTCAGAACTCGTTGGTTTTTCTGCACTTGAGCTTTGGTCTCTTATCTGAGTAATATCTGAGGTGAGAAGTTGTATGTTTGTATTTCCCCAAGGGGAAAAATATTCCTGTGGCAAAATTTTATTGATGTTATGAATTTTCTGTGCCTTTATTTAGACTTCAAAATGCATTTATTGCTCTGTTTTTTTCAGTTTAAATCAATGAATAGTCCATTAATCTTACTTCATTTCCAGTGTATATATTAATTATATAAATTACCCTCAAAGTACTGTTTTGCTACATCTCATAGTGTTTATAACTAAAATTTACATTTTATTTCATTCATGATATTTTAATTGATGTTGATAATTTTTCATAGTCATGTTTTATTTAATTTCCATATGTATAGGAATTTTCCAGTTCTTTACTGATACTGATTTTTAATGTCATTAGTTACTGAGACTGAAGTTATTTTGGTTTCTGTTCTTTTATACCCATTAGGCTGTGTCCCAGAATATCATAGCAAATATTCCATGTATGCTTGGGGATAATGGATATTCTTGTACTGTTGAAAGAAATTTCCACAAATATCATGTACAAAATAGGAGAAAGTAATTTTTTTCTTGTGTATACTGTGTGGGGTACATTCATGCATGCATGCATCAGCATTAGCATATGCATGGGCACATGTATGTTTGTATGCATAGGTGTGTGAAAACCAGAGATGGAATTGGGTCATTTCTTCAGTCACACTCCACCTTATTTTTTTTCTTTTTTAAGTATTTTATTTTTAAATTAATATTAGAGTGAAGGAGAGAGAGATTGGGCATGCAGGGCCTCTAGCCACTGCAAATGAACTCAGACACATGCGCCACCATGTGCACTTGACTTACAGGAGTTCTGAGGAATTTAACCTGGGCCTTTAGGCTTTCCAGGCAAGCACCGTAACCAGTAAGGAGTCTCTGCAGCCCTCTTTCTTTCTTACTTACTTTCTTTTTTCTTTCTTTCTCTCTCTCTTTCTTCTTTTCTTGTTCCTTCCTTCCTTCCTTCCTTCCTTCCTTCCTTCCTTCCTTCCTTCCTTCCTTCCTTCCTTCCTTTCCTTGGTTCTTTCTTCATTCTTTTCTTTCTTTTTCTTTCTTTCTTTCTTTTTGTATATCCATCTTATTTTTTGAGACACGCTGTCTTACTGATACATGCATACTGGCTACAGCAGTACAGGTGCATGTAACCACACAGGGCTTTTGTGTTAGTGCTAGGGATCCAAACTCACATCCTCATGCTTACACAGGACTCACTGTATCCATCGAACCATCTTTCCATCCCAGGGGAAAATATCTCATTGAATGAGTTCCCATACAGTGTTTATCATCCTTGCTTCATTGAAAAGATTATTTTGAAAATTCCCTTGTTTGTGTGCAATTCCTAAATAATTGATAATATTCTTCAGCTCTTTATAAATCAGGTGGATGCATTTCAAATCTTTCACCTTTATATTTATTATTTCAAAGAAAATATGTTGTTTTATTTAAAAAGAAAAGATTTGATTTAAAGAATTCTGCTATACAAGATTATCAGAACCCCCAAACAATTAGTTGATTAATATGCTATGAGACTGAGAGATTTTGTAGCTTTGTCAGAAAAGTTCATTGAGGAATATGAGAATTGTTTGAAATTGCTCTTTTGGGAGTTATCTGAAATATGTTTGAAAGTACATATGCTCAAAAATTACTCTTGAATAGATAGCATAACCTGCTGTACAGGTAATATATATGTATATGTAACAGATAAAGTAAAGAATGTATTTAAAATTACTTTATTATGTTGTACTAAATACAAGAATCAATATTTAAATCGCCCATTATAAAGTGTACACAAATTGTGTAATAATGAATGTAAATGAATATAAATGGAGGCACTGAGAAGTCAATGGACCTCAGTGGGTCTCAGTATTACTTTTCTTAAATGGTAAATGTGCTCAGCAATCATAGATAGTGTGTAGTTATCATCCCATTATACACCAGACTGTAAGGGAAAATGATAATTATGATACAAACACAAGCAATTATTCACAAAGAAAGTACCTGTTTGCTATTTGCATTCTCTCTGGCATGAAAATATGTTGGATTAAATCAGTATTATTTACTTAATAATCTATAACAGTCATCTGACTCCTCCATAGACTTTTCTCCTGCCATTACATGATGTATCCATACTAAGTATGTCTGTGATAAGAATAAAAATTGAAAATGGGGGGAAAAGGGAGGAAATTTTGCTAATCCAAACTGAGGTGGACATTTAATTGGGAAGTAAAATGATTGCATAAGTAATAATGATTTCATTAGTGTCTTTATATAAAAATGATTTTCAAATAGATTTTAAAAATATAAAGGTTAAACACATAGTTTCTATATGTCAACTTGCTTGTGGCTTTTAAACATATTTTCTAAGTATCAGATCCTATAACAAATTAATGGAGCATATAAAATACTTGCTAAAGTTCAGATGTGGTTTGAATTGTCATTATTTTTTAAATCCCTGCCCCTTTCTATTTCTGGTTCTATATAGAATATTACATTCACTTAGATGACATATCTCTCAAGGTTCCCTGTAGCAGGAGAAGTTTCTCAGACTTCAAGTGTTAGTGTCACTGACAGTTTTGAGGCATATTGGTCAAGTGATTGACAGAAGGCAGACTTCTCAATGGTAAGAGCATTCTTTCCTCTCTTTTTAAAATTTACTCTCCTGAATAAATCACCACTGGCACATCATACTTGAGGGATGGAGTGTGAAGCTTCCTGTTTTATACAGTGTCAGCTAAATTAATGAGAATTCTTCTGTAAGGAAGATTCATAAAAATGTATGGATCCCTATATTTTATTTTACTGTTTTAAATATTTTATTTATGAATTGAGCTGCTACACACATGGTTGAGCAAATCTCTCTGGCCTGTGGTTTGAAGGTTTTAGGGTAGATGCCCAGTAAGGGAATAACTGGGTCTGTTAGTATATGTATAGTCACCTTTTTAGGAGTCTCGATATTGCTTTCCAAAGTGGTTGTACCATCCTACATTCCCACCAACAGTGGATAAGTGTTCCTACTTCTCCACATACTCGCCTGCATTTATTTTCATTTGATTTTTTGATGTTTGCTATCCTTATTGGTGTAAGGTAGAAGCTCATAGTTGTTTTAATTTGCATTTCTCTGATGATTAGGGATGATGAACAATTTCTTAAGTGTGTGTTTGCCATTTGTGTTTCTTCCTCTGTGATCTGCCTATTCAGCTCTTTGCCCCATTTTGTGAGTGGGGTGTTTGACTTCTTACTGTTTAGATTTTTGAGTTCTTTGTAGATTCTACAGATTAGGCCGCTATCAGTTGAATAATCTGCAAATATTTTCTCCCATTCTGTGGGTAATCTATTGGCTTTGCTTATTGTATGCTTGTCTGTAAAGAAACTCTTCAGCTTCATGTGATCCCATTGACTGAGTGACTGTTTAAGATCGTGAGCTACTGGGGTTTTGTTCAGGAAGTCTTTTTCCATTCCTATATCATAGAAAGTACTTCCTAAATTTTCTTCCAGTAGTATCGAGTTTCTGGTTGTGGTGGTTTGATTCAGGTGTCCCCCACAAACTTAGGTGTTCTGAATGTTAGGTTCCCAGCTGATGGATATTTGGGAATTAATGCCTCCTGGAGGGAGTGTATTGTTGGGGGCGGGCTTAAGGGCTTTATAGCCAGGTTCCCCATGCTAGTGTTTGGCACTCCCTCCTGTTGCTGTGTTCCACCTTACGTTGGCCAGGGGGTGATGTCCACCCTCTGCTCATGCCATCATTTTCCCCTGCCATCGTGGAGCTTCCCCTTGAGCCTATAAGCCAAAATAAATGTCTTTTTCCCAGAAGCTGCTCTTGGTTGGGTGATTTCTAACAGCAATGCGAACCTGACTGCAACACTGGTCTTATATTGAGGTCTGTGATCCATTTGAATTTGAGCATAATGCGTGGTGAAATGTATGGATAATGAGAGAGAGAGAGAGAAAAACAAACAGAGAAAGAATGAAAATAGGTGAGCCAGGGCCTAGGGTCACTGCAAATGAAATGCAGACATATGATACACTTTGTGTACTTGGCTTTATGGTGGTACTGGAGAACTGAACCCAGATCAGACTTCACAAGCAAGTGCTTTTAACTGCAGAGCAATATTCCCCCACTTTTGTATACTTTAGAATTTAATCCAATATGAAGTTACTTAATTGAAATTTTCAACTTTGACCAAAAAAAAAAAAAAATCCCCACTTATATTTGGTTTGTGTGCCTTTGACAAAGTCCCATAGTTGCAATTTTTTTTTATCCATTGTTTTTAGACATTAAATCATAAGTAAGGATTAGCTGGTATATTTCTGGTTGTAAAATATCAACTGTTTCTCTGTGGAAACTTCACTCCTCACATTGTTGGATGGCATGAGGATCTAATATCTTTATTGTCTTTATAGCTCAGTGCTACTGCTGTGCCATTGCTTGTCTGTGCTGTCAGTTTATCTAATGAGGATATGTGAGCAGGTATGTAGATACATACATATGTATGCATAATAAACTATATATCTCTATTTAATGTGTATAATAAACTATATCTTTATACCCATACGTATGAATTAGGTACTATACTTATTTAAATATTGGTTCATACAGGTGCCTCCATCTCTAATTACCTACCACAGGTACCATTATAGATAACTCTCTTTGTTTATTTATTGTTCTTGCTCCTAGTATAGAGAAATGTCTCTCATATTTATTTATTTTAGCTTCAGTATACATATAAAGTAATTTCAACACATTTAACTAATACTCTCATCAGAAACAACTTTGTTAACTGAGATACAGTTTTGATGGACATAGTTTTTTTTTTTTAACCTCACTGCCTCAACAAACTCCTAAGAGAATTAGGTCAGAAACTCTTTTCGACTCGATTCTGCAAACTATTTTATAAATATGCAATAAAGTTAGGGTCTTTTTCACAGCCTGCATTCTACCCTGGGATCTCTGATCTGCTTAAATATTTCTTTATCTATTTGCATAAATTATGATTGACACTATGCTTAGTTTTCAACAAAAACAAAACAAAACAAAAATGCATAGTTTTCAACAAAAGTGAAGTACACATTTTATTATATGAAATAATTTTTGCTTCTAAAAATCACACACATAATTCACTTAGCTTCCTGGTCTTCTTGCCCCAACTAGCACTGATTTTTACAATAGAAATTTATTTTTGTGTTTTGAGTATATCATATGTTTTGTTTTGAATATTTACACACCCCAAATTTTATATTGAAATGCTAAACCCAAAGACAATGGAATAAAGAGACAGGGCCTTAGGGAGATGATTAGGTCCTCTCCCCACACAAATGATGTTGGCAGAAATGCAGAGTCTACAGAGAACTCAATACTAAATCACAATGCCAACAGGGCTGCCTTAGGAGAGACCCGAGGGACCAGGGCTCAGGAAGTACTGTGGATGAGGGGATGGGTAGATTCTATGAGCCACAGATTATGGATAGGAATAAACTGAAGCACAATCCCCCACTAGCCCATAGGGACTAAGGGAGACCTTCAAGAATCCACAGTGATGAAGTGATTACCATAGCGCCATGAAGAAGGGTTCCCATGGTAACAGGGTATTGGTGAGGGGATTCAAATGCCATTTTTATTAAGAACTACCGCAGGCTGAAGAGTTGGTTCAGTGGTTAAGGCCATTGCCTGCAAAGCCAAAGGACCCAGGTTCAGTTCCCTAGGACCCACTTAAGCCAGTTGCACAAAGGTGGCACACACGTTTGGAATTCGTTTGCATTGGCTGGATGCCCTGGCATGCCCATTCTTTCTCTTTTTCCTTCCCTCACCCTCTCTGTGTCTCTTTTTAATTCTCTCTCTCTCTCTGTTATAAATAAATACATTTTTTTTAATTTTTATTAACATTTTCCATGATTATAAAATATATCCCATGGTAATTCCCTCCCTCCCCACCCCCACACTTTCCCGTTTGAAATTCCATTCTCAATCATATTACCTCCCCATTACAATCATTGTAATTACATATATACAATATCAACCTATTAAGTATCCTCCTCCCTTCCTTTCTCTTCCCTTTATGTCTCCTTTTCAACTTACTGGCCTCTGCTACTAAGTATTTTCATTCTCACACAGAAGCCCAGTCATCTGTAGCTAGGATCCCCATATGAGGGAGAACATGTGGCACTTGGCTTTCTGGGCCTGGGTTACCTGACTTAGTATAATACTTTCCAGGTCCATCCATTTTTCTGCAAATTTCATAACTTCATTTTTCTTTACCGCTGAGTAGAACTCCATTGTATAAATGTACCACATCTTCATTATCCACTCACTGTTGAGGGACATCTAGGCTGGTTCCATTTCCCAGCTATTATAAATTGAGCAGCAATAAACATGGTTGAGCATGTACTTCTAAGGAAATGAGATGAGTCCTTTGGATATATGCCTAGGAGTGCTATAGCTGGGTCATATGGTAGATCAATCTCTAGCTGCTTTAGGAACCTCCACACTGTTTTCCACAATGGCTGGACCAGATTGCATTCCCACCAGCAGTGCAGAAGGGTTCCTTTTTTTCCACATCCCCGCCAACATTTATGATCATTTGTTTTCATGATGGTGGCCAATCTGACAGGAGTGAGATGGAATCTCAATGTAGTTTTAATCTGCATTTCCCTGATGACTAGTGACGTAGAACATTTTTTTAGGTGCTTATATGCCATTCGTATTTCTTCCTTTGAGAACTCTCTATTTAGCTCCTTAGCCCATTTTTTGATTGGCCTGTTTGATTCCTTATTAGTTAACTTTTAGAGTTCTTTGTATATCCTAGATATTAATCCTCTATCAGATATATAGCTGGCGAAGATTTTTTCCCATTCTGTAGGTTGCCTCTTTGCTTTTTTCACTGTGTCCTTTGCGGTGCAAAATCTTTGTAATTTCATTAGGTCCCAGTGGTTAATCTGTGGTTTTATTGCCTGAGCAATTGGGGTTGTATTCAGAAAGTCTTTGCCAAGACCAATATGTTGAAGGGTTTCCCCTACTTTTTCCTCTAGCAGTTTCAAAGTTTCCAGTCTGATGTTAAGGTCTTTAATCCATTTGGACTTAATTCTTGTGCATGGCGAGAGAGAAGAATCTATTTTCATCCTTCTGCAGATATTTATCCAGTTTTCAAAACACCATTTGCTGAAGAGGCTGTCTCTTCTCCAATGAGTATTTTTGGCATTTTTATCGAATATCAGGTGGCTATAGCTACTTGGGCTTACATCTGGGTCCTCTATTCTGTTCCACTGATCTACATGTCTGTTTTTGTGCCAGTACCATGCTGTTTTTGTTACTATGGTTCTGTAGTATAGGTTAAAATCAGGTATGGTGATACCACCAGCCTCTTTTTTGTTGCTCAGTATTATTTTAGATATTCGAGGTTTTTTATGATTCCAAATGAATTTTTGGATTGTTTTTTCTATTTCCATGAAGAAAGCCTTTGGAATTTTGATAGGGATTGCATTAAATGTATAGATTGCTTTAGGTAAGATTGCCATTTTCACGATATTGATTCTTCCAAGCCAGGAACAAGGGATGTTTCTCCACTTCCTAGTGTCTTCTGCAATTTCTCGCTTGAGTGTCTTAAAGTTCTCATTGTATAGATTCTTTACTTCCTTAGTTAGGTTTATTCCAAGGTATTTTATTTTTTTTTTGATGCAATTGTGAATGGGAGTGATTCTCTGATTTCATCCTCTGTGTGTTTGTTGTTAGCATATACGAAGGCTACTGATTTCTGTGTATTTATTTTGTATCCTGCTACATTGCTGTAGGTTTTGATCAGCTCTAACAGCTTGCTAGTAGAGTCTTTAGGGTCCTTTATGTATAGAATCATGTCATCTGCAAATAATGATAACTTGATTTCTTCCTTTCCAATTTGTATCCCTTTTATGTGTGTCTCTTGCCTTATTGCTATGGCTAAGACTTCCAAAACTATATTAAATAGAAGTGGAGACAGTGGACACCCTTGTCTTGTTCCTGATTTTAGTGGAAAAGCTTCCAGTTTTTCCCCATTTAGTAATATGTTGGCTGTAGGCTTGTCATAAATAGCCTTTATTATATTGAGATATGTTCCTTCTATTCCCAGTCTCTGTAGGACTTTTATCATGAAGGGATGTTGGATTTTGTCAAATGCTTTCTCTGCATCTAATGAGATGATCATGTGATTTTTGTCCTTCAACCCATTTATGTAATGTATTACATTTATAGATTTGCATATGTTGAACCATCCCTGCATCTCTGGGATAAAGCCTACTTGGTCAGGGTGAATGATCTTTTTGATATACTCTTGTATTCTGTTTGCCAATATTTTGTTGAGAATTTTTGCATCTATGTTCATGAGGGAGATTGGTCTGTAATTTTCTTTTTTTGTTCTATCTTTGCCTGGTTTTGGTATCAGGGTGATGCTGGCCTCATAGAAGGAGTTTGGTAGGATTCCTTCTTTTTCTATTTCCTGGAAAAGCTTAAGAAGCAATGGTGTTAGCTCTTCCTTAAAAGTCTGGTAAAATTCAGCAGTGAATCCATCCGGGCCTGGGCTTTTTTTAGTTGGGAGATTATTGATAACTGCTCAGATCTCCATGTTTGTTATAGGTCTATTTAAGTGATTAATCTCATTTTGATTTAATTTAGGTAGGTCATATAGATCAAGGAAATCATCCATTTCTTTCAGATTTTCATACTTTGTGGAGTATATGCTTTTATAGTATGTCCCTATAATTTTTTGAATTTCTCTGGAATCTGTTGTGATGTTACCTTGTTCATCTCTGATTTTATTAATTTGTGTCTCTTCTCTCTTTCTTTTGGTCAGATTTGCTAAGGGTTTATCAATCTTGTTTATCCTTTCAAAGAACCAACTCTTTGTTTCATTAATTCTTTGGATTGTTCTTTTTGTTTCTATTTCATTAATTTCTGCCCTAATCTTTATTATTTCTTCCCGTCTACTACTTTTTGGTTTGCCTTGTTCTTCTTTTTCCAAGGCTTTAAGGCGAAGCATTAGGTCGTTTACTTGCGACCTTTCTAATTTCTTAATATAGGCACTTAAGGCTATAAATTTACCTCTTAGAACTGCCTTCATTGTGTCCCAGAGATTTTGGTATGTTGTGTTCTCATTATCATTTGACTCTATAAATTTTTTGATTTCCTTTTTGATTTCTTCATTGACCCACTCATCATTTAGTAGTGTATTGTTTAGTTTCCATGATTTTGTGTATGCTCTATAGCCTTTATTGCTACTGATTTGTAGTTTAATTCCATTGTGGTCAGATAGAATGCAAGGAATTATTTCAATTTTCCTGAATTTGTTAAGATTTGCTTTGTGTCCTAATATATGGTCTATTTTAGAGAATGTTCCATGTGCTGCTGAAAAGAATGTATATTCTGCAGCCTTTGGATGAAAGTTCCTGTATATATCTGTTAGGTCCATTCCTTCTATGACCTCATTTAGTCCAGATGCCTCTCTGTTTATTCTTTCCCTGGATGACCTGTCAATTGATGAGAGTGGGGTGTTAAAGTCACCCACCACCACCGTGTTTGGTGTTATCTGTGACCTTAGTTCTAATAGTGTTTGTTTGACAAATTTGGGAGCCCCCATGTTAGGTGCATATATGTTTAGGATTGTAATGTCCTCCTGTTGGAGTGTGCCCTTAATCAATATAAAGTGACCTTCCTTATCTTTTTTGACTAACTTCGGACTAAAGTCCACCCTGTCTGATATTAGGATAGCAACCCCTGCTTGTTTTCTAGGCCCATTTGCTTGAAACACCGTCTTCCAACCTTTCACCCTAAGATAATGTCTATCCTTTGTAGAAAGGTGAGTTTCTTGAAGACAACAAATTGTAGGATCCTGCTTTTTAACCCAGTCTGCAAATCTATGTCTTTTCGTTGGGGCATTGAGACCGTTGATATTAAGAGATATTATTGAAAGGTGTGTATTTATGTTTGCCATTTGTGTGTGTGTGTGTGTGTGTTACTTGTTCTACCTGTGCTCTCTTCTGTTAACTGGTATTTGAGTATGGCTGGTTTTTTCTAGGTTCCTTATATGTGTGCTTTTCCTTTTGTTCAGCATGGAGGATTCTATCAAGTATTTTCTGTAGAGCTGGTTTTGTCTTCAGATATTCCTTTAACCTGCTTTTGTCATGGAATGTCTTTATTTCTCCATCTATTTGGATGGATAACTTTGCAGGATAAAGTAACCTTGGTTGACAGTTGTTATCTTTCAGAACTTGGAATATATCACTCCAGGCCCTTCTGGCTTTAAAAGTTTGTGTTGAATAATCTGCTGTAATCCTGATGGGCTTGCTTTTGTAGGTAACTTGATTTTTCTCTCTAACTGCTTTCAATATTTTTTCTTTGGTTTGTGTGTTTGGAAGTTTGAGTATAATGTGGCGAGGAGAGTTTCTTTCTGGGTTTTGTCTGGCTGGGGTTCTAAAGGCTTCCTGTATCTGTATTGGCACCTCTTTCCCAATTTGGGGAAAATTTTCCTCTATGATTTTGTTGAAGATGCCTACTATGCCTCTGGAGTGGAATTCTTCTCCTTCTACTATGCCCTGAATTCTTATATTGGATCTTTTCATAGTGTCCCGAATATCTTGAAATTCCCACTCATACTTTTCTATAAGTTTGTCTTTCTCTTTGTTGGACTGCATTAGGTCTGCCACCTGATCTTCTAGCTTAGATATTCTGTCCTCTCCCTCATCCATCCTACTGGTAAGATTTTCTACAGAGTTTTTTATTTCATTAACTGTGTTCTTCATTGCTAGTAATTCTGACTGGTTTTTCTTTATTATTTCTATTTCTCTATTTATGTCTTGTATTGCCTTCTTTATTTCATTAAATTGGTGTCCTGCCTCTTCTTTGATTCCTTTGATTTCCTCTTTGATTTCTTCTTTGATTGTTTTCATGTGTTCTTTGACCTCTTTGAACATATTTATAATTATTCTTTTGAACTCTTTCTCAGGCATTTCCTCTAACTCTTTCTCACTGGAGGACATTTCTGATGCATTAATACTTTTAGGTGGATTTATATCGTCTTGCTTTTTAGTGTTTCTTGTGTTATAATGTATATATTTTTGCATCTTGGATTAAGTTAATGCTTGGATTTTCTAGCTAGCTGTGTATTCTTAGCTGTATCAATTGATTTGATGTAATATATTTTCAGGGTAGGACCTTAAGGTATTAGGTGTGGCTCTTAAGACTCTCAGAGTATCTACAAAGATGTTCTTAGGGGTTGAGTTTCCCTGCTATAGGAGTATTCAAGCAGGCTGAGTGGAATAATATACTGGTAGATTCTAAAATTTAGCTAAACACTGTACCCATTCCATCAAAAACAGCGCCGAGTATGTATGCAAGAGTAGTTATTATAATGACCAGATCCTCTATCAACAAAGAGGTTTAGATTTCTGGTCTGTTGAGGTATCCAAGTCAGCTTGTGACCAAGTGAGACCCTTCCCTGGTGCAATCCCAGTTACCTTGGGTGATTGTGGTCTCAGTCAAGTTGCTGCCTGGGTCGTCGGGCTGCTGTTCTGATTTCTGGAGCTGGGCACTTGCTTTTCCTACGGGGCAAACTGAGCCGCTGCTGCCGCCTCTGAAGCTGTTGTATATGCCACCCCCGGAGCCCCCACCGCTGCTGAAGCTGCCGTTGCCGTGTCCACCGCTGCTGCTCACCCCGAAGCCGCTGCTGCGGGATCTGTCACCGCTGCCGCTCCTGGGTCCGCTGCTGCTGGGGCCACTGGTACCGGTGCTGGAGCCGCTGAAGTTGCTGCCTAATTCTGCTCCTGCTTGGGTCCCGCTGTCAGCCCAAGTTGGCGTGGCCGGGTCCCGGGCCGCTGCTGTGTTCGCTGGAGCTGGGTTCAGGCGGCGGCGGGGGAGGGGAGGGAGCCGCGGCTGCTCTGGTTGTATCGCTTCTCCACGTGTGCTTTTACCTCGCAGTCTGCTCCCCCCTCCGTTGCTCGCTGCCGCTCTCCCCTCACGTTTCCCGAGTTGCGGAGAGCGCGGTGTGAGGGGAAAATCCCGCACCTGGCTTGTCCTGCGGCTCGAGCCGAGAGTCCGGCGGTTTTCTGCCGCTCCGCGGTTGCGGCGGGTAGCCGAGCCACCCCGGAGCCGCTGTTCCCGCCTGTGCAGGCTCTGGATGCTCTATAACTCTTTCACTTCTCCGCTGCCGCCTCAACTTCCTATACACCTCACTTTTTAGTAAAAGTGTGTATTTTGCTGAGTTTTTTTTGGTCTTTCCCCCCCCAGGCTGCTTTGGCGTGGTACCTACGCCGCCATCTTAACCGGAAGTCAAGCTAAATACATTTTTAAAAAGAACTTCCTTGGTGATTCTTTTAGCACAATCAAGTTGTAGAAATTAATATTCCAAAGAGAAAGTTATTACAACTAGAGTTGCTCTCTTTAGTCCATTCAGGCTGCTAAATTGCATGGTTTATGAACAACAGACCTTTATTAATGGAGGAATGGGAGGGCAAGATCAAAGCCCTAACAAATCTGGAGTGGTCTACAGATGGCACCTTCTACATTTCAACATCTGACTTTTAGTGGGACAAAAATATTTAGAATATGTTATTGAGTGTATTATCCCCAATCTCACCTTTCTGCTTCATGTCTGACATATAGCCTAATTTATTTTTAAGTAGCTATGACCTTAGGTATCCTATTTTTATATCCCTGCAGGAATTTAGTCTCACAAAACCTATAACATGGTTATCATTTTATGCCTCAAACTCAAACCTGCATGTTGTAACTTTTTTTTAAATGGAGAAAGGATATGCATAAAAGTTAATGAAAGACCAGCAAAAGATGAAATATTAATTTCCTCTAAACAATAGAAACAATAAATTTAAATAATTGGCAGGAGAATAAAATGTGAAGACACATTTTAAAGCCTATAGTAGAAAATGGTTAAAATTATTTAGGAAGATGTCCTTAGTAGTTTGGAAAATTGGATATGTGAGAAGAAAGCTAGATATTCTATTAAGGTAAAAGAGCAAAATAGACTTGACCACTCTCTACATAATAGAAAATTAACTATATAAAAGAACCTTAGAGTGTTCAAATAAATAATTTAATTTCCAGGACATTTTGGAAATATATAATTTGGGGTGACTTTAATTATTATAAGGAATATGTGTATATGCATGTGTGTGCACCTGTTTTTATTTTTATTTTTGTAATAAAGTGTAGTGGAGTGAAAGCAAAAGGGAAATGAGATACAACAATAAAATAAAGTACAGAGTTCTGGTTTTTTAATTTTCTTCCCTGTAATTCATCAGGAAAAAAAACAAACATGAAGGATTACCCCTGTTTTAAGCTCATGAATATTTGTTTTTTGAGGCTAATCTGTCCTAAAACATTTACATGGATAAGGGAAAACCAAACAACAGAGTTCTACACTACAAAGATACAAATATTTCAAATTTCAAAAATAGGAGCAATATCAATATCAATGGGCTACAATCAATGACAAAAATCCTAGCAATACTTCAGAAACTACAACAGTAATAATATTTAAGAATATAAGTATATAATAGAATAATAGAATAGAATAGCTCTGAGTAAAAGGTAAGGAACTGTTGCCTTGTATATGGTACCTCAACTGTAGATACCACAGACTGATCTTGAGACTTTAAAAACCTCTTTCTAGCCAGCATTCCTAATATTACAGAGGTTTATACAACAAAACCAATCATCATAAATATAAATATAATACAATAATTTCTCCCTTTCTCTTCTCAATTTCAGTCAAATCTAAACGCTAATTCCATTTGTATTCATTCAGCATCAATCTTTAATTCACTTTCTCCCCAAAGGAAATGTGCTTTGTCATTTGGGAAGGAGGTAGGGAAGAAGAAATAAAATTGTGGTTAATTATGTACAAAATGATACATTGGACTTTGTGTTGTTAGCTGCTTACCAATTACCAATATTAACAATGAGTGCAAAACAAGACATGAATCCAGAAGAGTGTTTACAGTTGTAAATCAATCATTGAGAAGATGCTGGGAAGGTCCCAGCAGGTGACGACGAGCTCATTTAAAGTCAGTTTAGTGAGGAAGTTGTCCTCATGGTATATAATAAGATTTCCAGTACCCTGGATAAGAATAAAGAGATATGAACTTAAATCACACAACATGACACTTCAAAAGGTTTTTTATCTCACCTAATTTAAGATTCATAACTAAAGCCAGGCTATGATTTTATTCTGACATTTCATCTGCTTAGCATAAGGACGAGTCATCGTGACCTCAGGATGTGAGCCAGCCAGTCATTCAGCAATCTAATTTTACACTCAGTGGGCTGTAATACTTTTCATCATTCTGGAAATGTTCTGCTTCATCTAGGAAACACTGATTCTTGTATTTTATCCTCTAAAATGGGCAATGGAGTAATGATCCCACAGATTAAGATTAAATATACTTAATTGTTTGAAAATGTGGTTTTAAAAAATCTTGTTAATGAGACTAGTCCACTTTAAGTATGTTGCCAGCCATTTCATAACAACTCTACATGAGTATGATATATAAAAAGATATTTGCCTTTTGAAGTCTCTCTGATTAAGTAAATTGGAAGTACTTAAAATGTAATTTCTGCTAGTTTCAGTTTCAGAATGTTCTGTAACAAAGATTGAATTAGGTAACTATTACTTTTTTATTCTTATGTTTTCTTTGCAAATTCTTATATACTTAATATCTTCCTCTTTAGCTTTGTTTTACTCTAGTACAGTTCTATTCAGCATGGATAGTTATTGAAAATAGAATAACTCATACATTTTTAAAAGAGAATTAAAGCCAGGTGTGGTGATGTATGCCTTTAATCCCAGCACTCAGAGGGAGAGGTAGAGGATTGCTCTGAGTTTGAGACCACCCTGAGACTCCATAGTAAATTCGAGGTCAGGCTGGCTAAAGTGAGACCCTACTTCAAGAGAGAGAGAGAGAGAGAGGGAGGGAGGAAGGGAGGGAAGGAGGGAGAGAGAGAAAGAGAGAGAGAGAGAGAATTAAATATTCAGATTCTTATCCTGCTGCAAGTAGTTGGGTCTGATATAGATTTTAAGTATGACTAGTACTGATGAAACATAGATAAAAATTCAAAACCCATTTAGGATCAACTGAAGCACCAGTGTCTTTTATAAAAAGGCTTTTGAAAGCAGATGAACATTATAAAGGCTGGATTCCATGAGTTGAATTTTTGTGTATTACATTTCGATTAAGAAGAGGTAAGAGAGAAACACTGCTGCAAAGAGAATCCTGTCAATTACACAGACTTGAAATCATATCTTACTTAACTGGCTGGTGCTCTCACAACACATAACCATCCGCCCCATGGGGAATGTCAATAACCCCACTGAGGCGGGTCCTCAGTGGAATGGGACAGGGAGGAGGGAAATGGAGTTGCCAACATGCCAACAGATGATGTGCTCTTAATTAAAAAAAAAAGAAAAGAAAGAAAGAAAGAAAGAAAGAAAGAAAGAAAGAAAGAAAGAAAGAAAGAAAGAAAGAAAGAAAGAAAGAAAGAAAAGAAAACTTTTAGCCCAGTATGGTGGCGCACACCTTTAATTCCAGCACTTGGGAGGCAGAGGTAGGAGGATCGCTCTGAGTTTGAGGCCACCCTGAGACTACATAGTGAATTCCAGGTCAACCTCGACTAGAGTAAGAGCCTACCTTGAAAAAACAAAAAAACAAACAAAAAAAACCCACCTTTTAAATATTAACTGTGTGATCCCCCCACACTTGCAAAATGTCATGTCTGATGCAAATCCTAAAGGGAGAATACACTTAAACAGTCACCTAGACTTTTCCCTGTCACAGAAACATCTCAAGATATTGCAACAATTCTGGATAATACAATCTAAATCTACTACTCCAACATTTTTTAACTTAATAAACTGATTTGCAGTTGTTTTCTAATTATTGCTAATCTTACACCACTCAGCAGTGTTTTCAGAGATGTCCTTTAAAGATCATGGGGTCAAAGGCTGCAATGATATTTATTAATACTGCTTTAAAGGTTAAAACCATCGAGCACATGGAACATGAAATAAAATAGCTTTTCATAGTAAATGTAATAATGCCTCAGTGTTCAGAGCAGGGTTGGATTGGAGGATATCACTAAGGCCACAGGTATGAAAAGGCATAGAACCTCACAGACATGCACTGAACAAGATTAATAGTTCTCTAAATGTAATTTACAGGAAGCAGGTTGTTCCCAAGGACCTTGGAAGTTTTCTGCCAGCCCAAGTCTCCATGTCAAATTAGTTTGCATTAATTAATTTATAACCTTACTAATTTCAAAAGGGGCTTGCATTTAAAATACACACCAGTAGGTCATTAAGTAGATGAACATGCTTCTTCTAAAATCTAAGTATGAAAGCTGTAATATATCCATAGAGAGACTAGTACCTAGAATAATTCAGGAGGCCTTTTATCATTGTCAAAATTGATATAAAATTAGGATGAATTGGAAAACATCACAGGGAATGTAATTATGCTACTTAGATTGTCCATGATGTGGTGTCAACGTTTTCAGTGCTTAAACTCTATTTTTTTTATTTTATTTTTTGTTTATTTATTTGAGAGTAACAGACAGAAAGAGAAAGAGGGGGAGAGAGAGAGAGAGAGAGGGAGAATGGGCATGCCAGGGCTTCCAGCCCACTGCAAACAAACTCCAGATGTGTGAGCCCCCTTGTGCATCTGGCTAACATGGGTCCTGGGGAATCTAGCCTCGAACCAGGGTCCTTAGGCTTCACAGGCAAGCACTTAACTGCTAAGCCATCTCTCCAGACCCCTCATACTCTATTTTTTGAGTGAAATATAGAATATCTGTTCAAAACCTGCTGTCTAAATACTATGATAAATTGTTCAAAGCATGTTGCTTGGAATAATAGAAGATATGCTATGGCACATATTAGAAAACTGTGGTTGTACTTCAAAAAAGTGAGATAGTTGTAGTGGGAATACAGGTATGAATGGGATAGAAAATGTAGAAATTAGAAATGTGGTAATTTGTTTGCAAGTGAAGACATTGTAAACAAATAGAAGGAAAAAAGAGAACACATTTTTGTTTTTTATCCTTCCCAGCATTAAGAAATAGTGGAATGAATGTATTTTGTGTAAGAGAGGTGAATTCCATTTCTAGGAAATAGTTTGAAGCTACTGAGCTGTTTCTAGTACCAAGAAAAATATGAATTTGTCCATATGTGTTTTCTTTAAGATATGACCATAAAACAAGATGACCAATGTCCTCAACAACATCATATATACATATATGAATGAAATGGCCTACAAATTTGGTATACTATTTATTATTTATTAAAATCATTATTACACACACACACACACACACACACACACACACACACACACACACATATATATATATATACATATATATATATATATATATATATATATATATATATATATATACATACACACACACACACATACATATACATACATACATTTAAAATGATATTTAGATATAGTTAAGAATTTGGACAGAGTAAAACGTTTTCAAAAGCATATCTTTTTGGATGACTCCTTGTAGTGTTGAACTCTGTACAATATTCTTAAATTATTTTTGTTCTTATTATGATGATTACTTGGGGATTATTGGGAGAGTTGCTTCCACTTTAATCCTTGTAAGGAATTGTTCCTCAGAAAAATTACTTTTCTTATGGGTAAAATTATCAGAATATGCAAGTTAACAGTAACCATCCCCACCATAACTAAAGACAACGTTGAAGGGGACAACTTCTGGATATTTTTTGTTATTTAATGTATTTTCCATTAGTTAGACTTTGAGGGAGCAAATATCAGATAATCTTGTGCTTTTATGAAACAGAACAAAAAAGAATTTTAGAAGAAAATAACACAGTTAGAACCCAAAAAGACCAAAGAGCATGTCAGACAAGTGGAGTTACCCAACCATGGGCAGGGATGCCAACAACTCCACAAATCATCAGGCTGAGAACTTGTTTGTGGTGTGTGTGTTTGTATGTGTGTACACATGTGTATGTGTGATCTCATGCCTACTAATTATCATAGTAAATTTCTCATTATTTCAGATAAGTTGTATTTACTTGGACACATGTTTTTAAATAAAGTAATTATTTTCTTTGTATCTAGAGAAGTGGCTATACTAACAAGATTTTTCATTTTATGAAATTGCTTATTATGATTTCTATGCTACTCCTATTGAACAAAAACTCCCAACATATAATGGAATACATATTTAAGTTTTCTAAATTGCTTCTTTATGACTTCCACTTCTAAGCTTTCTCTAAAGCTTACCTACTCCATTGTGAAACCAGCACACAGGGGAGGTGTGGGAAATTCAATTTTCAAAATCTCAGCAAGAGAAACTGAACAGAGTGTGGAAGGTGCCAAGTACAGTAGGTAAGTATTTTCTCTGAAAAATGTAACCTTTTATGGATTTGTGATATACTTAATATGGACTCATTATTACATGGCTATTTCTCTTTATGTTTGTATATTACACAGTTATGCACTGAAACAATGGAGAATACATAATAAAGCTTTGAGCATTGCTTATAGTTACCATGCTGCACACAGACTGAAACTCAAACATGATTTATGATGACAAATGAACTTGTAGATTTTTAAAATACTTCAATCCTTTATTCAACTTTTCCAACGTGAGCGTTTAAAGCTGTTCATGTACCTACATACTCAGCTTAAAATGTGTTTTCACAATTTGCGTTAGTTTACTCAGATAAAAATGCATTACATTCATTACTGTGAAATTTTAAAACAGGTCATTTTGAAATGCAGGTTAATTTCAAAGAATTAGGGGATTTTTCATATCACTCTTGTTGCTTTCAAATTTAACTTAAAAATTCTCTTTAGACAATAAGACATCTTAGGTACTATTTTTATATTTCAAAATTTGTTTATGATTTTGCAAAGAACCCCATCTTCACTTTTGTTGTTGTTGTTGTTGTTTAGAGGTAGGGTCTCACTTTAGCCCAGGCTGACCTGGAATTCACAATGTAGTCCCAGGGTAGCCCTGAACTCACTGCAATCCTCCTACCGTTGCCTTCCGAGTGCTAGGATTAAAAGCATATGCCACCACACCTGGCCATCTTTACTTCTACATGATTTTTCTGTCCATCTTGTAATAGTGTTCTATATGTATCTAACATACGTTGGCTGTGTCCACATTTTATGAATCCTTTCTGGTTTATATCAGCTTTGCTGAACAGCTGCTAAGATTTATGTTCAGATTTCAACTGTGGTTACAATATTATGTTTATTTTTCTCTTTATGCCTTTAAATTTTGGCATTTTGAGTTTGAAGCAAAGTTAGTACTCCACATAAATTTAGTATTGATATGCTTCTACCTTGCCTACAGATAATACCATTCCTCACTTCTATTATTTATTAAACTAAGATGTACAGATGATACATTGCAATATCAATTTTTGTGTGAATATTTGTAAAAGTGTTTTACTTTTAATATATCTATGCTGTCATCTATGGTATGGCCTTTGTAAATGGACAATTACACTGAATCTTTGTTTTATCCTCTCTGACAATCTGCCATTAAGAAAGTGAATTTACTTTATATTTAATGCAATCATCAATATAAATAGATTTAAATCAACCATCTTTCTGTTTATAGTTTAATTGTTTCACATATTATTCACTTATCTGTTCTTGTTTTCTAATCATCCCATGCATAATTGTGTACATTTAATAATTTTAATTATCTCTATGCAAGCTATGTTTACATATTTGTATAATTCATTTAGTGACTGGCTTGTAAGAGATTAAAACATAAATTTGGATGATTATACCCTTTAAAAAAATTAGATTCTTACCCCACACACTATACTTTCCTAGAATTTTCCATATGGCTTAGGCTAGCCTCAAACTGGTAAGGATCCTCCTGCTTTTCTTTCGTGAGGGCTGGGATTATAGTTGTGTACCACCATGCCTTACTGTACTTTTTAACCACTTCTCAAATGACATGTCACCTTCCAAGCTTTTAACTGTCTACTTCTTTCCTAAACTGCATGTTATTATAGTTATAAGTTCCAATGTTTCTTTGTTTGGAGTATCACACATCGCAGCTAATTATATTTTCCTTCAAATATAAAAATGGTTTTATTTTTGCTGTCATATTTGCGCTGTTCTTCATTTTATTTCAGCATCATTATATTTCCAGTTGGAAACATTTGCCTTTTTCTTCTTATAAACTAGCATGGGGAGTTTTAGGCCTTCAAATATAATTTGTTTTAGATATCTGTCCTCTCCTTACTTCCTCCTTCCCCTTATAGTTCTTGTATCCCCCCATTTGTCTTACTTTAGTTATATTATTTTCATGATATATGTATCCTTTTTGCCCTTGCTCCATCGTTTTCTCATAATTTCTTTTTGTTGTCCCTTGAGCAAATTTCTAGCTTTTTACATTTAACCCATGTTTGCCCTCTCATCTTTATATACATATAAATGTAACAAGCTAGCACCCAACATATTAAAAACAACATGCAATCATTGGCTTTATAAGTTGGGATTACCTCAGTTAATATAAATTCTTTCAAGATGCATCCATTTTCCTGTATATTTTACAATTTTATTTTCATTTAATTCTGAAAAAAAAATTATTGTGGATATATACCACACTTTTATTACCTATTCATCTGTCAATGAAGACCTACCTAAGTTGGTCCTGTTCCCTTGCTATTGTAAATAAAGCAGCAATAAACCTGGTTGTGCAAGAATCTCTGAAATAGGAAATAGAATCCCTAGGGTATGTGCCCAGGAATTGTATTTTCAGATAGCATTTCTGTTACAGTGCAATTGGAGACATGCTGAGAAAGTTCTTGCTTATGCTTATATCTTGAAGTATATTCCCTTTGTTTGTTTTCTTCCAGCATTTACCTTTTACATTAAGGTATTTGATCCATTTTGAATTAATATTTGTATAGAGATAAAGATATGGATCTAATTTCATTCTTCAGCAAATGAATATACCTTTTGTCCAGTAGCCCCATTGGTTACATGGATTTTCTTGTTGTACTTTTGTTGTAGTAGTTATTGTCATCACTGAATAGTTTTGACTCTTTTGTCAAAATATTAGGTGTCCACTCTATGTCTTTTATTGTATTTTGTTGGTTTGTATGTCTGCTTTTGAGCCAGTGTTCAAAAGTACTATCATTATGTAGCATAATTGAAGCTCAAGTATTGTGATGCCTCCAGCTGCGTTGTTTCTACTTAGGATTGCCTTGGATATTTGTGGTCATATGTGTTTCCATACGAACTCTTGATTACTTTTTTGAAACCAAATAAAGACACAACAGAAAAAGAAAACTAGAGTCACACAATCTTCCCTAGCGAACATACATTTAAAAATTCCCAACAAAATGCTCACAAATAAAATTAAAGGACACATTAAGATGATCATTGACCTTGACTAAGTGGGCTTCATGCTATGGATACATGGACGGTTCAATATAGTCAAATAAATAAATATAGTACATTATATAAATAAAGTTATGGACAGAAATCACATGGCCTTTTAAATTGATGAAGAAAAGACATTTGATAAAATTCAACATGCCTTCCAGATGAAAGTACTATAGAAAGTAATAATAGTTGAAACACTACTCAAAACAAAACAGGCCATATGTGAGAATCCTACATCTAATATTATACTAAATGGAGAACAAAAACAAGATCATTTCTTCCAAATTTGGGAATGAAACAAAAATGCTTATTCTCTTCATTTATATTCAAATTAATATTTTAAGTCCTAGCTAGCTCCCATCTAGAGCAATAGAAAAGAAGCCATAAAATATAGGAAATTAAGAACTCAAGTTATACCTATTTGTAGATGACATGATTCAATACTTAAAATATTTTATATAATGTACCAAAATACTCTAAGATCTAATAAACACTTTTTGTAATGTTGCAAGTTGCAAAATCAACATAGAAACATCAGTAACTTTCATCTACATATTTTAAAAATATTTCTCTAGAAAGGACAGGCAAAGTATGAAGTGAGCATAGCATCCCCGGAGCCAACTGTGTCAACTGACACAAGAATTCCCAGAAGTATAAGAAGCACAATCGAACTAAAGCAATATTTGAAAACATACAATATATGAATGACTTAAAATAACTAATGATGCAATTAAAATTGCATAAAATATTAGAATTTTCACATAAAAATATGAAATAAAACAGCTACTCCCAGCCGCAATTTCAGGGTTTAAATTTGTGGTCTCTGCAAACTCCATGTCAGAATTTCCATGCAAAAGCTTTCATTATTTTTTTTACAGTGTATTTACTTCTGATTTTCAGTATAAAGACATTGAATAGTGTATCTGGTCTTCCATGAGCCTATATACATTTTGAATTTTTTAAAAATATATCTATATTTTTTAAAATTTTATTTAGTTATTTATTTTACAGAGAAAGAGGAAGTGAGAGAGAGAGAGGGAGGGAGGGAGAGAGAATATGCATGCCAGGGCCTCCAGCCACTCCAAATGAATTCCAGATGCTTGCATTCTCTTGTGCATCTGGCTAACATGGGTCCTGGGGAATCGAACCTGGGACCTTTGGCTTTGCAGGCAAGCGACTTAACTACAAAGCCATACCTCTGGCCCCTATAAAAGTATTTTCTTTTTTTTTTTATTTGAAAGAGAGAGATAAAGATAGAAAAAGAATGGGCATACCAGGATCTCTAGCCACTGCATGTGGCTTTATTTGGGTATCCTTAGGCTTTGCAGCCAAGTGCCTTAACCTCTGAGCCATCTCCCCAGCCCCAGTTTGACTTTTGACCAAGAATTTAAAGAGCTGATTTCAAATTTAAAAGTAATACATAGCCATCTGTGTGGAAGAAATAGTTTATTAAAGATAAATATATAAATGCAATTAAATTTTTAAATAATATTTAAATATTTGGTAAAATAGTAGTTCTGGTGTTTATGTATTTGAAACAAAACAGTCAAGTTACATTTTTTTCAAGAGAATATAGCAATGGAATCTTTCAGATGATTATTAAAAGTTTATGGGCAGGATACTTTTTAGTCAAAAATGGGCAATATCCTGTCATTTCTAACAACATGGATGATACTGGAGATCATAATGCTAAGTCTAATGAGACAGGCAGCTCAAATATAAAATGATTTCACTTGTGTGTGGAATCACACACACACACACACACACACACACACACACACACACACACACACACAGACTCTGAATTCAGAGCACGAGTGAGCACAATAGTAGTACCAGAAGTAAGGGAAACAAAGGGGGGACGGGCATCAGGAACATGAATGTCTTGTTACTGCTTTACACATAACCATGGTAATAAAGAATACTGGGTAGCTCCACATATGTAGAAGAGTGTGTTTTTAATCTTCTTACCTAAGTTCAAATGAAAATACCTTCAACTCTCCCTTGGTAGAACCACTGGACTAGAAGGAAAGACTTAAGAAATGGAGTCTAGGACACATGGAATAAGTGAATGAGAAGCCCATATCTTCTGTGTAAAATTTAACTGAAAGAATTTATGAGGCAAAAACATTGCTGGAGGGCTGGAGAGATGGCTTAGCGGTTAAGCGCTTGCCTGTGAAGCCTAAGGACCCCGGTTCGAGGCTCGGTTCCCCAGGTCCCACGTTAGCCAGATGCACAAGGGGGCGCACGCGTCTGGAGTTCATTTGCAGAGGCTGGAAGCCCTGGCGCGCCCATTCTCTCTCTCTCCCTCTATCTGTCTTTCTCTCTGTGTCTGTTGCTCTCAAATAAATAAATAAAAAATGAACAAAAAAAAAAATTAAAAAAAAAAAACATTGCTGGAAATATTTTAAATATTTTAAAAAACAATTCTGAAGATTGTCAATAAAGCTACTATGGAGCCTAAGAAGTAAGCTTGTCTGCCTGTGTGACGAAGCCTGAGGTCTGTCTCCATACAGCACATACAGCAGAGAAGCAGCGAGTCAGTGGTGAGCTTGTTATTCATTGTCACTGATGTTAGAAACTCCATAGTTCAAACGATACTTACCTTGACTTATTGTCCTACTTTGTATTTCAATCTCTGAAATAGACTAGCAAGACCAGATCAGAAAGAAGGAAGAAACTTTAACTCAAACAAAGGAAAAGAGGTACCAAAATTCTAAATAGAGCTTAATAGATAATATAGTATCTTTCACATAATACAGTGATAAAATCTAGGGAATGTCATTATGCCTTAAAATTTGCAGCTTTTCAGTGACATAAATACAGCGAAGAATGCAATATAGAAGCATAATAACCAAACTAGGAAAAGCTGGATTTCAAGCCCCAATGCCTACTTATGCACTAATTTTGTTAGACAAATAATTTGAATTTTTTTCTGGGATTCTTATATAAAAATCATAATGCAAAAATAATTTTAAAGCTGAAAATGTAAAATGTAAAATCATAACCCTTCACAAAATTAATTTGGTATTAGTGATTTCATGAAAAACCACATACATTCATATGCTAATGTGGGAAACTAGCTGGCAAAGCTATTTTACAAACTGAGTCAATACAATTGCTTATTTAATAAAATAAATGAGAAACAGCAAAGAAGAATAGTGACTTCTGTGACCTATATGTAGCTTCAAATACCGAGAAAAGGATAAATAAATTAAAGTGATGTGAATGAGATAATATGTAGAAAAGAGGCCCAGGATTCATCTGAAGTCTCTGAAAACAGAGAATGACTCAATTGGACAAGGGAAATGATTTAGAGATATGATACAATAAAGTTTCCCTGAAATGAAAAATTACATAAAGTAGACCAAAATATGCCAATTATACTAAAATGAATTAAAAGATAGAATCAACATTGAATTATAAACTTATATTTAAGGAATCAAACATTTTAAAGTATATTTATTTACCTAGGTAGGAAAGAAAGTCAAGATTAAAAAGGCAAATGAAATTATACATGAACAGAACTTTATGACAGTGCAGTTAGAATGTGAAAGACTGAAGAAAGTTTGCTACCAAGAAACCATATAAAGAGAGATACTCTTAATTGTGTGGAAATTTAGAGAAGACCAGATCATGCATTATTTGGAAAGACTTTATATTGAAATTTTTGTGTGCCAAGAGATAATCAACACGTATAATTTAGAAAGGGAGATACCATTTAGAAGGGTTGGGGGTATAATGAAATCATATAAATATAAAACTAAAATTTTGAAGCAAGGAGAACTAAATCAGAATAAATTAAAAGCTTACATGCTATAAACTAAGCAGGTAAAAATATGTCCTGCAAACTCAGAAGGAGTACAGAGGGAGAAATTAGGTTTATAGTGCTAATAATTTTAGCTCTCATATTTGAAAGTTGATTAATATAAAAACTATTATTAAATAAAAAGGAAAGAACTTTAAAAGTATACATGATAATCTCTAATTATTATAAAACAGGAATATAATTATTAAGGAAAAGGAAATGACTGCCACATCTCTTAAACTCTCTAGCATTAAATCAAAGTTTTGAAAATATCTGTGTAATCATCTACATTTCTCTCCTAAACTACCACAGAGCTTCCCCCTCTATGATGCCATGAGACTGCTTGCCTCCAATATTGGTTACTTTTAAGTTGTCACACCAATTGGCCATTTCCTAGTTTATATTTTAGTTGAGTATACTGTCACATCTGACCTTTTGATCACTCATTGTATAAAACATAAGAAAAACTCCCATGTTCTCTGAATATTCTGACCTGCATCTTCCTAAACATTCAATTAAAACCTTGCTTAGAAGCATCTATAAATGTTATGATGCTTCTATATTTAGCTGATGAACTTCTGTCCACAATGACTTCTTTTGAGATCCCATGCACTTTTATTAATGAATGGAGAGAATCTCTCTAAATGTTAATCCAGCCTCTTTCCTTAATTCTGTATTTATCTATTGAACCACATCCATGGCATCTAAATTTCAGTGGTTGTCTGATATATCCAACTTTTGGGGGGGATTTTTAATATATTTTATTAACAATTTTCATATTTGCATATAACATATTTTTGTTTTTTGTAAGGACATATTTTATATGGAATATCATGTGTTGGTACCATCTTTTCCCTCCTCCCTGCCCCCAATCTATTGGGGGGTCCTTCTCAATGGGGTTGCTGGTATTCCCCATGAGGTTATGGGTTCTGCGTTTTGGGAGCTGCATTCAGTTATTGGGGATAGGGAATGCCTCTGGGCATGATGTCCTAACCTGTGGCTCTTACAACCTTTCCACTTCTTTTCCCACAATATTCCCTGAACCTTAGTGGGTGTGTTTTAAGTCTACTTCAGTGATGAGCTCTCAGGAGCTTCTGGATTTCTGCTTTGGTATGTGTTGAGTGTCCTCAGTGTCTGTCTCCTTCACCCTGGTGCTGATTGTCAGGTTCCCCATGGAAGCAGTATTCTTGCTCATCTGCTCAGTTCTTCTCTGATTTCACCTGGGCTTTGACTGAGATGTGATAGATGGTTTATCTCCTCCAATCTTGCTACATTCTGGAAAAGAAAAAATAGGTTCTCCAATGGAGAGTAAAGTCAGCATTGGTTAAATTGGATAAGTGTTACCTATATAGGAGAATTTTCATGGATGTAGCCCCTCTTTTAGCCAGTGACTAGTGAAAGCTTAATATTGGAGAGCATAATCTTGGTCTTCAGAGGACTCATACCAGGTTCTCACTTCCAGATATGGGTTCCTTTCCACTGAACAGATGCATTAGCCAATCATAAAGCCATTGGTTACCCATCAAATCTGAGTGCCACTATTGCACTGGTGTGTCCAACTTTTGACTATAGTGGAACTTCTGATAACAAACATGTGATCAAATATCCTTTGTATATCCTGTGAACCATCCAGTCTCTCCCATAAGATATATGCTATCATAGGCACCCTATTTTCTCCTTCATCTCATATCTCATTTGAAGTTACCAGGCAAATTCTGTTGGCTCTAACTTCATAGTATGTCTGTTTCTACAGAAATATGCTGCACTGCTATCAAATGGGGCTTTCCAATAAACTTCCTCTTTTATGTTTTCATATATGTTCCTACAATCTATTCTTAGCAGAGGATCAAGAAAGAAGATATTAAAATTAGATCATTGATTCTTTTGCTCAAAACTTACTCATATCATATTCTTGACTACCTAAGGAAGTAATTATAGTATAGAACTAATAACAATAATGGCTGTCATTTATTTCTATACTCTTATCTTCCTTGGCTGTCTGGATTATAGGCAATGTCATTTACTTTCCTGGAGAAAATATTTTATGAGAGGAAAAACTTTGAAAGACAAATGAAACATCTCCATAGGAAAAATTTACTTAACTTGTAATCAAACAAGTCTTGGTGAGTTCTTTGTAAATATGCTGGCAGTTTTAGTGAAATTACCTATAAACTTGAAGTCCAAAAATTCGCAACCCCAATCTAAGCAGATGTGGAGTTTCTCTTAACAATAATCTATCAGTTGTGTATTGTAACATTTAACCTATTGTTTAACAAATTCTTCTTGCTGAATTCACAGTCTTGGTCAAATTCTTTTGTCATATGGAGAGGAAAGATGGAATGTGAGGTTAAAGGAAGACATAACAGGGGAATAAGAACCTCCTTAAGAAACAGAAAAATAAAACAAAACTCATGAGAAAAAGAAGCAAAATATTTCCATTCTTTTGTGGTGTTAGGAATTGAGCCTAGGGCCTCATATAATCTATGTATCTGCTTTACCAGTGATCTATATTCCAAGTCCAAAAAGCAAATTCATTTGTCACTTATAAAGACACTCAAGTTTTATATGTCAAAGTCCATTAGGCTCCAAAGGAACTATGTAAATTTGAAACTCAAAAAAAGTAGAGCTCAATTTCAATAATTTGATAATTTATAGAGAACAACCTATGGAGTATATAGAAATGGCTTCCAAGATCACAACCAGAAGAGTTTATCAATTTAGTCTATGTAGTAGATATTCCAAATTCATAAAAGCTGTATATCGTAAGTAGGTATTTGGCTACTTGGCAATTGCATGGGATGAATAAAATACATGAAATTCTAAGAGTTTCTTGGCATATATGTTATACTTCTGAATGATGTCCAAACCAATATATTCTATCTCACATGGCCTTGTTATAGAAATATGTTCATACTTCTCTACCTGTAGGCATGGGTATATATGATCTCATTGAAGTCCAAACAGTGCTGAAACTATTCCAGAATTCACAGCTTGCAACCCAATCCTCATAGGATACTCATCCTTGGAACTAGGCCACCAAACTGTATGCCAAGCAGCCACATGGACTGGAAAGATAGAGCTGTTCTAGGAGCAGCCTCAGCTGAGGTCTCAGTTGATAACCAGACTAAAGCCCAGAGTAAACAAAGAGACGGTTACAAATCACCCCAGCTGACACGGAGCTTAGCTACATGCTGCACAATTTGCCTTTGCTTCAGCAAGATGCTGTTTTGAGCTGCAAAACTTGGGTCCTTTTTATTATTCCATAAAGTAAAAGTGAGGACACTTAGAATAATGTGCTCTTCATGTGCCCATTGAAGTTCACATCTATTCTTCACCTACACTGAACCTTCTAAACTATATTAAATAGCTTTAAAGTCTAGAAACAGAATCTCTAGGTTCTGCAAGCTGACTGCCATCTGATTCCCTAAACAAGAGGAACTAGAGAGTTTGGAATGAGATAAAGAAGGATGAGTAAGTATATATAGATTGCAAATTCTGTTCTAACACTTAACCCTTCAGTGGCTGGCATTTTCTGTCCCAGTCAGGTTTGCTGTGATTTTAGCTTGTTATTTACATTGACTGTATGCTTCTACAGTGACTGTCCATTTTTAATGTTCAGATAAGCTAGGGCATGTTTGGCAATAGCAAAAACAAGAAGGTAACTGTTGCAGTCCAGTTTGCATTGCTGGTAGAACTCACCCAACCAAGAGCAGCTTCTGGGAAAAAAAGAGATTTATTCTGGCTTACAGGCTCGAGGGGAAGCTCCACGATGGCAGGGGAAAGTGATGGCATGAGCAGAGGGTGGACATCACACCCTGGCCAACATAAGGTGGACAATAGCAACAGGAGGGTGTGCCAAACACTGGCATGGGGAAATTGGCTATAACACCCAAAAGCCCACCTCCAACAATGCACTCCCTCTAGGAGGCACTAATTCCCAAATATCCATCAGCTGGGAACCTAGCATTCAGAACACCTAAGTTTATGGGGGACACCTGAATCAAACCACCACATTCTGCCCCTGACTCCCATAAACTGATAACCACACTTGATGTAAAATGCAATGCATTCCTCTAACTTTAAAAGTCCCATAATTTTTATCAATTCCCATGATGTTCATACATCCCCATAGTCCAAGATCTTTTAACTGAGCTGTAATACCAAAAACTAACCTAAAAAAAAAAACACAATAATGGCACAGAATAAATATTCACACTGCAAAAGACCGCATCAGGCATAACAAAGAATATTTAGTAAATACAAGATTTTAAACAACCATAGCAAACCCCAAACTCTGTAGCTTCCAACAACTCTAGCCAGTGACAAATCTCCAAGTCCAATAATTCTAACTAGCAACAAGTCCAATTCCACCCTCCAGCTAGGCTACTCACAGTACTGGAAAACTTCATTGGGGCCGGCAGCTCTTCTTGGCAGCCATCTCATGGTCCTGGCAACTCCACTGGGTCTCCACTGCAAGCCACGGTTCATCCTCATGGCTCCATGGGGTCTCCATGCAGGCAACCAGCAAACCTGCTTCACACTGCCCATGGCCATTTCCAAAACACAAGATCATCTTGCAAACTCAATGACCCTCTCTTTCCTGCATTTCTTATACTCCACAATACCAGGTAGGATGCCAGTTTGTTAATCCAGGGGGGAATAAAGCAGACTTTGAAGAAAAGGACACTCCTTGAGCACTCAGGTCCCTTCAAAGGAATTGACATTCTTCCTGTTGCCCCAGTGCAGGTCAGCTGGCCCAATCTCAAAGATTGTAATCTTTCAATTGCAGCTGAACAGGGAGCAGTTTTGGGCTAAAGATTTCTTTATGTGCCACATACCTCCGCTCATACCAGTTCATTTCTATGCAATGCAACCCTGCACAACTTCTCAGGACACAGACAGAAGAGCAAGCTTCTCACACAAACTGCTAGTCCAGTCCAAGCAAAGCTTTTTCTCTCCCTCATAAGCCAAATCTCACAGTCCATAGTTCATAATGCATTCAGGCCTTGCAGCTCAGACCAGAATAGTCAATCAAGCTGTACTTACAGCTCTGCAAGGCATCTCTTAGGCCAAGGTCTCAAATCCTCCCACATTCCTCTTGAAAATCAGCTCCAAAAGGCCAAAGCCACAAAGTCGGGTGTCTAGCAGCAATCCAACTCCTCGGTACCACTTTACTGTTGCAATCCGGTTGGCATTGCTGGTAGAAATCACCCAACCAAGAGCAGCTTCTGGGAAAAAAGAGATTTATTTTGGCTTACGGGCTCAAGGAGAAGCTCCCCAGTGGCAAGGGAAAACGATGGCATGGGTAGAGGGTGGACATCACACCGTGGCCAACATTATGTAGACAATAGCAACAGGAGGCTGTGCCAAACACTGGCAAGAGGAAACTGGCTATAACACCCATAAGCCCACCCCCTAACAATACACTCCCTGCAGGAGGCGTTAATTCCCAAATATCCATCAGCTGGGAACCTAGCATTCAGAACACCTAAGGTTATGGGAGAATACCTGAATCAAACCACCACAGTAACTTTTCCTGTTTTTTGGTTTTTGTTTGTTTTTTTTAAAATGATTTATTTATTTATTTGAGAGTGATAGACACAGAGAGAAAGACAGATAGAGGGAGAGAGAGAGAATGGGCGCGCCAGGGCTTCCAGCCTCTGCAAACGAACTCCAGACGCGTGTGCCCCCTTGTGCATCTGGCTAACATGGGACCTGGGGAACTGAGCCTCAAACCGGGGTCCTTAGGCTTCACAGGCAAGCGCTTAACCGCTAAGCCATCTCTCCAGCCCTTGTTTGTTTTTTTTTTAAGGTAGTCTCAGTCTAGTCCAGTCTGACTGGAATTCACTATGTATGAAGTCACAGGGTAGCCTCGAACTCACAGTAATCCTCCTACCTCTGCCTCCCAAATGCTGGGATTAAAGGCATATGCCACCATGCCCAGCTTTGTTAATTTAATAATTTAGACTCTGAGATATTCCAATTCCTATTTAACAAATATTTTAATTACTTTGCTTTTATGTCTCTTTAGGTGGACCCTATATTCAGAATTTATCCATTCAACAAGTCTGGATATCTGCATGGACATTGGAAGGAAGCAGCACATAGAAGTGTTGGCTACTGCTGCTCAAAGGAGTAAATATTAGTGGCAAATTAGAGTGATATTGTTGCCTTCTACTGTAATTTGACTATTTGGCCCATGCTAAAGAAACTGCTGTGTGTGTGCATGCGTGTGTTTCTTTTATCTGAACAAATTATATAATATCTGTTACATCCACTGTGTGTGATCTAGCAAACTCTTTATCTGCATCCCATTAAGAAGAATGGACTAAAAACAATTTCTTTTTTGCAATCAGTTATAAGTAAGCCCTTACATTCTTACCTATACTGATCTGTTATTTACTATGCACTTATCTAAAGAAATGTCATTACATTAGTATAGCCATCAAGCACATTTTATATTGATGATATAGTGTTGAAATGCTCCCAGCAGACCCAGCAGATAGTTAAGTGCCTTATTATGGTATGTGGATGTCAATATTGGGAAATAAATTCCATGGAATTATATGATTCTGTCATTTCCATGGGTTTCCTGGGAGATGGAGGTTTGGGAAGTATAGCAAGACAATCATTCCACACTGAAAGACACACTGGAATCAGTAACTTATTTGGTGCTAGAAAAGGAATACTGTGATGGTTAGGTCTGTTCAGCTGTAGAAAACATACAATATAGTAGGGTGTTACTTTATGCTCTCACTTGAATCATTTTTTTTTAATATTTTATTTATTGGGCTGGAGATATGGCTTAATGGTTAAGCACTTGCCTGTGGAACCTAAGGACCTTGGTTTGAGGCTTGTTTCCTCAGGACCCAGGTTAGCCAGATGCATAAGGAGTACATGTGTCTAGAGTTCATTTGCAGTGTCTGGAGGCCCTGCCTCTTTCCCTCTCTGTCTGTCCTTCTCAAATAAATGAATAAAAATGAACAAAAAAATATTTTATTTACTTATTTGAGAAAGAGAAAAAAAATTAAGGCAGATAAAGAGAGAGATGGAGGGACAGAATAAACACACCAGGTCCTCTAGCCACTGCAAATGAAGTCTAGCCACATATACCACCTTGTGCATCTGACTTACATAGGTCCTGAGGAATTGAACCTGGGTCATTTGACTTTGCAAGAAAGTTCCTTAACCACTAATCCATCTCTCCGCCCCATTTAACTCATTCTTTAAAAAAAAATGGAAATATAGAGGATCTCTATGTAATATAAACTGCAATTGAAGCTGTTGCACTTTTTGTCCATTTTGCCCATAAATATGGCATTACTTAATGCATCTGAAATAAACCCTGGTAGTATTAGTAGTCTATTTCATACGCCATGCTATCATAGTATGACTCAGGTTGAGAAACAAACTCTTAGAAACTATTCCATAATTGTGTTAGTTGCTTTCCTACCACTGTGATTGAATGCCAAAGACGAAACAGCTTAAATTAAAGAACAAAGGGGCTAGAGAAATGGCTTAGTGTTATGGCACTTCTCTGTGAATCTTAAGGACCCAGTTTCAATTACCCAGGACCCATGTAAGCCAGCTGCATAAGGGAACACATGTATCTGGAGTTCATTTGCAGTGGCTACAGGTCCAGGAATGTCCATTCTCTCTCTCTCTCTCTCTCTCTCTCTCTCTCTCTCTCTCTCTCTCTCTCTTTCTCTCTGTCAAATAAAAAGGAAAAAAAATATACAAACAAACAAAGGAAGATCTAGTTTGGCTCAAATTTTGAGACGATATTTCATCCTGACAGAGAAGGCATGGTAGAAGAAATATAAAACTCCTAGCTCATATCTCTGTACATCAGGAAGCAGAAACAAGACAGGAAGTGGGGCAAGACAATAAACCTTAAGCCTCTACCCCATAGGTCCACTTCCTTCAGCTATGGTCACCTTCCCATTGGTTACATACCTTCTCTGAAAAGTACCAGCAGCTGTTGATGAAATATTCAAACACATGAGGCTGTGGGGGACATTTTGCATCCAAACAATAACACCAACTGTTAACTATTAACTTGCTTTTAAACTTTAATAAATCTATCACCTGAGCAGTGGGCTAGAGAAGTCTAAGGAGACTGAACTGCTCATGAACTCGATATTTTCAGATCTATGAAGACATAATATCAACTATATTCAGTGTCACACTGTCTTCAAAGAAGAGTCAACTATGACACTGGATTTCAACAAATCAGGAACATTCCCAATATTAGTTGCATGTATGTACAGTTATATCTGTGTCCTTCTATTTACCCTACCTTCATCAAAAGACATCTACAGTCTCATGGACCTTTCCTATTATGGTAACTGTATTTCTGAAGTTCTGATTGACAAGTGTATCCTAATAATATTGTTAGAACCACTGGAATTGATGTAGCATAATAACTCAGTGTGATTCAAAGGAAGATGAAAATAAACTACAAGAATGATTATATTAACTGAGGCATCTCATAATTCCGCTTTCCCAGAAGAGAACAATGAATCTATATACAATATCTGAGATTAGTCAGATGTTCAGAAATGAAAAGATATGCTGCTACAGGACCATGGACAAAGATATTATCTATTAATGTATGTACAAAATAAGAAATGCATGTTTAATGAAAATTCACTAAATTAAAGTCTTAGATTCCCAATAATAAACTAGACAAAGTGACCTATTTTATGCTATTCAGTAATTTTTTGTTATAAAAGTATTGAAAAATTTTCTGTACAAATAGTCATGATGACATATTTATCATTTGTAATCACATTTTAATCATATTTTAACATGGAATTCTCATTAAAGTTGAACTAGTTACCAGCATTACTAAATAGCCAACCTTGAGATCTAAATAAAATACCAAATCTATGGCAACCATAAATCCAACTTGTGACATGAAGATCATACTGTCCCTTTTTGTCAAAAGAAGTGACAGTTTCAAATCAGTGGGATATGCCTTACTCTGTACTTAGATTTCATAAGATTCTTGCTGTCTTACCTGGTATTGGGGGACACTATTGAATACATTACTCTGACCAATTACATCATATAGGAAATAATGCACTCTGGCTGATTTTTGTGGATTTACTAGTCTTGTGCCATATGAACCATCACACAGAAGTGACTAGTTTAAAAAATGTCAAGAAAAACAATGACTTGTGGTATTGGAGTACTGTCCTCTAACAAGTATCACATAATTGAGATGGCAACAAATATAAAGTGCTGCTTGTCTTAGACAAAATTCTTTTTTGTTTTTGTTTTTGCTTTTCAAGGTAGGGTTTTACTCTGGTCCAGGCTGACCTGGAATTAACTCTGTAGTCTCAGGGTGGCCTTGAACTCATGGCGACCCTCCTACCTCTGCCTCCCTAGTGGATTAAAGGTGTGCGTGACCACGCCCAGCTTAGACAAAATTCATTGACCAGTATGACTACCTATGGAAGCAGTAACCACTCATGTGTCTTCACATTAAATTTTGCTTTATGTTCTCATGATCTATGTGAGTCTAGTTTATAGTTAGTACTCAGGAGGAATGTTTCAAACATTGAACATATAGATTACAGTCAAGTAAAGATGAAAATTAGCATAGGGTAAGACATGTATGACATTATAAAATTAATTACATGCACTGATAATTAACCATAAAAATTAATCATATTTTTAGGGAAATTGCTGCTTGTTACATCTTAGAAAATACTTTTTCTAAAAAGTAATTAGAAAAAGACAAAATTTTCTGTGTTCTTTCTCTTCTTCCTTAATGTTTTCCAAAGTTTAAAGAACTTTAGCTTACAGCATAAGTTCTTAGTTTCTTTGAATATGAGTTTGTTTTCTTCTATCACTGTTGTTGAGTTTTTAACTTATAGATAGTAAAATGGAAAACAACCAGTATACAGTTGTCTGAGCCTTTATGATTACTAAACAAGCCATTAGATATAGTATTTTTTCACTCCAGAAAATTCCTTCATGCCTTTCTAATCAAACTTTCTCACCCTAAATATGACTACTATTCATATTCCTATAACTACACTTTGAATTTCACAGATGAAATCATAGAGTTTGTACTATATTGTATCTGGCTGCTTTTATTCAGCATTTCTTCTGGTGACTCCACTATGTTGGGGTTTTGGATTGATAGTTTATTATTTCATTTCCTTATGCCAAGGAGCATTCAATGTACCCATTAAATATTATCAATCTATCATCCCGTTGATATCATTTGAATAGTTTCTAATTTTAGATAAGTGTGAATGGAACTTCAAGAAATATTGGTAAGCATGTCTTCCTGAAGTCATATGCTTATATCTCTCATGAGGAATTCCTTAACAATGACATCAGTGCCTTATCAAGGGTGAAAAATAACATTATAGGAAACTGGAAAGGAGTTTCATAACTTTGTCAATAAGCATTGTTTTTCACTGTTTTTATCTTAGCAATTCTTTTTGGAATAAAGTGGCATTTTATTATAATCTTAAATTGCATTCTCTTAATGTCTAGGGACATCGAGCCCTGTTGTGAGTTTATTTTGTAAGTGTTTTGCAATTATTAGGCTCATTTTTCAGGCTTTTGTTTATTTCTTATAGAGATAGAATCATTTTGAATTGACAATCAACCAGAAATGAGTAATCTTCTGTAAAATCTGAACAAGTATTCTAAAGAATAAAATAAATTTCAAAGGACATAAACAAGCTGAAATAATCCTTGAAAAGAATAAATTTTGAGGTTTTATACTGCCTGATCTCAAGATACTATAAAATCAAGGCAGTGTGGTAACAGTGTAGGTAAAACAAATAGATCAATGCCAAGAGCAGAACAACTAGAAACAGACACCCCCACACGCATTGATTTTTTTTTTTTTAGAAGACACAAAGCAATTCATAAGGAAACTCCAACAAATGGTGCTGAACTAGTCAGACAAAAATGGAGAAAGGCCCATCAAGTTGGAAAATACCTGCAAACACAGGTCAAAGGAGTTCTAAGGCAAGAGAAACAAAACTTCCAAACTTCCTTGGCTAGAAAGTTCAAGGTCTTGACTCACAAAAATAAAATGTACATTTCAAAAATATATGCATGAAAAATTGAACCTAGATTATTAGATCATGCTATAACAAAAATTAATTTGAGGAGTTTCATAGATCTACAAATATAATATTTTGAAGAATACATAAACATAATTTTTGAAATTTTGAGAAATATTTTAGATAAAAAGAATGAAGCTAATGTACAATATGATTGATAAATATGACCTATCAAATGAAAGATTCTGATTATTAAAACAAGCCATTAAGAAGTAAATAGATAAATCACAGAGTAAGAGAAAATATTGTTGGGGAATTGTGGTGGTTTGATTCATGTGTACCACATGCATTTAGGTGTTCTGAATGCTAGTTCCCCATCTGATGACAATTTGTGAATTAAAGCCTTCTGGGGGATGTTTATTATAGAGAGCAGGCTTATGGGTGTTATAGCCAGCTTTACTAAGCCAGTGTTTGACAAACTGTCCTGTTACTGTTTCCATCTGATGTTGGCCAAGAGGTGAGGTCCACCCTCTGCTCATGCCATCATTTTCCCCTGATGTCATGGAGCTGTCCCTTGAGTCTGTAAGTGAAAACAAACCCTTTTGTTCCCACAACTGCACTTAGTCGGATGTATTCTGCCAGCAATATGAACCTGACTGTAACAGTAAAGTTGGTGCCAAGAGTGGGGTTAATACTTCTAGAAACTTGACTGTGTGGCTTTTGTCCTTTTGGAACTGCTTTGTCTAAGGACTGTGGACAAATTTGAAATCTTGTCCTAAGAGATGCCTTGCAGTATTCTAAGTACAGCTTAAAGGACTATTCTGGTCAGCCTTGAAAGACCTGAATGTGAAGGAATCCCTGGAGGGGGACCCCAAATCTCTCTGCCCAGATATGGCAACACCCCAAATCACTCACGAGAAGCAGTCTTGATGCAAACTGCAAGAGGATTTTATTTCAAGTGCGCTGGGGCCCACAGTCGTACACCGCACAGGGGTAGAGGACTGCAGAGCCCCAAATGCAGGAACAGGACAGTTTTTATAGGGTTTCTAACAAAGCCTGTGCATTAGGCCAATCATTTTTTTAATATCAGGAGCCCGCAAGGTGTTAGCCAGTCAGTTTGTGCCACCCCATAGTTTCTAAGCCAATTAGTTTATGACCTTGGTGGTCAGCATTTGCGCAGGTCCTTGGGTGGGAGTAGCAGAGTGTGGTACCAGTCTCCTATGACCTTGGGGGTCAGCCTTTTTGCAATTCCTTAGGTGGGGGTAGCAGAGTATGGTATCAGCCTCCTATGACCTTGGTGGTCTGAGGCAGGCTGCTACAGCTTATGGTGTGAGCTACTAAGGCTTACAGTGTGGGCTATTAAGGCTTATAGTGTAAGGCTTATAGTGCAGGCTATTTACAGAAACCAAATAAGTGGTTCACTTCATTACTCATTTCCCATCCCTGAGGGCTATCTCATGCCCTTTTTACCTAGTTTTATATTAGGAGCAGGCTCTGATATAATGAGAAGAGGGATTCTTCACTTGCTTCCAACAGAGAGTAAAGCCTGGAGTTTGAGGTATGCAGGGAGCCCGCTTAAGCTTCCCCTTGGAGTGTGATAGTATTTCTGAGCTTCTGAATTCTTGGGCCTTTCAAATGCTGTAAGAACTATGGACTGTGGCTTATGAGGGTGAGAAAGATCTTTGCCTGGACTGGGCTAGAAGCGGTTTGTATGAGAGGCTTGCTGTTATGCCCATGTCCTGAGCACTTATGCAGGGTTTCATTATGTAGAAACTGACTGGTGTGTGCAGAGATATGGCAAAAAATTGAAATCCTGGGGCTGAAAATTCTTCCCGTTTAACTGAAATTTTTTGAGAGATTACAACCATTGAGATTGGACCAGCTGACCTAAACTGGGACAACTGGAAGAATGCAGACTCTTTGGAAGGGGCCTGAATGCTGAAGGAGTATCCCATTCTTCAAAGTCTGTTCTCCCTTCTATTAAGAAGTTGGTAGCCCATCTGGTATTATGGAGTATAACAAACACAGGAAAGAGAGGGTTATTGAATTTGCAACATTGTTTTGTATTTTGGAAATGGCCATGGGCAGTGTGATGTAGCTTTTTGAACTACCTGTGTGGAGACCAATGGAGCCATGAGGATATGCCATGGGTTGCAGTGGAGACACAATGAAGATGCCAGGACTATAGATGGTTGCCAAGGAGAGCTGCCAGCACTGGATGAAGTTTTCTGAGTCTTTGAGTAGCCTAGCTTGATGGTGGGGAGGCAAAATTGGAACTTCAAAGATCCATCACTGGTTAGAATTATTGGACTTGAAGATTTGTCACTGGTTGGAGTTGTTGGACGTGGAGCTACAGAGATTAAGGTTTTCCCCGCTATGTCGCTCATTGATTAAATATTTCTTTGCCATGCCCAATGCCCTCTTTTGTAGTAGGAATGTTTATTTTGTGTGATTATGGGGAGTCTTGGAGGGTTATTTTGGCATTATGGCTCACTTAGAAGACCTTGGACTGTGGGGATGTTGTACATCATTGAGATTGATTTAAAAAAAAAAAAAAAACAAACAGAAAAAAAACTATGGGTACTTTAAAGTTGGACTAAAGGCATTATGTCATGGATGGTTCAGTTTATGGGGACCAGGGGCCAAATTTGATGGATTGATTCAGGTGTCCTCCTTAAACTTAAATGATCTGAATGCTAGGGTCCCAACTGATGGTAATTTGGGAATTAAAGCCTTCTGGGGGTGGGGCTATGGGTTTTATAGCCAGTTTCCACATGATTTGCACACTCTCTTCTTGCTGTTGTCCATCTGATATTGGCCAGGAGGTGATGTCCACCTTCTGATCATGCCATCATTTCCCCTTGCCATCATAGAGCTTCCCCTTGAGTCTGTAAGCCAAAATGGCCCCACTTTTTCCCCCCAAAAGCTGTTCTTGGTCAGTTGTTTTCTTCCAGCAATGCAAGCCTGGCTGCAACAGGCATTAATCTGATAACAAATTTGTATGGAGAATAGAATTAAAGCTTTTTGACATTTAAGAATAAATCATTGAGCCAGTTTAACAAGTAAAGATTTCTGGGCCGATTTACAACTAAATTTATACTGAATGTAGGTAATTGTGAATAGCTTCACTATAGGTTAACTCTTTGCAATATTACTCCACAATTTTTTCCATTGAGCAAAACAGAATAAAGCACAATTTATCACATGCCATCTTCAAGTTCACACACTAGAGAACCTTACATACTTCCTACTTGTGGACACCTACCTAGTTGTCTTGCAAACACACACAGATTATTCTGTCTGGGATTCAGAGGCCACATGAAGAGCAGATAATGCCTACATGAGATCTACAAAGACTTGAAAATGTACCTGTCACAGTACAGCAGTAAATGCCTACTCACAGAGTCATAAGCTAAATAAATGATGGTAGTGTTATATTATTTCCTTTATAAATTGTCCTCTTACCTGTTCGTATGTTTATATTTTCTGTTTTCCTTCTTTAAATCACTGAAGAATTCATCAATGAAGCTATCAAGATTTGGGCTTTTTTATGAGAAAAATTACTTTTTATAATGTGTTTTTTTTTTTTTTTCTCCCCATGTCCCCGGAAGACAAATGGTAGTTAAATGATCACAGAGGTTTTAAATCAGCTATAGTCTCAGCACAAAATGACTAAGAGATTCCAGTTATGATAACACAAGGATTAAAAAATGTAAATAGGGCTGGCGAGATGGCTTAGCGGTTAAGCGCTTGCCTGTGAAGCCTAAGGACCCCGGTTCAAGGCTCGGTTCCCCAGGTCCCACGTTAGCCAGATGCACAAGGGGGCGCATGCGTCTGGAGTTCGTTTGCAGAGGCTGGAAGCCCTGGTGCGCCCATTCTCTCTCTCTCCCTCTATCTGTCTTTCTCTCTGTGTCTGTCTCTCTCAAATAAATAAATAAATTTAAAAAAAAATGTAAATACATTTTAATTGACACATGACAGTGGTACATACTTATGTGATACTATTTGCTCTTTTAATGTCTAATATAATCTAATATTCAATATATTCTACATGTATATTAACATGCAAGTAGGGTAAACATGTCAATCTCAGATCTGTAGTATGTCTCATGGAATCTTTAATAAAGGTCAGAATTGATAGTTGTGATCAGGAAAGATGCATCACAGGAAATTATTTATATACCAAGACTGCCAACCCTGAGTATCTTACTGATAGCTGAAGGATCCAAGGAAATAAAGTGATCACTGGAATCTGCAGGGAGAGGGATGTATAATCATTGGAAGTGAGCCCCAGGGGAAATAAATAAATCAATAAAAGATAAACTAATAAAAACTCTATGTTTCAGCTGAGACACTCAAATGTAAAAGCAACAGGTTTCTTTATTGCAAGCCTAGGCCTAGGCTCCGTCCACACAGTCCAGCACAGCGGTAGTGAGGGAGAGAGCCCCGACCCCCAGAGGAAAGGGGTTTATAAAGGAAAGGTTACATCATATTGTGACTTCTAAAATGATTGGTTATTATCTCCAGTTGCATGTATTTTCCTGAAAACAGCATGACTTCATTCTTTTTTGTGGCTGAAAAAAATTGTGTTGTGTATATATGCCACATTCTCTCTATCCATCCTTTATTGACACCTTTTTTTTGTTTCCATAACTTAACTATGAATAGTTCAACATACTATGTTAATAGGAGATTCAAATAAATGGCAAAAATATTTCATAATACTTTATTCTGAAAACAAGTAGTAGTTAAAATGATAGAAATTGCTTTTATAAAGCTTCATGAATCATTTTATGTTATAAAAATTAATGTCTGTCAGGCGTGATGGTGTGCATCTTTAATCCCAGCCCTCAGGAGGCAGAGGTAGGAGGATCTCCTTGAGTTCAAGCCTACCGTGAGACTACATTGTGAATTCCAGGTCAGCCTGGGCTAGAGTGAGACTCTATCTCAAAAAAAAGTAATCTATTTATTTGTGAATATGTTAAGGGGGGCAGGTATTGGAGGTTTTGCCAGGGGTTCTTGACATTGCAAACAAATACCTGTCCAGCTCTACATGGGTAGCTAGGAAATTAAAATACTATGTCTGTAAGTGAAGAAATCTAAATAAAGGATATTTGGTTCATTTTCAAAATATGCCATTTGATCTGAAAATGCAGTCATTCATATTGCTAATATAAACTTACTTTTATTAAATACACTTCAGCAAAGACAGAGGCCATTGTCTCAGTCAATTCAGGATAAGACCATTTATGGAGTTTCTTCCCCCAAAAGTCTATTCATTTTCAGTGATCACATCTCCTAATGCCATCATTTTGAATTTAAGTATTTCAACATAAGAATTTTGAAAAGATAGAAACATTCGAACCATAACAGTAATACAACAGTAAAATAAACCTACTTACAGTAAATATTCTGCTTTTTAAAAAAAGTCATTCATGCCAGGAGTGGTCGTACACACCTTTAATCCCAGAACTCAGTAGGCAGAGGTAGGAGAATCACTGTGAGTTTGAGGCCACCTTGTTACTACATAGTGAATTTCAGGTCAGCCTGGACTAGAGTGAAATCCTGCCTCAAACAAACAAACAAACAAACAAAAGAAACAAACATAAAAAGTCACTCATGTTTCCTGTTCAAGTAGAAAAATCTATAAATAAAATATACAAGTCAAAATATTTCCCAATTCATAACAAACACAAGATTATGTGTTTTCTATGTACTAAACACATCTCAACTTGATCCTTCCACATTTCAGTGCTGTTCTAATGCATTTCTAATATTTCTGGAAAGGATGTTATTTTAAATTCAAAACCTTACAAATGGTGTATAGATTATTTGTTTCTTTAACTATGAAAAACATAATATAGCAAATGACAAATTTTCCATCCTAGCAACAGCTAATTTCCTAATGAACTTACTCCAGGTATGCTACTTGAACTATCGCACAGACACCCTTTGGCTGTGGAAATAGCTACTGAAGAATATAGATTTTTACATTGTCCTTCCTAATGAGCCAAAGCAGTGATTTCATTATGCATTATTCATATATTGGAATCTTACCATAGCTCATAAAAAGCTGTGCTATATGGTAGAGTACACAAAGGAAGTTTCTTCCTTTATGGTTTTAAAAGATTTTATTATTGAAAAGACATAATGTCAATGATAGCTAGAATATTCCTTGATCAGACTTTTTCAAGTCTTACATTTAATCTGTTTATATATGATAAATCCACAACTTAAGTTTTGTATGCACAAGTAATAAAAAATGCAACTTACCATCTTACTTTCAATCAGAAAATATTGACTCTAAATATTTAGACCTAAATACCTCAAAAATTCCATTTATTATTTCTTATTCCACTGATATTTGACTATATTTTTGGCCAAATGGAGTATCATAATGAGTATTTTATTTTTCTTATATAAAACTTTTACAAAAGTCCAGTTAAATAAAATTCATTTAATATTAAAATTTTCCCATGTCATTGCCCACCTTCACACAGTAGAGGACTTTAATTTTTTTTGTTTATTTATTTATTTGAAGGTGATAGACAGAGAAAGGCAGAGAGAGAGAGAGAGAGAGAGAGAGAGAGAGAGAGAGAGAGAGAGAGAATGGGCTACACCAGGGCCTTCAGCCACTGCAAGCGAACTCCATATGCATGCACCCGCTTGTGCATCTGGCTAACGTGGGTCCTGGGAAATTGAACCTCAAACCAGGGTCCTTAGACTTCACAGGCAAGCACTTAATCACTAAGCCATCTCTTCAGCCCAGTAGAGGACTTTAAAATTAGAAATGACACATTCATATCCTTTGACTCCATAACCTTCATATTTTCCCAGGTAGAAGTAAAGTTGTGTGTATATCAGCACTCTTAAAAACCAAAGCTCAGGGAATAAAGTCAAGTTCACAGGAATTTTAATAAGTAAAAATGATACTGTTGGCAAACATTTTTCTATTAAGTCAAATAAACCACTATATAAAAGTTTCTATACATAAATAACACTAAAACACTATTAGATTATTCATTTATGCTGAATCATTGAATTTATAAATATATATTGAAATGAGAAATTACTTGCAGAGTATTGATACAATATTATGGAAAATAGAAAAAAAAACCTCAATATTATGGTAGAACTCAGTGTTATAAACTGATGTACATGACATCAGAGAGTTGGGCTGTGTCTGGTTAAACTGATGAGGTTGGATCCAAGAAAGAGAAGTCTTGTCAATGCAGGAACTGTGGGAAGCAAATGGTTTAGTATGGACATTTTAGGCAAGCAGGTTCAGAGAGAATATAAAAGAAATGAGACTTCAGCCAGGCCTGGTGGTGTACACCTTTAATCCCAGCACTCAGGAGGCAGAGTTCCAGGTCAGCCTGAGCTAGAGGGAGACCTTACCTCAAAACAACAACAACAACAAAAAAAAAAAAAAAAAAAAAAAGAATGAGACTGAGGGGAAAATCTACATCTATATCTATCTGTATCTCTATTTATATCTCTATATCTCTATATCTCTATATCCCTATATCTCTATATCTATCTATCTATGTATCTATCTATCTATCTATCTATCTATCTATCTATCTATCTATCTATCTTTCTATCTATCTATCATCTTTGACTTCTGGTCAACATGGCACCCACATAACCACATTTCACCTACCTTGGCAATCATAGCTAAGGTCTGTGGGTGTTTTTGGGTCAGCAAGTCTTAGCAGACCTCAAGGGGGAGGGCACAAAGGGGTACAGTAGGGAATCCACTGATTTTCATGTTCTTGGGTAGCTCACTTGTCCCCCAAGACATCATGCCAGCCCCTGTACCACAGACCAGGTTCACCCCTGCGCTATGTGCAGGCTCTGTGAATCTGGGCCTGGCACCCCTCACCTTTCCTTGCATTAACAGGCACTCATTTCTCCTTCCCTCCAATGGCTTTCCTTCCTTTCCCCACCACCTGGACTACTGTCCCATAGCCCCCCATTCCAGCATGCCACTGGACCCGTGTCAATTTGTCCACTTCACAGGGTCCATGTCACAGGGTTCGAGCCATACAGTTCACATCAATAGGTCTTCATGAGTTCACACTGTCCCATTCCCCCTTGCCTTCCCAACCCCTCAATCCACTACCCATCTATATGTCAGTTCCATCCTATCCCTGTGCCTGGCCACCTACTTCCAAGACTGCACACTCTTCACGCTCCTCTCCCCAATCTGCCACCTGGTCTTCAGCCCCTCCACCCCCACTAGGACATTCAGGACTCCTCCTGCCTGAGCAGATAGGAACCCTTTCCATCAAAAGCCTAATCTAGTCAAACATAAAAAGGAACCATCACTGAAGAGACTTCAAAGGTAAATTTCAGCTTCCTCCTGAATTAAATAAGATATTCCCAAACTGTGAAGGGCAGATCACAGTGCTAAAGGAATAACATGAAACATTAAATGCAAATAACCCAACCCCAACATGGTTGCCTAGTTGCACAATGGAAGTCGCTAATCAAAATATAAAAGAGACAACAAGATCAGATCTCCAAAATGAATACAAAAGATATGTGATCTTGGCCAAGCAATTTGCAGAACTTGTAAAATCAACAAAAAACCAACAGTTGTGTGAATACTGTCCTCGCTAGGTTGGATCTACTAGAAACAAACAAACAGGGAGTCTTCCAAAGACAGTTAAGTTAGCTGAAGAAGAGTCAAATAAAAGAGGACCTCTGAGGAGGGGTATGATGGAGAATGGATTTTCAAAGGGGAAAGTGGGGGGAGGGAGAGTATTACCATAGGATATTTTTTATAATCATGGAAGATGTTAATAAAAATCGAGGAAAGGAAAAGAGGACCTCAATAATCAGCTGACTATGCTCAATGAAGATATAAATAAATGCAAAGATGAATTCCAAGAGACATTAAGAAAATCAGAAAATGACCAGAAAAGAGAACTCAACAGGGATGGATATTATACAGAAAAAGGCAATAGAAAATACAAACCAAAGTTAAGAAGTCCAAACCTCTCTAGTAGCCCTAAATAAGAGTCAGTTATGTGGGCAGAACCTCAGAAGTGGAAGACTAGACAGAAGAAAGAGGTCGGGAGTCCGAAAACTTGAACAAGTTCAGGGATTTTTTTGTGAACAGAACATGGGGGAACAGTGGGATACCCTTAAATATTGCAACATTTGGTTCATGGGTACACCAGCATTAAAAGATTCAGACCAAAGGCATGGAGCACTTACTCAACAAAATCATCAAAGAAAACGTTCCCACCCTTTCAAAACAGAGACCCATCAAGATACAAGACGCTGACAGAACTGCAGACAGACTGGAACAAAGGAGAAATTTTCTAAGACATATTGTCATTAAGACTCTAAACAATGAAAGCAAAGAGAAAGTCCTGGAGAGATAAGGACATTCCACAACAAAAACAGGGTAAAGGAATTTATGACAACTAAATCAGCTCTACAGAAAATGCTTGAGGAATTCTGCATGCTGAAGACAAAGCAAAATACACACAGGAGGAAATAGAAAAAAAAAAAAAACCTCAAATAAAAGGTAAAACAAGTAAGTAAAGGGAAAACAGAAAGCACTACAAAATAAGAAAAATGGTGAGAATATATACATACTTTTCAATAATAACTCTTAATATCAATGGTATCACTCCCCCAACTGAAAGACACAGGCTTGCAGACTAGATTAAAAGGCAGGATTTTGCCATTTGTTGCCTCCAAAAAACTCATTCCTCAATAAAAGATAGACACTGTCTTAGGGTAAAATGAAGGAAAATGGTATTTCAAGCAAATGGACCTAGGAAACAAGCAGGGGTTTCTATGTTAATATCTGACAGGGCACACTTCAAACCAACATTAGTGAGGAAAGATAAAGAAGATCATTTTATTCTGATTAAAGGAACACTCCAACAGGAGGACATTACAATCCTAAACATATATGCACCTAACATGGGGGATCCCAATTTCAACAAACAAATACTACTAGACTTAAGGCCAGAGAGAACACAAAACACAATTATAGTTGGTGACTTCAATGCCCCACTCTTATCAATTGACAGGTTATCTCAGCAAAAATAAAAAGAGACGTATCTGGATTAAATGATGTCATGTAAAAACATGGAACTCACAGATATCTACAGAACATTTCATCCAAATTCTGCAGAATACACAACTCAGAAGCACATGGAACATTCTCTAAAATAGACCATATATTAGAACATGAAGCAAATCTCAACAAATACAGGAAAATTGAAATAATCCCTTGTTATCAGAGCACAATGGGATTAAACTGCAAATCAGAAACAAGAAAAGGTTCAAGGCATACAGGAATTCATAGATACTAATCAGTACACTATTGAATGATGAATGGGTCACATTGAAGAAATCAAAAAGGAAATCAATGTATTCATAGAATTAAATGATGAGAATACAACATACTAAAACCTTTGGGACACAATGAAGGCAGTCTTAAGAGGGAAATTTATAGCTCTAAATGCCCATATGAAGAAATTAGAGAGTTCGCAAGTAAACAATTTATGTTTCACCTTAATGCCTTCTAAAAAGAACAAGGCAAACCAAAAATCATCAAATGGGAAGAAATAATAAAGTTTATGGCAGAAATTAATGAAATAGAAACCAAAAAAAAAAAAAAAATCCAAGCAATCAATGAAACAAAATTTTGGTTCTTTGAAAGGATGAATAAGATCAATAAACCCTTAGCAAATCTGACCAGAAGAGAAAAGAGACAAAAATTAATAAAATTAGGCATGAAAATGGCACCATTACAACAGATACCAAAGAAATTCAGAAAATCATAAGGACATACTTTAAGAATATATATGCCTCTAAGTTTGAAAATCTGAAAAATATGATGATTTCCTTGACCTACCTAAATTAAATCAAGATAAAATTAGCCATTTAAGTAGACCTATAACAAGTACAGAAATCTAAGCACTTATAAAAAAAAGTCTCCCAACTAAGAAAGCCAAAGCCCAGATGGGTGGATTCACTGGTGAAATTTACCAAACCTTGATGGAAGAACTAAGACCACTGCTTCTCAAACTGTTCCATAAAATAGAAAAGGAAGGAATCCTACCAAACTCCTTCTATGAAGCCAGCATCACCCTAATAACAAAGCCAGACAAAGACAGAACAAAAAAAGAAAATTATACACCAATCTCCCTCATGGACATAGATGCAAAAATTCTGAACAAAATATTAGTAGACAGAATGCAAGAATATACCAGAAAGATTATTCACCCCAACCAAGCTGACTTTATCCCAGGGATGCAGGGCTGGTTCAACATATGCAAATGAATAGATGAAATACAACACATAAATGCTCTGAAGGACAAAAGTCATATGATCATCTCAATAGATGCAGAAAAGGCATTTGACAAAATCCAACATCTCTTCATGGTAAAAGGATTACAGAAACTAGGAATAGAAGGAACATATCGCAACATAATAAAAGTATCTATGACAAATCTACAGCCAACATAATACTAAATGAGGAAAATCTTGAAGTTTTTCCACTAAATTCAGGAATAAGACAAGGGTGTCCAATGTCCCCACTTTTATTTAATATATTACTGGAGGTCTTAGCTATAGCACTAAGGCAAGAGACACTCATAAAAGGCTTACATATTTGAAAGGAAGAGATCACATTATCATTATTTGTAGATCATATGATTCCATACATAAAGACTCTACCAGCAAACTTAGTGCAGATAAACACTTTTGGTAATGTAGCAAGATAGAAAATAAACACATAAAAATCAGTAGCTTTCCTATACAGTAACTACAAACATACTGAGGGTGAAATCAAGGAATCTCTCCCATTTACAATTGCCTCAAAAAGAGTACTTTGGTTTAAACTTAACCAAGGAAGTGAAGGATCTGTACAATGAGAACTTTAAAACACTGAAGCGAGAAGTTCCAGAACACACAAGGAAATGGACAAACATCCCATGTTCTTGTTTTAGAAGAATCAATATTGTGAAAATGTCAATCTTACCAAGAGCAATCTACACATTTAATGCAATTTCCACTAAAATTCTCATGGAATTCTTCACGGAAATAGAATAAAACAACCTAAATTCATTTGGAAGCATAAAAAACCTCCAATAGCCAAAATAATTCTGAGCAACAAAAATAAGGCTGGAAGCATCACCATGCCTGATTTTAAGCTATATTAAGAAGCCCTGGTAACAAAAATAGCATAGTATTGGCACAAAGACTGATATGAAGGTCAGTGGAATAGAATGGAGGACCCACATGTTAATAAAGACAGCTATAGCCATCTTATTTATGACAAAAATACCAAAAATATTTATTGGAGAAAACACAGACTCTTCAACAAGTCATGCTGGGAAAACTGGGTAGATGAAAATGGATTCTTGTCTTTCTCCATGCACAAGAATCATGTCCCAAGTGGATCATGGATCTTAATATAAGATTTGAAACTCTGAAATTGCTAGAAGAAAAGGTAGGGGAAATCCTTCAACATATTGGCATAGGCAATGACTTTAGGAAAATAACTCCAGTTTCTCAGAAATTGAAAGCACTAGTCAACCACTGGGACTCACGGAATTTTAAAACTTTTATATAGCAAAGGACACTGTGAATAGAGCAAAGAGACAACCTACAGAATGAGAGAAAATCAGGGGATTAATATCCAGAATATACAAAGAACTCAAAAAACAGAACAATAAGAAATCAAACAACCCAATTAAAAAATTGGCTATGGAAATAAATAGAGAGTTTTTATCAGAAGAAATACAGATGTCATATAAACATCTGAAAAAGTGTTCTACATCTTTAGCTATCAGGGGAATACAAATTTAAACTACTTTAAGATTCCATCTCACTCCTGTCAGAATGGCTACCATCAAGAAAGCAAATGACAATAAATGTTGGTGAGGATGCAGAGAAAGGGGAACCCTTCTGCACTTTTGGTGAGAATGTAATCTGGTATAGCCATTGTGGAAATCAGTGTGGAGATTCTTGAGACAGCTAAAAATAGATTTACCATATTATCCAGCTCTAGCAGTCCTAGGCATATATCTTAATGATTCTTTTAACTACTTTAGAGATACTTTCACAACTGTGTTTATTTCTGCTCTATTCACAATAGTTAGGAAATGGAACCAGCCTAGATGTCCCTCCACAGATGAATGTATAATAAAGATGTGGTGCATTTACACAATGGAGTTCTATTCAGTGGTAAAGAAAACTGAAATTATGGAATTTGTGGGGAAATGGGTGGATCTGGAGAGGATTATACTATGTGAGGTAATCCAGGCCCAGAAGCCAAATGTCACAGGTCCTCTCTCATATGTGAATCATAGCTACAAATGTATAGATTTGTGTGTGAGCTGGAACCAAAAATCAGTAGCAGAGTCCAAAAAGCAAGAACAATGCTATAAGGGAGGGAGGAGAGGGAAGGACTTAAGGATATGGTATTTTATATATGTAAGTAGAAGAACAAGTTACAGGGAGGGGAAAGGCCTAAGGAAGGCCAGGGGAAGAGATTGTGTTAAACAGGGGTCACAGGGGTGGAAGGGTCCAACAAAATTCAAGATATTCTGAATAAGACATATGAAAACCTACTTTTAAAAATAATAGCACATCCAGAAGCCATAGATTGTTACTAGAAAATTTTCAGGGCCAGAAATTGGATACCTTCCAGTGAGTTGTTGGCCAGGGATGTCCTTGTTGCCTCCAAAACATTACAGGCTATTGCCAAAGTCCTTGGTTTCCCTTGAGAAACAGATGTTAAGTCCCTATTGTTCAAGACTTCACATGCCTGAGTGGCAGTCACTGAGAAATCAAGCTGGTGCTGAGCAAAAGACTATCTCCCTGTAGACCAGCCATCTAATAGCTGGAAAAAGCTGCATTGTATGCAAACCTATGGGAGATAAACTCATCTTCTGTGCAAACAGTGGACACTGGAAGCCTCAAGTTTGGTCACACAGGCCAAAGGAGTGCAAAAGTGGCATGTCTGCTCTGGGGGAAAACAACTGCTTTCTAATTGGACTGAAGCCCCCCTTTATGGGAGGGAATACATGCCTGGCATTGAAAACCCAATAAAAGCCTACAGCAGGGGAGGTCATAAGTCTTAGGGGTAAGAAGCCTGTTCTTGTTTGGATAAATGTATATATTATTCTCGCTAAACTGCCATGAAAGCACTACACTCAATGTTCATAGTCATATATTAATTCTACTATCACTTCTGGTTAGAGAAGCTTCTCTTTTCTGATAGTGATGTCCACTGGTTAGACCCAAAGGGCAACATAGTGCTGAGGAGAAGGCATGAAGGAGTGTCCAGTACTGAAACATCTCACACCCTCCAAGGCTCAGGGTCCATTGCAGAAGAGGTGGCAGAAAGAATGTAAGAGGTGAAGAAAGCAAAGGAAGGGTATCAATCCTTAAAATGCAACTGTCTAGACAGAATTGGTCTCAATATCCATAACATCACAGTGCCTAGCAAAACCTATACGAGGCCCTCATAATAGGAGAAAGAGATAATGACATCAAATTTAAAGGGAGACTATTGTAGAGAGGGAGGGGATATGATGGAGAGCAGAGTTGTGAAGGGGAAAGTGGGGGAGAGGAGGGAAATATCTTGGTTTATTGTAAGTATTAATGGTGTTGGATTTCATATAGATGATTTAGTTCAAATACTTTGTATATTTTGATCATATCCACTTCCTGTTCTCTCTCTGTAGTGACCCTGTCCAATTCTCCCTCCTGCTCTCCTCCAGGTACAGGTACATACCCACCCTGCTGGTTTCATGTAATATGGATACCAATAAATAAATGTTTCTGTAACTATACTGAATTCTATGAGTCATAAATGAGAGAAAGCATGTCATATCTGCCTATCCATGTCTGACTTACTTTGCTTAATATGATGATTCTAGTTGCACAGTCTTTCCCTCATGTCCTAATTTGAATCTTCTTTATAGCCGAAACAAACTCTATCATATTTATTTGGAGTCTTTTGAATACATACCCAGAAGTGGTATAGTTGGATCATGTGGTAATTCTACTTTTATTCTTTTGAGGAACATCTGTACTAATGTCTATAATAGCTAGTCCAATATCTCCTCTCCCCAGCAATGTATAAAAGTCCCCTTTTCCCACATCCTTGCCAGGATTTTATGTTTACTCTGTGTGTGTGTGTGTGTGTGTGTGTGTGTGTGTGTGTGTGTGTATGTGTTTATGCATATTTGTATGTGTGTAAGTGGTCATGTGTGCCTGTGAGTGTGTGTTTGTGTGTGTGTGTGTGTGTGTGTGTTTGTGAGTGTAGAGGCTAGAGGTAGGCATTAGTGTGTGTGTGTGTGTTTATGTAAGTGTTTATGCATATTTGTATTGTGTAAATGGTCATGTGTGTCTGTGAGTGAGTGTTTATGTGTGTGTGTGTGTGTGTGTGTGTGTGTGTGTGTGTAGAAGCTAGAGGTAGACAATGGTGTCTTCTTCCTTCAGGCTCCACTTTTATTCTTTGACACAAAGTTTCTTTCTGAACTTAGAGCATACCAATTTGGTAAGAATTGCTCTCCAGTGAGCCCCAGAGAATTCTCTGTCTCTGCTACCACATGCTGGGATTTCAGGTATTAATGCTTCATGAATTCAGATTCTCATGCTTTCATTGCAGACAGTTTACACACCTGTCCATCTCCATAGCTCTGATGTTTGTTTTCTAAATGATAGACATTCTGAACAGGGTGAGATTGAATCTTATTGTTGTTTGTATTTCCATTTACTTGATTAAGGCTGATGGAAATTTTTACTTGACAGCTGTCTGCTTATTTCAATAGCTGAATTGTTGACTGTGTTGGGTTTATTTGACTGTTTGTGGTTGAGATTACATATTCTAGATATTACTTCTTTGTTGGGTGTTAGTTAGCAAAGATTTTTTTTTTCCAATGTAGTACACTATCTCCTCACTTGATTTTCTGTTTCTATAAGAAGCTTTTAAGATTGATCCAATCCTGTTTGTCAATTCTTAATATTATTTCTTGAGCTATTGGAGTGTTTCTTATTCAGAAAGGCTATACCTATATCTTATCAATGGATATTTTTCCTATATTTGCTTCTAAAAGCTTCAAAGTTTCCGGTTTTAAGGTTTTGATGCATATTGAGTTGAATTTTGTACAGTGTGACAGATATATATTTAGGTTCATTCTTCTTCATGTGGCTAAAATTTCCCCACTACTATTTGTTGATGAGGTACTTTTTCTCCAGTGTATATTTTAGCATCTTTATCAAAAATCGGATGGTTGTAGCTGTGTGGGCTTAATCCTGGGTTGTCTAATATATGTCATTGTCATACTTGTTTATATTTGTGTCAGTACCATCTTAAGATTAGAAATCGGATGTGTGATAATAAAAGTCCTAAGAACCTAGAAATAGAAATAACATACATCAACACATCATCAACACACACACACACACACACACACACACACACACACACATATATATATATATATATATATATATATAGAGAGAGAGAGAGAGAGAGAGAGAGAGAGAGAGAAAGAGAGAAGAGATAGCCAATATTAAATAAAGTGGGGAAACTGCTCCAAATGTTTCCAATAAAATTAGCAAGGGAAAAGAATATTCACTTTCTCCACTCTTACTTGATATCTGAGAAAACTCAGTAAGTTGTGAGAAAGAAATAAAATGGCTACAATAGAAGAAGCAGTCAGATCATCTTCATTTTCAGATATTATCTTGTGCAAAAGAGACCCTGAAGATTCCAACCAGAAAACTCTCATAACGGATGGACACCAGCACGGTTGCACAATACAAAATCAACATACACAAATAAGTCATTTTTTATATGCCAGTAATGAATACAGTGAGAAAGAAATCAGGAAAACAATTTCATTCACAATAGCTTCAAAACACAAATGAGTTACCTAGGATGAAATGGAGCCAAGGATATGAAAGATTTCTCCAACAAAATTTTCAAAACCCTGTAGAAAACAATTGAAAAAGACATTAGATGATGGAATGATCTTACATTCTCATGGATCAGCAAAATTAATACAGTGAAAATAGCAATATCATAAAATACAACCTAAAGATTCAGTGCAATCTTCAGCAAAATTCCAATGGTATGCTTAACATATAGAGCAAAAACAATTCTGAAATCCATAGGCTACCTCAAAATGCCCCAGATAGCCAAACAATACTGAGTAAAAAGAGCAATGTTACACTGATCAAAATACTTGACATCAAGCCATATTACAGAGCCATAATCTCTTCTTTTTAAAGTGCAGAAAAAGATGGAGATGATGGCATCTAATTCATTTCTTTGGTTTCTTTATTTTCCAGGCTGACCTGGAATTCACTGTGTCATCTCAATGTGGCCTCAAACTCATGGTGATCCTCCTACCTTCATCTCCCTAGTGCTTGGATTAAAGGTATGAGCTACCACCCAGCTTCATTTCTTTTGTTGCCCAACCATGATGACCTGAGTTCAGATGCCTAGAACACACAAATATATGCCAGGCATCATGGTCTGCTATAATGGCAGGAATGAGCAGTCAGGGAAAATGAGTCCCTATCAGTGTCAGGGGACCACTGTTTTGCTAGTCTAGCCAAATCAGTGAGCTTCAGGTTCAGCAGGAGACCCTTTGTTAGAGCAGACAGAGATAAATGATGATGTCACATGTCAACCTTTGGCCTCCCCAAGCACATGCACACATGTGCACTCCCATGCATGTATGCATATAACACCCAGACATATGCATACCAAAAAAGAAAGGTAATCATTTCAAGGCAGGCCTATGAGTCCAAAAAATCATTTTTTTTCTAAATAATTTCTACCAAAGTAAAGTATATGTTTCATAATCTTTCACAAATAAAACTTCATATTATGATTTTTCCCATTGTGAATTTTAAGGAATAGATACAATTGTACTACAGTTGAATATATCACCTTACTTTATATCCATATAGTTGGTGTACCTCAGAATGTGACCTAGTTTTGAATTAGGGAAATATGTTTAGTTAAGATTGGGTTTTGCTGGAGAATAATTTTTGCTATATATTAGACCATCACACAAAGGCCATATGAAAACACAGACAGAGGGAAGGAAGCAGTGGCAGAATGTGGAAGTGGCAGCTATAGGCCAAACAAGACATGGCAGGGACTTACACAACCACCAGAAAGCTGGGATACGGAAGTGAATGGATTGTTCCTTAGGCAGATATCAGAGAGAACGCATGGCCCTGCAGAGAACTCATGGTCCTGAAGGCATATTATTGCTAAGTTTCAGCTACCAGAGATATGTAATAATATATTTTTGTCATAAGCCACTAAGTTAACAGCATTTTCTAGGAAACCTCCTTCCTTGGTCACCTAAAAACATAATATACATATCATTTAACAAAGAAGATATTATTTATTGGCCCCACTAGTAATAGAAATAAATGGTCTCCAACAAGCGTGTGTGTGTGTGTGTATGTGTTTGTGTGTGTGGTATGGTATGCTGTGGTGAGGTCTGTCTAATATGTGCAAGTGTATGTGTCATCTGCAGGGTCCCATGCAGTCACGTGCACCCTCCCTACAGTGGTTATAACAGACCTTTAGGTATCTAGCCCACTGCACTTCCACCTGAACTTCTTTAAGCTGGAGTCTCACACTGATATGGGAGCTAACTGCTTTACTGTGGCCCCTGGTGAATCCCTGTTCTCTCTTCCCCGCTGCAGGATTTGGGTTACATGTATTTATGGCCACCCCCAGATGTTCACTTACGATCAGGAGATTCAAATTGGTTTCAGGCACTTGTACTATCTCAGGTTTGTGCCCGAAGTGCACTAAACCACTAAGCCCTCTTTCCAGCCCAGAATTGAATAATATTAAGGGTCATTTATCATTTGGTATTAAATTTAAAATCATTAATTTGTTCTTTTATTCCAGTTTTAATTTTTCAAAGTAGGGTTTCACTAAAACCCAAGCTGACCTGGAAATCAATGGGAAGTCTCAGGCTAGCCTTGAACTCACAGTGATCTTACTAACCCTGTCTCCCACATGCTGGGATGCATGTGCCATCATGGCCAGCTTAAAACCATTAATGTCTACTAAATTTTTCTCATAGAATTTGAGTCTTTGTTGTCTATTCTCTTGTCTAATTTCACTATGGTGCTGCTCTCAGTAGAACCTGCCCCATGTATTGAACCCAGCATATTCTCAGTGTTCAAAATGTTTGCTGAACAAATGAGTTTGAAATGGTTGCCAGCATTTCTAAATGAAATTTTGAGTAGATGTGTAGAAAAGCTGACTAATAGAAAAAAAGATTAATATATTTTTGCCAAAATTTTAAAAGAAAATATATGACTATTGTTCTATGTCACAATATAAATTCCAAACATATTAATGTGAAGAAAAGGCTAAACAATGAAACACCAACATTTACACTGACATCTGGTAAATTAGCAGACAAAGTAAGAATGGAATATACAATTTGAGAAAGATAACTGATAAGGTACACTAGTGAGAGCGGTTATTACCAGGCACACAGAAGGGATGTCATATCTCTAAAGCCCCCAAATGTCAGTTACAAGGAACACTGAAAAACTAAAGCTATTCAAATGCAAGTTAATAAAGTGTTTGGATATTAATAACTGAACTCTGAAAAATTTCAAATATTGAATTACTTATAGTTTTAGATATTATTCCTAGCTGAGACTGGGAAATGTGGCTGGATTCCGAACCTTGCTGATGAGGAGAGAAAGGGAAATTTCTTTAATAAAAGAAAAAGAGATTTGGGCAAGACCAAGACAGAAGAGACCATCAATTCGCTTAGTGGAGAGGTCTTGGCAACCACACATACAAATGCCATTTTGTCTGTTATATTTAATGCAAGTCTCCTGTTTGTATGGAGTGGATCTCACATTTCCTGTGTGTGTAGTTGGGAATACAGGTTTCTCTTGAAGCATAAAAAACCAAACTCAGGGGCTGGAGAGATTGCTTAGCAGCTAAGCACTTGCCTGTGAAGCCTAAGGACCCCGGTTCAAGGCTTGGTTCCCCAGGTCCCACGTTAGCCAGATGCACAAGGGGGCACACGCGTCTGCAGTTCGTTTGCAGAGGCTAGAAGCCCTGGCGCGCCCATTCTCTCTCTCTCCCTCTATCTGTCTTTCTCTCTGTGTTTGTCGCTCTCAAATAAATAAATAAAAAATTAAAAAAAAAAAAAACAACAACCAAACTCACATCTCAAACACTGGGAAAAGAGATCAGATAAAACTTGTCCTCAGGGCTGGAGAGATGGCTTAGCGGTTAAGCGCTTGCCTGTGAAGCCTAAGGACCCCGGTTCGAGGCTCGGTTCCCCAGGTCCCACGTTAGCCAGATGCACAAGGGGGCGCACGCGTCTGGAGTTCGTTTGCAGAGGCTGGAAGCCCTGGCGCGCCCATTCTCTCTCTCTCCCTCTATCTGTCTTTCTCTCTGTGTCTGTCGCTCTCAAATAAATAAATAAATAAAAATAAAAATTAAAAAAAACTTGTCCTCAAGGTGAGTGTAGTGGCACACGCCTTTAATCCCAGCACTTGGGAAGCAGAGGAAGGAGGATTGCCAAGAGCTCGAGGCCACCCTGAGACTACATAGTTAATTTCAGGTCAGCATGGACCAGAGTAAGACCCTATCTCGAAAAAAAACAAAAAAACAAACAAACAAACAACAACACAAACTGATCCTCATGTGTCCTATTTCCTTGTACTTGTTATTCTGTAAAAGACAGTTCAGATGCTGTCGTCCATTCATATATTAAATTTGTGCAGTGCCCATCAGCTCTGCATCCCGTAATTTATCACCTTACTCAAACTTGTATAAAAGGACTATGACACAAATGATTGTGTGATCCAAGAGCCAGAGTTAACTTTTTTAAAAATCTATTTGCTTCCATAACTCCTCTGAACCACTGGAGCTGAGTCCCAGGGCTGAGCAGAGAGAAGATCACATCTGGCAGGTGTTCAAAGCACCCTTGATGCTAGCATCACAGGACAATAAACATCTATCCTTTTATACTGTGCAGATCTCTATGGCACAGCTTATTTTCTTTTGTTTCTTAGATTGCCACAAAACACATTTTTCTACATTCAGTATTTAAAAAAAATAATTTTAAGTTGTCAGCAGTTGAAAATTGATACCAACTCTACTTAAAATTCATTGAAATTGATTAGATCTACTCAAAGGTCCTTGTGTTATGACAATGCAAATTAGAACTACTAAGTGAATATGTTTATTTCAACTATTTTGGCATGTTAGATACAACAACTTCTGCAAAGGAGGTAAAACTGCATATAGACATTTTCAGTATATTAAAAAACTCTCTGTAGAAAGCTTATTAAACTGGAAAACAAAATGTTAATGGCAGAGTAAATAAGTAAAGCACTAGACTAGAAAAAGTCTCAGGTTCTACTATTTGCATCATTCATGAATGTATAGCCCTGGGGAAGTTCCTTAACATCTCTGAAGCTTGACCTTCCATCGGAAAAATGCATGCAAAGAGATATGCATCACCAAACTTTACAGACTTATAATTGTTTTATTAGAAGGCTCAAATAATTAAGAAGCTAGTAAAAAGTGAATGCATAATTAAGATCTGCTAATAATTTTACCAATTTGTTTTTAATTTTTATATATGTACAAGGTATATTTTAATTATTGTCCCCTCCTAATTCCTCTCATGACCTTGCTCTCCCATCCCCCTTCCACTGAACATCTTAGTCCCTCCAACAGTCTCTCTACTATTTTGATGTCTTCATTTTATTTTGGTTTCCTTCATCAGCCATAACAACATATTGATCTCTTGTTTTTCATAAAATTAAGTACCTTTAATTATTTTTGGAAAAGGATCCCCTATAGACCAAGCTGGTTTTGAGCTCACTATATAACTGAAGATGAACTTGAACTCCTGATTCTCCTGCATCCACCTCCCACATGATAGAGGTACAAGTTTATGTTACCATACACAACATAAGTTACATGTTTCCAAAATTAAAAGATATATATAACAATGGCAATATCCTATCCTACAATTCTCTGCTCTTTGGTCTCATTTTAAAATCATAACTTTGAATACCTTAGGCATATCTGCTGTCATTAATTCTGTACCTCTAAATACTAGGCTTTTATACATATAAATCTCCTGTAGTCATCACTGATATCTCATTATAAGTAATTTAATATCTTTGAATATTCTATTGTACCTTATACCAAACACCTTACTTTACACATTCCACCAACATAAACATTTCTAGAGGGTTTCAATATATTAGACTGTATAGCATTTAGGTATCTATTCTTATAAAACATTTTATTAGTTATTTACTCACCTCAATTGTATATGTCTCTGTGGTTACTCTTTGATCAGGTCTTTCCAATCACTGTAATGGTTCAAAGTGCCTAAGCACATTCACCTTCCACAACTCTCAGTCTCCTTTAATTTTCCTTAACTTTCATTGTACAGCAGCAGATCCAGGGCATTGCTACTATGGTCAAGAGATATTTTATTCTCTCTCTCTCTCCCTCTCTGTCTTCTATCCCTTTCCCCCTCTCTCTTCCTCTACTTTCTATCTGTCTCTATTTCTCTCTCACACACCTGCTCCTTATGTCTCTCTTCCCCCACTTATTTTTCTTTCTCTCCCCCACTCTCTCAGTGTCTCTCTTGCTCATCCTATTTCCTCCCTGACATCTCCATCCTCTCCATTTCCCCGTCCCATCTCCCTCTCTCTTCTCTGCTCTCTTCATCACTCCATTTCTCTATACCATTTCCTTCTCTTCTCTCCCTCCCTCCCTCCCTCCCACTCTTCCTTCTGCCCTCTATTCATTCCTCAGCCTTTTTATTGTTTCCTCCTTAGTAAATTCTCTAGAATCTGCCCAAAAGAAACAAGCTGTCTACAAAAGAAAACTTAGATGTTTAGATACATTATGTTTGCACTGGCTTGTTACAACCCACATCGAGTTCTTGACAGGAGAGAGCTATGATGTCACTAAAACAAGACAGGCTTCTATCAAAGCACTTGATTACTTTAGGTAAAAGGTAAGACCCCGTTACTGAAAACACTACATACTGCCAACATAGAACATCAAGAGTTCTGGCTGGAATGTGGAAGGAAGCCAGTCCTCAGATGGTTAGACCATTTAGAGCTGGAAAGAGCTACAAGAGCTATTAGGAGAAAATGGCCAATGATTTTGTGTGCCAGCAGGGGACACTGCTATATGAAAGCAAGCAACCTGATGATGTACACACCTGTGCAACTGTGGCACACAGCCTAGGTAGGTAACCAGTGGCTCTCTGATTGGCTAAGAGATCCACTAGGTAGAAAGGAAACCATAGCTTGAACTAGGAACTGGAGGAGGGAAATGATGGTACCAACACATGTTGCCTCCACACAAGGTTTTCACTTAATAAAAAAATAAGTTTTATCCTCTCATATAAGTGAATTTAGCTAAGTAGTGTTATCTCTCCTCACCTTCACTAGATGTTCTCCCTCACTATAGGCTAGAGGCTATAGTGTATTACAGAGTACTTTTTTCCTGCTCTTCAGAAGAATCTCAAAGGACATGGACCCACTGCTTTTCAACATAGAGCTTGTCTTCACAAGGGTTTTTACAGCTGGCACAGCAACACACACAGAAAGAAAGAAAGAAAGAGAGAGAGAGAGAGAGAGAGAGAGAGAGAGAGAGAGAGAGAGAGAGAGAGAGAGAGAGAGAGAGAGAGAGAGAGAGAGAGAAAGAAAGAAGGAAAGAAAGAAAGAAAGAAAGAAAGAAGAAAGAAAGAAAGAAAGAAAGAAAGGAGGGAAGGAATAAAGGGAAGGAGGAAGGAAGGATAGATGGAAGGAAGGAAGGAAGGAAGGAAGGAAGGAAGGAAGGAAGGAAGGAAGGAAGGGGAAAAGAAAAAGAAAAAGAAAAGAAAAAAAAATAAAAAAACCCTGGTCTGATAATTCAAAGAAATACAATCTCCAGCCTCAAGCTCAGTGAGTAAGAAAGGAGTGCACTTTTAGGGGAAGTTCCCAAATCCATAGGTTGGTGTTGGCACATGCAAATCTTTTGGGATCTTGCTTCTGAACTCGCCTAATTCTCCACCCACTATTTCTGTCAGGATAAAACCACCCACTGTTTTCCCTGCTTAGGATACAGCACTATTACATATTCTGATGGATCTCATGTTAAGCTATAGTTTTCATGCCTTGGTAGTGACTTCCAATTGCATTGTGTTTCTTTAAAAATATCTGCAAATAACCAGGACATTTTTTTTTCCTTTAACAACTCACAAGCCAGTAATTGGCATGACTTGTAATTTCTTTGTTTTTGTTCTTCTACTCTATTTTGGGTCTCACTTGTAACATAGAAACCATTTGCCCCCATAAGATTGCTAGTTTATTTTCAAAATATAGTAGTAAGTTGACATTGTTCAGGGCATTGCCAATTTCACTACTCATCAATTCTCAAAGATTAGAAATGACACAGTTTTGAATAGTTGAAGCCATTATTCCACTATATATTAGCACTTTTTTTTTTTTTTTTTTTTTTTGGTTGTTGTTGTTGTTGATGGGAAGTCCACAAGCACTGACTTAGCGAGTCTGCTCATGTCATCCTGGTACACTTTACTGGAGAGGCTGATCATAAGCTTTCCTTTCTCTGGGAGTGTCCAGAAGCTCCTGGATAAACAGTGATATATCCTGCTTGAAAATAGAAATACTTTGTAAAAATACCTTCAACTTCATTTATTTCTCCTTCTTTAGAGCTTGTTTGGAGGTTCTAGCAGAGAAGCGCCGCTACTCGTAGACCCTTGACCAAAGACCGGTCCTCCTCTATTCGGGGAAGGTCATCCTCTTCGACGGAGCACGCAGCTTCGGGGAGGGACGCACATGGAGTGGTGAGGGAGGAAGGGAACACCCGCCTAGCCAGCCAGATCAGCCGAGTCAACCCTGGCGATCAATGGGGTGACAGATGTCACAGCCAGATCACCCTCACATACTATTTCTCCTTTTTGGCAATGTCAGAGTTTAATATTTAGCTTATTTAACAGGGCACACCTGCAATCTCAGAAAACTCAGAATCTAGAGGGAGATGAATCACAAGTTCATGGTCATCTTGAGTTACAAAGTAAGATCAAGGGCAGTGCTGGCAAGTTAGTAAGATCCTGTCTCAAAACAAAATACAAAAGAGGTTTGTGCTAAAGCTAAATGGTGGTGTTTTCCTACCATATTGAAAGTCCTGGGTTTAATCTCCAGTACCATAAAATACTTCAGTACTTAATAAATATATTAGAAAATAAAATTTGTAAACCAAATGAACAAATAAGGAGTTTCTTTCAAAATCCTATCATTGGTAGCTAGCAATTCTACACTGTACTCTAAATTAATGAGAAATATGTGACTATTTAGCATAACCAACGCATTGCTTTCTTTCAAACACAAAATGCCAATACTTCCACATGGAATACAGGAGTTATGCCAGTGAAATCTGTTTGCTGGGTCGTTCCTGCTGCATAGTTACTAGCACTATCTATAATTTCAATTTATGTAAAGCCATTTAATTATATCTGTGAACCTAAGGTCATTTTTTTTTGCACATCTGGCCAATATTTGTTACCTTATATGCTTCAATATTAGCCCTCCTTATGAATGTGAAGTAAGATTGCATTGTAGTATCAATTTGCATTTCCATAATTATTAATGATATTAGAAGATGTCTCACATTTTTACAGGATATTTGTGTATCTTTCCAGAGATGTTGTTTTGGGTCATTACTCCTTTTTGAAAATCCTTAGGGATTCTCCATATATTATGAGCAATACTTCTTTATATGATGTATGACTTACAAATATTTCCTCTCTCTGTATGAGTTGTACTTTTACACTGTTGATTTTGTTTTACACAATTGAACAAAGCATAAAATTTTCAAATAATATACACATATGAATATATCATCAAAATATACTGTCAAAATTTTTAAAATGACATGTTCATAATGTTCTATGTATTTGCCAACTGCATAATTTTAAATCAACAAGCTGTCAGCATTTAACATCACTTTTCAGCAGTTTCATTGAGTAATAGTGAGAGTAAGAGAAATTTCCAAGTTCTTGTCCTTTCTGATCCATTGATTTGTTCTATGACCTTTTGTCTTGACACTGTTGGACCTCAATTTCACAATCTATAAAACCATTCCTGTTAGATTTACCACTGGATCCATTACTCTAGTCTCTATGATACTTCAGGGAAAAGAGAAAGGATGACATAGCTCTCCCACTTTTTCCTGGCATACAGTGGGAAATAAGGTATGCTTTCCATATCACTCCATAAGCTAAACTTTTAACAGATAATATTCTCCCTTTTTTACACTCCATAAAAATTTAAGAGAATTCATTAGTTGTCATTGAACCAAAGAATCAGATTTAAGAGGAATTTAAATGTTTCAAATTTATCTGGAAAATTACTAAAGAATTAACATCATATGATCATATAGTTTTTTCTACATTAGTTTTTACTACCTAGAAAAGCAGAGAGTCCTCTTCTATTGGCTCTGAATAAAAAAAAAAAAAAAATGCTGTTTAGAGTTCTCACTACAGATTACCTCTATGGATCCTTTTGGTAGATATGACTTTTTATCCCTCTGTACACAAGAGGATTTCCAGTTCTGTGTTATAAGATAGGGAAACTGAACAGAAAGCCTAAAAGCAATGAATGCTTATCTTTGCACAGTACTTGAGTTCAATGCACAATTATTCCAGATGCATCCATATGGTCATACCTTTTTACATATTTCTAGGGTGGTGTGAGGGTCAGGGTCTCAGTGGCCTAGAGCTTGCCAAGGAAGCTAGATTGGCTAGATGGTGAGCTCTAGAGATCTACCTGTCTTTGCCTTTGTAGCTGTAGGATTACAAGAAGGTACCATGTCCATATTTCATTTCTTTTTTTAAATAAATAACAAAACTTTATTAAAATTTTCACATAATCCTATCCCACAACTCTCCTTTGTCCCCACTACCCCTCTTTGAATTCATCTTCTTGCTTATTATTCCATCTTCTATATTGATACCATGACAGCTATTGTGAGGTCATGGATACACTGACCACTTTGTGACTAGAGAGAGCATGCCAAAACACTCCTTCCCATCCTTTGTTCTTACATTTTTTTCCCCCCTTTATATCTTCCACTATAGTTCTTGAGATGCTGGATGTTGTGATAGAGATGTCTCAGTGCAGAACACTGTACTATCATTTCTCAGCAATTTGATGAGTTTTGAGTCTCTACAGAAGTCATGGCCATCTGAAAAAAATAAATTTATTTATATTAGTATTTAGAAAGAAATTTGATGAGCATAATATATCCATAGAGGAAAACAACAGTGTTCATATCTTCAATTTTAGTAATTTTTATGTCTGTAGATAGCCTCTGGTTGCATCCTAATGAAGATTCTTAGAATCTTCTCATATCTTCTTTTTTTCTTTGTTTCCTTCCTTATCATAAATATTGTTACTTTACTATGGTACTCTGGTGAAAAGATATTCTAGATAATTAGTTATAACATCAGCATAATTGATTATTTAAAAATTGGAGCTGGGGCTGGAGAGATGGCTTAGTGGTTAAGCGCTTGCCTGTGAAGCCTAAGGACCCCGGTTCGAGGCTCGGTTCCCCAGGTCCCACGTTAGCCAGATGCACAAGGGGGCGCACACGTCTGGAGTTCGTTTGCAGAGGCTGGAAGCCCTGGCGCGCCCATTCTCTCTCTCTCCCTCTATCTGTCTTTCTCTCTATGTCTGTCGCTCTCAAATAAATAAATAAATAAATAAAATAAATAAATAAAAATTGGAGCTGAGTGTGGTGGCACATGCCTCTAATCCCAGCGCTTGGGAGGCAGAGGTAGGAGGATCACTGTGAGTTTAGGGGTCACCCTGAGATTACATAATGGATTCCAGTTCAACCTGGCCTAAAGAGAGACTCTACATCCAAAAAAAAAATCCCTTTATGTCTTCATAGTAAAAATTTTGTCTTAATTTAATATTTATTTATTTCACTTTCACTTTGTAAAATACATAAATGATCCCTTTCTCTAGAATGTAAATATATACAAATGACAAATAAATAGAAAATATAACTTACAGATATAGAAGAAATAAATTAGGGATCAAAACTTTCAATTGATGGTATTCTTTTTATTGTTATTTGGCTTTCCTTTCTGAGAAAATAAGAATAAACAATGTAAGATAATTTCAAATTTTATTGATCATGGTGTAATACTTCTTAAGATAATAACTATTAAGTCAAGTTCTGTGAGTAAAAAGAAACCTGTTCCTGGTGATAAAATTTCAACTCATATTATGTAGTTGAGGGCCGAATTATCTCTGTGTCTTATTTTAATAAAGAATTGAATTAAGAAAAGCATTTTGCATGTGTTAAACTTCAATTTTCTTTTCTACCATGAAATAGCATCCTTGGGAAATGCAAATTAAAACTACTTTGAGATTCCATCTCACTCCTGTCAGAATGGCTATTGTCCAGAAAACATGACAATAACTGGTGGAGAAGATGCAAAAAAAAAAAAAAAAAAAAAAAAGGAAACTTCTACACTATTGCTGAGTATGTAAACTGGCACAGCCATTGTGGAAATCAGTGTGGAGGGTCCTGGGACAGCTAAAAATAGATTTACCATAAGATGTAACTATAACACTCCTAGACATATACCCTAAGGTCTCTTCTTACTACCTTAGAGATACTTGCTCAACCATGATCATTGCCAGTATATTCACAATAGGTAGGAAATGGAACCAGTCTAGATGTCCCTTAACAGATGAATGAATAATGAAGATGTGGTACATTTATACAACGGAGATCTATTCAGCAGTATAGAAAAATGAGATTTGCAGGAAAATGTATAGATCTGGAAAGGATTATGTTAAGTGAGGTAACCCAGGCCCAGAAAGCCAAATGCTGCATGTTCTCTCTCATATGTGGATCCTAGCTACAAATGTTTAGACTTGTATATGCATTGGAATAAAACTTGGTAGCAGATGTAAGTAATCTAGAAAGGAGCTATGAGGGCAGCAGGAGAGTGGAGAATTTAAGGTGATGGTATTGTATATATGTAAGTAGACAAACAGGGCTTGTAAAGGCTGAAATGAAGTAAGGGGAAGAGATTTAGTAAAATAAGGGTGGGGGGGAGTGTCAATCCAAATTTAAGATGCTATGAATAAGTCATATGGAAACCTACTTTTTTGCATATTGGCAGACCCAGAAGCTGCAGGTTGTTAGCAGAAAAGTTTTAGTGCCAGAGTTAAGATACTTTCCAGTGACTTGTTGGCCAGGGAGATAGCTGATATTCCCAAAACATTATAAGCCATTGCCAAGGCTCTTTGCTCCCACCAGAAATAGATTTCAAGAAACTATTCCTAAAGACTCCTCATGCTTTGACTGAAAGGTCACTGAGAAATAAAGCTGGAGGGGAGCTGAAAAGTTCTTCCATGTGGACCAGCTAATAGAAACCTGGAAAAAGCCATGCTGCATATATCCTTATTGGAGAGAGAAGTCATTTGTAGTAATAAACAACAGTAGATACTGCAAGCCTTGAATTTGGCCAGCCAGCTCAAATGACTGACTGAACAGGTGCAATAGTGGCATGCCTGCTATAAGGGAAACCATCCACTCTATAATTTGACTGGAGGCAGTGACTACTGGGTGAATCAAACTCCACCATAGTGCTGAGAAGTTACAGAGGCGTGCTCAGTACTGAAACATCTCTATCATACCCTCCACGGCTCAGGTTCATTACATAAGAGGTGGCAAATAGAATATAAGAGCCAAAGAAAGAGTAGGACAATGCAATCTTCAAGACACAATTTGGCCTTGATATCCATGACCTTGCAGTGCCTGGTAGTATGTTCACAATATAATAATAGGAGGAAAAGATGATGACATCAAAACAAAAAAGAGACTAATTGAGAGGGTAAGGATATGATGAAAAATGGATATGTGAAGGGGAAAGTGGAAGAGGATAAGGAATTACATGGTTTATTGTCTATAATTATGGAAGTTGTCAATAAAAAATGTTTTAAAAACTAGCATCGTCAAAGCTGGTTTTAACAGGTTGGGTGTTGAAATCTTAGAAAAGAGCCTGGGAATCTACCATCTCTGTATTGTACTTCCTTTCTGGCACCTTCACCACACTGTAGACTTTTCTAATAAGGAAGACTGCATCAACTTTCTTGCTAGGCAACTATGGGGAGATGCTTCAATGGGTAATTGCAATTGTTGTGCAAACATAAGGACATTTCATCCTCAGCTCTGATACAAAGAGCTGGGAAGGGTCATAAATACATGTAGCCCCAGTGTCAAGTGGAGACTGGAGGATCATTAAGAATCCCTGCTTAACCATTCTAACCAAAAGTGGCATGAACTCCAGGTCTAGTTAGAGACTGTCTCAAAGAAATAAGGTAGAAGAGAAATATAGGACCCATAACATCCTCCTTTGTTCTCCATATAAATTTGCATGGTGTACACACACACATGCTCTCTCTCTCTCTCACATACACACATGCACACACGCAGTGACTTGTTTTTTTTTTTTTTTTTGTTTTTTGTTTTTTGGTTTTTTTTTGAGGTAGGGTCTCACTCTGGCTCAGGCTGACCTAGAATTCACTATGTAGTCACAGGGTGGCCTCAAACTCACAGAGATTCTCCTACCTCTGCCTTCCAAGTGCTGAGATTAAAGGTGTGCACCACCATTCCCTGCTAACAGTGACATATTAACACACACACTAAAGTAAAAGTAAAATAAAAATTCACAAGAGTGCAATATAAATTGCCTAAGATATATGTGTACTCTTACTATATGACAGTATAAATGAGCCAAGAAGATTATAGTGTTTAAAGTGAGAATTTTGATAATAGCAGGACCCTATATTAGTTCCAGGTTGAAATAACATGAAAATCACTGATAATGACAATTTGGCTGAAATTTTGAGAATCATTTAAAAATAATGTCCTATAATTTTATCTTTAAATCTCATTGTTTTCAAATATTTCTTACTCTTTATAGACAGTTGGCAGATTTTTAGAAGTAAACTTTATAATGGTGAACTTGATATTAAAAGTAAGACATTCTTCTGCCTTACTGTAAGGCTGCTTCTGACACCAATTCAAGTTTTATAGCAGTATAAAATTGAATAACATATTTAAGTTGGGTTAATATTGAGATATAGAGTTAAATGTAGGTCAGAATATAGATAAAAACATTTTTGAAATTATATACATATTTACACAAACACACATTTGTAAATGTCCACACACAATGTCCTAATTTGCAAATAGTATAAAATCAGAAGTTTTACTTGAATCCAAATACACTTTAATCAGTAGTATGACAAATGACTTTTGGCTTTCTCTAGTGTGGAGAAAAAAAAACAAAAAGCAAGATAAAACATAAGAATTACAGAGAGGAGAAGTATGATAGAATATCCCTAAGTAAAGAATTACAGTTATTTCTTAGAAAAAAGACTATTTGTAGTGGCAAGAAACTCCCTATAAGTAGGTTCTGATGGTAGGAAATGCATCTAGAGCTGAACAAAATATTTGAATTCCAAGAATAAAGTAAAAAGCATAAGGTCATATGACAAGAGAGAACAAAAAGTTGTTTACAAAAGAAAATAAGTCATAGTGGCCTTTGATAACTCCAAATAAGTAAAGATAAACAATATTATAGTGAAGTTGCAAAACAAGAGTTATACTAACAAGATATACACATTACATATAAAACATGCAATAATATTGAGCAAAATTTACTAATAAAAGTACTTCAATATAAAACACATAATTTGATTAAAACATACAAAAATATGTAACAGATTAATAAATGGATAGGTAGGGATATTTAAGCAAATAGAGGTAGTAACTTAGGATGTAATGAATTATGAATAAGTAGTGAAATATGAATTCAAAACAAAATATTTAAACATGACTTCACAAAGTATCTCTGAATGCATGAATCATAATTACTCAAAGAAACCATTCAATATTTGATAAAATGCACACATATAAACTCAAATAACAATAATAAGGAGAAATTTCAATGTGAATGTAAAAGTTTTTTTTTAAATATCTTATGGTCAAATACCCAAAGCATAGTTTATACTTCAACTACTACAACTGGTAAGTCACAGTTCCTGAAGCTAGCATAGTAAACTATCAAGGGAGTGCTAAAAGGATTAGCCAACTAAATTTCTTACCTATTTTCCTAAAAGCAAAAACAGCCTTGATGATGTCAAACTATCATCAGATAGAAAGGCAACAAAATGACATGTCAGTAACTATTGCAAGGAAAAAAGAAACATGGAGAATTCTTTTTTGTAAAACTTCTTATATAATAATAAAAGTTAGGTATGGAAAAACTGGAAAAAAAATTTAAAACCAAAATTTAAAAACCAAAAATTTAGTGTGCAAGACAAATGAAGAGATTAAGAGCAATTCTATGAAAATATCAAAGTTAAAAATCTAAGTCCAAAACTGTTGCTAATCTAAATGGTTTGTAAATGAGCCCATATAGAATTTAAATATAGCATTTGTAACTTATAACAACACTTGGCATATGAGAAATATAGAAGAGCAGCCATTTTGATAGTATTATCTATAATAATAAGCAAAAATATTCCATAAAGTAAAAAGCAAAAATATTCCATAAGTTAGAAAATGGCACATGGAAATAAACAGTGAAGTCACAAAATAAGATATAGAAAGGTAATTAATGGATTAGTAGTGTGTTTGTATGTATTTACTTATATGTGTGCATATATAATACATAGGTGTGGTGGTTTGATTCAGGTGTCCCCCATAAACTTAGGTGTTCTGAATGCTAGGTTCCCAGCTGATGGAGATTTGGGAATTAATGCCTCCTGGAGGGAGTGTATTGTTGGGGGCCGGCTTATGGGTATTAAAGCCAGTTTCCCCTTGCCAGTGTTTGGCACACCCTCCTGTTGCTGTGTTCCACCTTATGTTGGCCAGGGTGTGATGTCCACCCTCTGCTCATGCCATCGATTTTCCCTGCCATCGTGGAGCTTCCCCTCGAGACTGTAAGCCAAAATAAATCTCTTTTTCCCAGAAGCTGCTCTTGGTTGGGTGATTTCTACCAGCAATGCGAACCGGACTGCAACAATATGTAATATATGTCAGAATAATATTTAATAGTATTCATAGTATTCAATAGTAATCTAAGAATTTAAAATCAAAATAAAATATTACAATTTAACTTTTTATTTGTCAAATATTTTTCAAGAGTTTCACATTATATATTTCTCAATGTCTAAGTGGACACTTTTTCAAATGTTGATAAGAATATAAATGGCTAAGTGGTTAAGGGGCATAACTGCGAATCCTAATGACCCAGGTTTGATATTCAGTACCCACATAAAGCAAGAATCACAAAATAGAGCATGCATCTGGAGTTCATATGCAGTGTCCGGAGAACCTAGCTATTCATTCCCTCTCTGCCAAGCATGGCAGTACATGCCTTTAATCCTGACACTTGGCTGAGGTAGGAGGATTACTGTGAGTTTGAGGTCAGCCTGAGACCACATAGTGAATCAGCCTGAGCTAGCGTGAGAAAACAATGACAACAAAAGAATATAAAATGTAGACTGGAGAGATGGCTTAGCAGTTAAGGCACTTGCCTGTAAATCCAAAGAACCCAGGGTCATTTCCCTAGGACCCACGTAAGCAAGATGCACAAGCTGGCTCATGTATCTGGAATTTGGTTACAGTGGCTGGAGGCCCTGGATTACCCATTCTATCTCTCTCTCTTTCCACCTTTTCTCTCTCAAATAAATAAATAATTTCTTTAAAAAATTTAAAAAAGAATATAAAGTGGCACAGCTTTCTTAAGGATGGTAATTCCATAATACATTTTATTGCATTTTGAAGGATAAATATATGATAAAGCATCAGGCAAATGAGCAATATTACTTTGTAATAATATTTAATGATATATAAAATGATCACAAAGTTAACCCAGAATAGAATGTATGATAAATTAATTTTTAGCTTTTTGAGTAACCCCCACATTGAGTTCCACAGTGACTGCACTAGTTTATACTTCTACCCACTATGAATAGGTATTCCCTGTCCACATAACCTTGACAGCACTTGCTGGCATTCTTTTCATGATAGCTACTGATGACTGGGTCATAAAAGTGGGATACATAGACACAATGGAGTCTTATTCAGCTATAAAGAGAAAACAGTTTGTAAAACTTAAATAAAAATGTATGTAATTGGAACAAAAATAATAGTAAGGTAATCTAAGTGCAGAAAGACAAAAAAAATGCATTTTCTGCTACATGTGAATTTTCATGTGTAATACTTACATGTGCTCTAGTAGGGGGATGTGAGACTGAGTGTCGACTTGGATTCCACAGAGAAGACTACAGGAGAAGAAGTGATGAGAAGGAAAGGACAAAACATGTAGTATAAAAGCAGAGGAAGATATGCTGGAGGAGAGTATAAGAATTCAGGGAAGAGAAAGGAAAAGGACAATAAAAAATTGTTTGGAAACACTATAATAAAAAAATTTAAATAATGAAATGTATAATTGCATGGTCCTTTTGAATTGATCAATAAAAGTTAAATATATTTTTAGGTTCTTTCATGATATTTTTGTTTATCTATACATTGCAGTATGGCTAAATCAAGTTAATGCTATGTGCATTGCCTCACAAACATTGTTTTTGTGGTGAGGTTACTGAAAATTGACTCTCAGCAATATTTAATTATATAGTGCCTTGCTATTATCTATCATCAGTCTAACATACAATAGTTTCACAAATGTATTCCTTCCATCAAGTTGATATTTTGTCCTTTGAGCAACATTTCTACAATATTTAACAAATATTTTATCAAAACACATTAATGTAATAAGATGTCAACTTTGACTTTATTGCTAGGATTAGACTAAATTTGATAAATGAATCTGAAAGCTAACATGAGACCAATTTATGTAGTCTAAAAATAAATGTCAAAAATGTCACACATCAAGCAATTGCTGATAGTAGATGCAGACAGGCAGGGCAAACATGTGCTGGAGAATTTACTAAGACATGGCTGAATTCATTCTACTAACCCAAATCTTCCCCCCTTACCTTCTGTCCCACCACAACATAGGTTCGCACAACTATAATAAGATATTAACCAAGGGAGTGCATGAGTAGCCTTTTATCCTTCCAACTGTGAGGCAAGTACTGCTGGACCCTCCAGGGAAAATCTAAGAAATTCTGGAGAAGCACTCACTGAGCCTGGAAAGGACACAATCATGGAGAGGAGAGAAGAATCTTTATTTCACATCATGTTATATAGAAAGAATACCATGGTTTTCCTTCTGTGGTCATTTAATCAAGGTTGAAGAAATTAGAGAAACACAGCAGAACTCTGAAGCTTCAGAGACCACACCAGTCATGGGTAAACACAGAAATCCTGTGGGCAAATTCTGGGAAGCAGTGAAAAGAGTGCTGTGCAAGGTTAAAGCATGATATAAAATCTAAGATGGGGAACTGTCACTTCATAGCTCAAAGGGTACAGAGCACATTAACAGAGGACTGGAGGTGATGAAATGGTCTCTCTTGGCTCTTCTCTACACCAGCCCATTGTTTGAGAATACAAGAAGATAAAAGGGAGGAAAGGCATTTTATTAACCAAGCGGCCAATACCTTTACATTGGTACCATGAGTTCAAGTCTATTCAGAGGCCACAAAGCATTACATGGGCGCACAGTTAGAATTTTCATATACACCAGAATGAGATGAAATTTGTGTAAACTGAAAGAAAATAAAATTGATTTTCCTAAGGTATCATTTAGGAATACAGAAAAAAAGATAATGAAATTCACAAGCATGTTATAACACAATGATTGGAGAAAACTAAAATAATGTCTCCCTTTGTAGACCACTGATTACATATTGTTTAATAAATTGGTTAAAATATGTAAATGCTTGACAAAAAATGAAAAATGGAGCAATAGCCTGGTATTATCACTTGTATAACTTCATATAATAATTTTGACTATATCTTGGAAAGGACTATGCTAAATCATTTCATTCAAATAGGTTAATTACTCAATAATATGGGAGTAGGGTTGGAATTCTTTATGGTTAACATTTTATGACAGCCCTAGATGGCAAGCTTAATAAATTTGTATTTCAATTAAACTACTTAATGTCTACTATGTAGATTTAGCAATTTAAGGAGTAAATTATCTATTCAATCTTGACATAAAAATTAAAGGTTTCATCCAAGTTTGTGAATAAAAATGAAGATACTTACTGGGAATCATTTTGGTCCCCAGCAGATCTTTTTCTTTAGATGGCACACTGGTGATAATGTCTAAAGCAAATGGAAGCTCCTGATACTCTGACTTTACTTGCTTTGCCTCTACCAAACTCTGGGATCATCTGTCAATAATTAACAAGAGCATGCACTTACTCAGATGCTGCTTTATGGTGTCCCAGTGATTCCAGGTAAAGGGGGTAGAGTCAGACTGGGATTGAACTCCACTTCTGCCCCTTCTTGGCTTTGTGACTGGACAAGTCATATGACTGTACTTCAGTTTCTCCTGTATTTTATAACTAAGACCCATTTCACATGATAGGGATACTATAAAAGAAAGGAAACCAAGTAACAAAAATTGCTGAGGCTATAAATATTAACTAAGACCTCAATTTTGAGATTTTAAGAAGCTTTTGGTAAAACCAACAAAGTAATGAGAAAGTTTTTGAGAAATGATAAGTATAAGATGTTCTACACTTTCCTACATGAGATTTCTAGTTTTGACTTTCACAAGTAAATTATATTATCTTAGTGTTTACATATTTTTTCTGAACATTTTAATATTCATGGAACAGTGTAAGAAAAGGGAAATAAGAATATTGCATAAATATACCATTATATAAAATATACATTAAAAGCTGGGTGTGTTGGTGCACACCTTTAATCCCAGCACTCGGGAGGAAGAGGTAGGAGGATAGCCATGAGTTTGAGGCCACCCTGAGTCTCCATAGTGAATTCCAGGTCAGCCTGGGCTAAAGTGAGACCCTATCTTGAAAAAGAAAGCAAAACAAAAATAAATAAATAATAAAATAGACATAAAATCTTTACAATTGACTAACAATCAAATTTATTTCACTCTCTGAACAAAACAATATATAGTTATTTCAACGAGGGAAGTCTCTTCCTTATGATATAAGATTAATGATATTGAAGTAGTTACTTTTCTAGTAGTTATGGCAAAACATCTGGCAAATGTAACTTAAAGAAAGAAGGGTTTGTTATACAAGGCTCCCAGTTTGGGGGTGCAGTCCATCATGGCAGGGAAAACATGACAAAAGGAGCATGAGACAATTGGTCTCTTTACATATGCAGGCAGGAAGCACAGAGATGAAGGCTCAGTCTCAGGTCTCTTTTTCCCTATTATTCAGCCTGGGCTCTTGCACAGGGAATATGGATGGCACCATATAAGTCTAAGGTAGGTCTTTCCACTTCATTTAAGCCTCACATTCATACCCAGAGGACTATCTCCTAGATGACTATAGATAGTGTCAAGTTGACCATCAATGTTACTCATCCCAAATGGCAAACCATTAGTCTTTATGTATTTTACTATACCAATCTCTCTCTAATATTTTACAATATATTTCTTTAGCACAACTATAATTCAAACTCAATTTAATTGAAAAAACTATTATTAAACCAAGAAGAACTTAAAATTAATTTAGAGGACTATGTGTAAACTTCAATTGAAGCAAGCTTTCCCCATATCATTTAACTGCCAATAAAATGTAGCCAATTGCCATTTATTCATAATCTATAAAAGAGTAAGGATTGATATCTAATACAGTTTTCATATGATGAAAGTCTAGCTAACCACTCCACAGCTGGTAGTTTTTATAAAGTGAACACAAAAAAGTGCACTGGAAAGACATTACATGGAAAAAGTAGAGGGAGAAGAAGACATTAAGAGAAAAGGAGAGAAAAATTAAGTTTAAGGATAGGTCCAAGTACTGCAGGTCATGTCATTCACAATCATTCATGGGCTACATGTTAGTGGGAACAAATAGTCTTTATATCTCATGGTGAGCCACCATCTAGAACTCTTGAGATTTTTTTTTTCAATTAGTGACATAGCATAGTTATATATGTTTATTTTAATGTCCACTGGTGGCATTTCATAATGAAACACATACAAACATGTGCACACTTACTTTGCTTGTTATATTCACTGTAAATACTGTTTATTATAAACTACTGATGCACTTTCAATGTGTCCTGCATTACAAATGAGAAAGAAGAGTCAGACTATAAAATGTACCCAATTGACTTCAAATTATACAAATGAAGTCACACAGTATTTACCCAAATAGTAATTGTGTCAGCATTTTTATAATACCTCAGGACAGCTTCTAAACCCTCTGTCTCTGAATACACATGCAATTCCAACAGAAGAAATTAAAGAAGCAGATGTTGATCAACTTAGGAAAACTTTCACTATCGTTTTTGCACCTAAATCTTATAATGCACCAAGTAACCTCTCCCAGAAAATGTGCCAATTAGGCAGAGTTGCAACCTTGCAAACATAAACTGAACAACAAGAATGTTGATATCCCAGTACAATCTTGTTAGGATAGGATGAGTCATTCATAATTTCACATTGGTTGTACCTCAGTACTTTTCATAGGGCCAAGTTGAAAGAAGACAAATATAGATTCACATTGTGAGATTTTGCTGGATTTGGCATAGGAGTGAGAACAAATTAGGAAACATAGGTGACAAAACTTTCTTGAGCATTTAAACATTTCTTACAAATTTCATTCAATATGCATCTTTAGAGAAAAGTTTAAATTGGAATATATGTGTTCACTATGATGGGTTCCTTGAGCCTCCAAATATTCTGAATGGTGGCTAAAATATATTGCAAACTAAATAATATGAGCTGGAGGGATGGCTTAGCCTTTAAGGTATTTGCCTTCAAATCAAAAGGACCCAGGTTTGATTCCCCAGGACCCATGCTAGCCAAATGCACAAGGGGACACATGCATCTGGAGTTCGTTTGCAGTGGTTGGAGGCCCTGGCATGATCATTCTCTCCCTCTTACTCTTTCTCTGTCAAATAAATAAATAAATAAATAAATAAATAAATGAATAAATAAATAAATATAAATACATATAAAAAATACAAACATATATAAATACATATAAAAAAACAAATGATTTAAATACTATATCACTTAAAATTAACATGTTTTAATATAAACACTATAAAAAAATATTTCTGTTATATATTTAGCAGTTTGTTCCTGACTTTGTTTATGTTTTGTTTTTATTTTGCTTTATACTTTTAGTGGTATGAAATTGATATTTGAAACAGACTCTTCCTAGAAATGAAGCTTAAAAAATACAAAATTAAACAACACAAGATTTCAGTATTGAAGTTATCTATCAATTGACTTTTCATCAACATTCAGGATTAGACAGATATTGATCATTTTCTCCCAGTTGCCCATGTAGCACCTTCTGGCATTAGACACGCTGACTTGTCTGGGGACTGACTCTCCTCCAGCTTCTAGCCATGTCACTCCATGTTACTGTCAACCACCTATGGTGTCTTCAGCAGTGAGTCTTACCACTAACCTTTAGTGGGTTATCATGTGCTCTGACAGAAGTCCATCTTTCTTTTAGGAAACCTTGTAGGTCTCTCTGATCAAAAGCTCATTGTGGATGATAGCACCTGCTAGTACTGGGAGTTACAGGTCAGTGCCCACTAAGAGAAGGAAGAAAAAGATAACTAATATAAAAGATAACTAATATAAAAGATAACTAATATAAAAGAGTTAGAGAGGGAGAGGTAAAGAGAGAGAGAGAGAGGCTGTAAAAGATTAAGGTCAGTCATTATCATACCCTCTCCAGTGCCTTGTGACTCAGGTGTTCCCTCTAAGGGCCTGGTGAAGGTTCAACCATTTGGTCTGCATTTTAGGATGTATAATTTTATGGTACTATTGCTTTTTGGGTCTAGATTTGTTTCCCCAACCCTTCCCATTCCCTCCCCTTTGTCCCCATCAATCTTATTGTCTAGTCTTCAAGATGCTTGCTGGGTATGTCAGCATCTTGGGTATATTCAGGTTAGGTGCTATAGTTGAGTGAGACTATGCAGCGATTATCTTTCTGTGATTGGGTAAGTTCACTGAGAATGATCTGTTCCAGGTTCAACCATTTTTCTTCAAATTTCATCATGTCATGTTTTCTTACTGCTGTGTAGAATCCCACTGTGAAAGCAACCAATGGTCTAACCTATTTAATAGCAAATAACCTGTCCTGATGCTCACACAAATGCAATAGTGGCACACAGCCATGTTGGGAAACCAACTGCTCTTGATTTGGCTAACTGATCCACTCAGTGGAATGGAACCCATAGTTGGAGCTTAAAAACAAGTCAGAACCATATCCAAACATGAGCTGGCTCTCCATTATCAAGCTACCACCAGTCATGGGCTACAAGAGGGCTTACACCTATTAAATTCTGTATAAAAAAATTAAGGGTTATCCCATTTTTCTGGTGCTAACTCTGCTCTCTATTGGGGAAGCTGCTTCTTTTTTTCAGAGAGATGCAGATCCTAAGGAGAGAACCACCCCATCACACTTCAAATGGCCCCAGCTGAAACTAAGATTGATTGGCAAAACAAGCAAGGATGTAGTTTTCTTGGTGAACCTGGTACCAGCACAAGGGTGAAGGAGATCAACACAGAGAACAATCAACTCCTACAAATCATATATCCCGAGACACAGAGGCTCCCAACACCTCATCATTGAAGCAGACCCAAAACGAACCCAAAATGGCTCAGGGAAATTTTGTGGTAGAGGGAGCTGAAAGAATGTCATGATATGCAGAGACATTTCTCCTACCCATAACTGTTGGCTAATTCCACAATGCATGTCCCATACACTTCAACAATGAGGGGGTAGGGGTAGGGGGTAGGACATGGAGGAGGCACCAACAATGGCACCAACTTGACTGTATTCACTGAATATAAAACTAATTGATGAAAAAACAATAATATAAAAATATTCAGCACTAGAATTATTTTTCCTTTGTAGATTCAAATCTGAGACACTATCAGATTTAGATTGATTCTGACAATTGTACTGAAATGCAAATGTGAGTACCTTTTATATTCCAAATGCAGGAAACAAGGTCTAGTAATTAGTGAGTGTTCAAAACATAAAAAAAAAAAAACTTGTTAAAATAGTTAACTCAATATGTAGACTTTTCCTTTGATCATTTGTGTCATTTTTATTTCTAAGGTTTAATTTAATTCCCCAAATATATACCATCTTTTCAAACTTCTATCACCCAAATGTCCTGATTCATTAATCAGTTGTGCCAGAATTCTAAAACAGTCATGTACCCTTCAACAATATTTCATTATAATTAATAGAATAATTTAGAAAATTCATCTCCTAGGCGATGAGGACATACATCTTCACTATTAATTCTTTTAAAAGACATTTGGTTAAGGAAATACTGATCATAATATATATATTTTTTTTAATTTGGTCACTGTTTATGAAAACCTGTACCCATTAACTGCTGGACTCCACTACAGTGTATCACACTGCTCACATTCATTAGGCTGTTTTTCTTTTTTCCTCTAGTATATTTGTGATCATTGTCATTATTTTAAATCCAAATGTTTACAGTTTCAAGCCTATAATCTGATTTTTTTCTACCCAACTTTTTATAGCCATATTACTTTTGGTTATTGTTTTTTTAACACTTTTAATATTTTATATGATGCATATACCCCCTGTGTATCTGGCTTATGTGGGTTGTGGAGAGTCAAACTGGGATCCTTTGACTTTGCAGGCAAATGCCTTAATGGCTAAGCCATCTCTCTAGCCCCAACCTTTGGCTATTCTTTATTGTTTTATTTACTTATTTAGTTATTTGAAAGAGAGAGAGAGAAGCAGACAGAAAAAGAATGGGCACACCAGGGCCTCTAGCTGAGCTATCTCTTCAGTCTACTTTTTGTTATTGCTAATGATCTTTTTTGGTTATATACTAGCCAGAATGAGGGATCTGAGCTTTGTGATAAATTGAGAAACCTCAGAGGGATTTAAATATGAATATTATCACTCATCCATGTCCAAGAACAGCATGGTTGCCAAGGGCTGGAAATGAAGATGAAAATCCACTGGACAATCGGATACCCAGTAAACTGAAGTGTAGTCATCTGGAATTTATAAATTCACATGTACAATGATAACAGCAAGCCAACAGATCAACAAAAAAGATGGAGGATCAGCTTTTAACTTCCTCACAGCAGTGATACATCACTTTAAGCTTGCAGTCCATTGGTGGGAATGAGTCACATGCCACCACCTATACTCAAAGGGACTTGAAAACTTAGTTTATATGTGGTCAAGAGAAAATCTGATTAGCATCTAGCAGATATTTATACAAATTACATTTGGATGCCTGATTTTACAGACAAGTGGATACAGATAATTATTTGTTAACATTATTATCTTGATATAAAAATTATAGTGGCTAGCACTGGCTGAGTCATCTCTGTCACACTAGCCAGGGTCCAGGAAACATTGCAGAAGAAGTAGGATTAAATATGAGGGCTGTTCTCACTGCTAGCCAGAGAACCTTCTCCATGGAGATGGCAGTAGACACTACAGAGATTCAAAACACATCAAAGTAGAAAACTAGAGGCTGCCAAGAGTTCAACAATAATGAGGACTTTTAACATGCCCTCCAAAATTCAGGGAATGTTGCAGAAAAGCAGAAGGAGTGGAAAGAATGTAAGAGCCACAGGGTGGGAAGGTATACAGTAAGCAATTGACCTCCTCACAAGAACCATTTGGTGCATTCATGACACCACAGTGATTACTGATATACCCACTGAAGCAGGGTCTCTTTGGAATACAGGAAGGGACAGAGGGATGCTAAATTGATGGGAACATGACCAATTTTCAATATGTTCATATATTAAAGTTCCCAAGAAAATTGTTTTTAAAACCATTACCACATTTCAATTTCTTTCTTAATGATTTCTGAAAAGATGTTACGTATTATTCTATTGTCTTAGGCAATTTAAAGAAATAAGCATTTTCTATATATTTTTCTCTACCTAAGGAAAGGATTCAGCTAAGCTTATCATTCCATTAAAATGATGAAGGTATGAACTACAGTTTATTGTTGAATTTAATGTTCTCTGTCATTATGCACTTTCTTCTGTTTTTTTTTTTTTTTTTTACTAAAAAGTTTCATTAACAGCCAAAACTTTGTACATGAACAGTTATTTTGGACATCACTTATACCCCTTTCATACTCAGCTGAAGGCTAATCACAGGTGAATGGTTTTTGAGTCCAAGCATTTTTGAAATATACCTTCTCACTTCTGATTGCAATCAGAAAGTCTTACTTCTGCAAATAATAGCTCAATTATATCAAACTTTTATTTCTAAAATAAATGGTAAATTATCCTGAAGATATACCATATTATCTTATAGGGAAATATAGCATTTAGCATGTGCAGTCACAAACTGCTATATGACTTTATGTAACTAAGCTTCAGGTTTCATTTCCCCCTTTATACTTTGAACAGAAAAAAGCACCAACACTTAGATTTATTACTAAAGCCTGGGATTCTAAGGCATTTTGTGCCTTTTATTTATAGGGCTTTTTCTATTCCCAAATATATTGATATATAGAATGACCCTTGATATTCTAGAAAAATAAACCAGAATGTAATTCTCTAAATGAAAAACTTGGAAGGAGGAATATTTCTATTTCAGGCTTCCAGTTTATTTTAATTTATTTGCTGATGGAGCCAAGATCTGCAAGGAACAGTCCATATTTCTGTGCTGATTCTAAGTGTAAAAGTACACATCATGACATTTGTATTAACAAATACAATGTACCTTTAAAAACAGAGTATTCAAGCCATATGTACCAGGACTCTAGCGGCTTCGAATCTAACCTGACAGGATTACTACAGAAAAGCTCCAGGCTTGTGAAGAGCAGCTTTCACACAAATCAATGAGAATTTTTAAAATGTGAATGCTGAGCAGAAAGTATATTGTCAATGTCCCAGCATCCAAAATAGAGTGAAAATGTATTCCTCCTCTAAAGCAATTGCTGTCTGTCACTCATTTCATAGTTTGTAATCACATACAACTGAGTGTTATCAGGACAGAGCTCTTTTTCTCCTAGAATGCCTATCCCTTGGGCACTCCACTGTATCTCCATGAACAATCCCTAGATAGACTCCTTAGGGAGACCTCGTTTGCATCTCACATTTGGATAGTGCTAGCCCCAGGAAACAGTCATGTCAGTGATTTGGCATTATTCCCCTCTATGCATGAATGCATCTCCACTCTTCTGAAAGCACCACAGAAGAGAAATAACCACTAGTGTATTCAAAATAAGAATATTATGTCAATATAACAGAGTTGCTGGTATCTTGTTGAGATATATGTTGTTAGGGGTGGAGCTATGGAGCCCAGAGATGGTACAGCAAGATAAGATGCTTGGCATACAATCATAAAGATCTGAGTTCAGACCCATAGAAATGCAAAGTGAAGGTGGAAGCACACCTGGAATTCCAGTGCTTGGTAGACAGAGTTAAGCTGGGGCAAGCTGGCTAGTTAGCTAGGTAGTTGAAGTGCTGATCTCTGGGTTCAAGTGAAAAACCTTGTCTTAGTGAAGATATTGGAAAATGATCAAAAAAGCCACCCTATGGTCAACCCCTGCCTTTCATATTGCTATAGTCAGTTCCACATTGCTGGGATGAACCTCCAAACCAGATACAGCTATGGGAGGAAGGAATTTATTTCAGGCTTACAGTCTCATGGAAAGCTCCATAATGACAAAAGAAGCTGGCATTCTTTCACAGATCCAAGCACAGAGAGAAACCCACCTCCAGCACAACAAAGGCAAGCACACAACCAACTGCAAAACAGCAGGGACTCAGAAGCAGAACTGTTTCTGCATACTTTAGGTTGGAATTCAGATTGGGCCCCCAGTAACACATTAGGGCTAGACCCCAGGATCTGCTCACAGTGACACCTCCTCCAGCCAGGCACCTGGCAATCCAAGTTACATATTTTAATAAAACTTCTGAGTCTATTGGAGGACATACACACAGATGCATATGAACATGTAAACCTGCATACATATTACACACATGCAAAAATAATAAATAAATTTTAAAAATAAAAGAAGGGAATTCTGGTGAAATCATGAAGTATGTTGAAAATGATCTTGAGGGTCCTTTAAAAGACCTGGAAGCCTGGATGCTTCCCTCAGAAGATGTGAAATCCATTCCAGTTTTAATGTTCATTAACAGAGCAAAGCATTTTGTACAGCTGTGGTAGGTGACTTATTTCATATATAACCCTTACAAGTTAGAGGCTGTAGTTCTTATGTATAATTTTCAGCTGAAAGAAAAATGAAGATTTGAAGAGCATTATGTGGCTAAACTGGTTCTCTGCTTAGCATATACAGGAATGTGCATTTTATAAAATTCAGATCCCTAGAACCAAAACATAATGCTCTTTATTTACTGCACTAGTGGTTCCACAAATTGGTCTCTTCAGTGATCTGGGCCTCCAGAAAGGGATTTCCGGGACAATTCTGAGGAACAAATGACAAATAAATCAAGTAGGAATGCCTATAGTGTCTTCCCCTCCTTCAGTCAAAGTAACCTCATTCCTATTGATGGTTTAAATTGGAAACTCCTATAACATTACATTTGGAATTTTAAAAATACACAACTCCAGTAACTAAGCAACACAAATAAAAACAGGTTTTTAGTATTATACTGACAAATTATACTACATCATGTTTCAGTTTTCCTCCTGGAGTGTCCTTGAAGTAATTCTTCAGAAAATAAATTAACCAAGTTTCTTAGGAAAACTTATGAATTATAAAACCAAAGCTTTTCAAGGATTGATTTGTTCACACATGTTTTACTTTGTCTTTCAGCCTTGTTTACAGATGAAATTTGTACTAAGTGGAATTTCTTAGTTTCAGCTATGCAGACTACATCCTGGGGAGTCTGCAGTGTCTCATGTATGACAAAGAGATGAGTCCCTTTATGCAAGCCTCCGCACTTGGCCACAGATGATTGAATTATAACTGATAACCAACCCAAGTTGGACCAATTTCATTGCTTCTTACACATAAGCATGGTTAGGTGCAACAAGTTTAAACTGATAGCCAAGTTACCCTTATAGTATAGTTTCGCAAACTACAAACTGCCCAGTTATCAGCTCTTCCTGAAACTTTTACTTCCTAGTGGTTTATTTCTTTGCTTACTTAATATTCCCTTCTATTGCTTACATTAGGTCAGTTTTGTTTTTTGTCTCTTTTGCAACCAACAATAATTCATTTAAGAAAACAAGACATTAAAATGGAAAATGTTTTACTTTTCAGGTTTTTTTTAAATTTTTTATTTATTTATTTGAGAGCGACAGACACAGAGAGAAAGACAGATAGAGGGAGAGAGAGAGAATGGGAGCGCTAGGGCCTCCAGCCTCTGCAAACAAACTCCAGACGCGTGCGCCCCCTTGTGCATCTGGCTAACCTGGGACCTGGGGAACCGAGCCTCGAACCAGTGTCCTTAGGCTTCACAGGCAAGCGCTTAACCACTGAGCTATCTCTCCAGCCCTACTTTTCAGTTTTAATGTTCTTTTGTATTGTTTTTGGAATGAATGATGAACTTGAAAAATAACTTGAAAATGCTTAATCCCTATTATATATTTATAGCTCATAAGTCCAGCAATAAATATAAAAATCTTATTAACTGATTTCTATTATATTTTCATGGAAAATACAAATGATCCAATATAGATAAGATTTGATGTTTTCAAAGCCTATCTTAAAATTAATTTTTTCATATAGAAAATCAAATTTTTATTAATGTCCACCTTTACTTCTAGAAATACAACTTTAATTCTGTTGAGTAATTAATCTTCAGTTTGTACAATATTACTCTACAAAGTTACTCAAAAATAAATTAATTAAATTTATCATATCGCCTCATGTATTATTATCAATGCACATAACAGTTTATCTAAGTCTTTTCTGACACATTTTTCATATAAAATAATATCCCTTCTATACTAGATGTTTTAGTTATCTTCTTCTTGCTGGCACCCAACCAAGAGCAGCTTGATGGAGGAAAGGGTTTATTTTATTTACAGACTTGAGGGGAAACTATGATTGTAGGTGAAACTGTGGCATGAGCAGAGGCTGAGCATCACCTCCTGGTCAACAATCAGGTGGTAAACAATAGCAGGTGAGTGTGCCAAACCCTGGCAAGGCAAAGTTGGCTATGTAAGCTTCCCCCAAATATATACCTCCAGGAGTCTCTGATTCCCAAATGCCTCCAACTTAGGATCTAGCATTCAGAATATATTAGTTTACTAGGGACACCTAATTCAAACTACCATATTCCACATTTTATTGTTGTAGTCAGCTTCCAGATGCTGGACAAACACCAAACCAGAGCAGCTTATAGGAGGGAAGGGTTTATCTCAGGTATATAAATTCCAGAGGAACATTATCAAGGGTAGAAGAAGCTTACTCATTTCCATAAATCCAAGCACAGAGACACCACCAATAGCAAGCACCACAAAATTACCAGAGCTCAATGTGCTCTCCACCTGTCCAGTAGGGCTGGACTTAAGATCCATCTGAAGTGACATAACTCTTCCTCATTAGGGCTCCACCCACTGGAGACTCAAGTTTCAAGCCTGAGTCTATGGATACATTCAAACCACACCAGACTATATTAGCAGAAGTTGAAACTTAACCAAATTGGGTAAATATACATAAGGAAAGATTTTACTGATGAAGTTAAAACTTCAGAAATTTTATTTTATTACATAGAATATTGTTTTATTAGCCTGGGGGGGGGGGAGAGGACACCTTGGTCAATTTTAACACTCATTATTATTCAATCAAATAGAGTATTTGAAAAGTCAAGTTTCACAGTAAACTGATGAATTAGGTCAGTCACAAACTCATCTAATCACTTTTATGATTCCTTCTCAAGGGCTGTACATTGTTCTGTTCATTCCTTCACTTCCATTCTCTACCAGTTCATAATAACTTCTCTGCTGTCCATATCTCTGGATATTTTTTTGCTTGTCACTCCAAATTCAATACAAACTATACCTAACTCATAAGTGTTTCCTCATAATTCGATATATGCCTTTTTATCAGCTTGTTAAAAATAAGAAAAAAAATCTCATTTTCTGGATGAAACTTTGAAGGGCATCCAAGGGCCTGAAAACTGATAATAGTGACCTAACACAGACATCCCTTTTTAAAATCAAGCATCATTGATATATTTTCACTAATTATCATAATAATCTTTAGTTTTTACAGCTCAAGCAACTGGGGCCAAGAGACTATAACTAATGTATCAAATTAATATGACTAATAAATAGAAGCATCTGCTTTGAACCCATTCCATCTGGATTCCATAAAATACTTCATGAAAAATAAGTCCCCAAACCAAAGAAGCTTAGGAAAATGACATATGATCCAAATTTATTATGGAAATGAAGTTTCTCTTAGAATTTTCAGGAAATGAAGCTTCTTACAGTAACCAATGCATCCTCAATCCAACATTTTCAAGTTACATTGGACCTGTCTTGTTTTCTCAGATTGTACTATTAGATTCTTTTTTTAAAATTTTTTCTTTTTCATTTTTTTTTAAATTTATTTATTTGAGAGCGACAGACACAGAGAGAAAGACAGATAGAGGGAGAGAGAGAGAATGGGAGCGCCAGGGCTTCCAGCCTCTGCAAACGAACTCCAGACGTGTGCGCCCCTTGTGCATCTGGCTAAAGTGGGACCTGGGGAACCGAGCCTCGAACCAGGGTCCTTAGGCTTCACAGGCAAGCGCTTAACTGCTAAGCCATCTCTCCAGCCCCTATTACATTCTTTAACAGACTACTGCACAGTTATTTTGTGTTTATCTAACAGACAAGCACATGGATTTACTGGAAACCTCTCCACTTTGCATGGACATTGCTCTGTGACCATATGTCCACCCCTTTCCTTCAATTGCTGTATACCACTCAAGTTCAATGAAAGTATTGTATGCTATAGACAATAATTATTTGAAGACTAGTAAGTGATCTACAAAAAGCCAATTAGAGTCGTGACAATTTTATTTCACATGTATGTAGAATAAAGATGATGGGTGGGCGGGGGGAGAAAATAACTGAGAAACCCGAGGTCCAATTGTATGTAAGTAAACTTTGCCTTTGCACCTCAAAATTTCAAAGGGTGGTAACTTTCCTTTTGTACTAAAACGATTTGAATTCATGCATGTTGTCATTTACATTTGTCTTGATACATAAAAACTTGGGCAATGTATATGACATGCAACATACTTAATCAAAAACTGCACAGATCCATGTTTTAAATGGCACTAAATTATCTTCATAATATTTTAAATCCTATGAGCCTATTTCTCTAGGTAACAATATATAGACTATTATCCTTCTCTGATATGATGTCTACATAGTTGTACACCAAATTGCTGCTAACTCTTTTTCTTATTGTTGTTTATTTGTATATATTTACCCATAATGAGTTTGAGTTGCATTACTATTTAGCTGGATACTAAAACCAGCTTTTTGTCACATCCCCTAGAAACATTACACCAGCATGGGGTCTCTTAGTCAGCATGCAGAGGAGTAAGGAAAGTAGGTGGGGAAGTGGTCTACAGAGATTACATACTTTTAAATCTAGCCCCAGTCTTAGCCCATAGGAAGGTCTAGTCTGGTAAGGTCCACAGGGTCATTCTCCCTGTAGCAAATGGCTTGCTTTCCCTGAGGACAGTTCTAAGAACATGTAATGCAACCATTAGCAGCTGCATTCACAGAAAGCAGGAGACAGGTAATCTTGGGTCAGAAAATGGGTCTTGGCAAAAGAATGGCTAAGTCAAATGCAAGCTCTAAAAGCTTCCAAAATGTCCTTAAAGTGGCTCTGAGAAACTACTTGCATAATTTAGAAAGTACTCATATCAAATTGTATTAATCCAAATTAAATTCCAGCTCTGGGATGTAATTTCTGAGTAACCTGGATAAATTACCTTACTTATATACTGTCCTAGAAATTATAGCTCCTTATTTTCATTGTAAGAATTGCAAGTAGCTTAAAGTATTTGCCATACATTACAAACCCAATAACTAATATATTTGAATGCTACATGTAAAATTATGCAGCATGATAATTTTTTCAATGATAGGAATAACTGAAAGAACATTTAATAGTTGATATACAAAATATTTAAATATAAATTTTTACTAGAGCCTCCCTAAAAAAAAAAAAAAAAAAAAACGCCCATAGGTGAAAATTATATCCTCAATACATGTCAAACTCTTACAACTTTCAATCTTACATACTGTTATACATGCTGAACCACAAGGCAGCTGCCCCTGGAGTTTCAGTGCTTCTTGCTTCCAGGATCCCTCCAGCTACCCGTTGGAACACAGCCAGCACGGCAGCTAGGTTGGCCATTACAAAGAGTGGGAGAAGGAGTGGCATAAACAGCAAGAACTTAATTTCTGAAAGTACTGCACACTGAAATCCTGAGATCAAAGTGTTGGCAGGTTAGATTTTTGCTGAAACCTGTCTCTGTGTCGTGTAAGTTGCTGTCCTGGACTTTCTCTTGTGCATGTGAGCTTCTTCATCTCTTCTTGTAAAGACATCAGCCATATTGAATGAGGGTCACCCCACTAACTTCATTTTTACTTACACCTGAGTCCTTACTCTATTTCTAAATTTTGCTATATTCTGAGGTCCTGGGGGTTAGGATTTCAATATACTAGGATGTCAGGGATCACTTCAAGCTATGGCACCTTGGCCTTTCCTATAGCTGGCCACCATTTATTAGCTACTCCATTTCAGGCTTCATCCTGTTGGCCTTGCTGGATTCATAATATTTAGATGTTATTGTTTATTGTGATGTATATAAAAATGGGAGGAGACATCCAGACATAGTGAACCTCTGTGGATTCTTTATTGGTCAGGTGAGGGTAAAAATACAATTGCCACTGACTTTTAATTTTTCCTGGCATATTTTATAAAAATAATTTTAAAAAATAATCACTAACAAAAACACCTGAGACACAGCATTGATAATAGTAACATGTTAAAAACAAACAGTGGTTATCTAACAGGGGAGGTGGGAAAAAAATAAAAGAACAGGAACAGCTGGGCATGGTGGTGTAGGCCTTTAATCCTAGCACAGTTGGAGGATCTCCAAGAGTTCGAGGCCACCCTGAGAGTACATCATGAATTCCAGGTCAGCCTGGGCTGGAGTGAGACACTAGCTTGAAAACACAATAAAGTAAGAAAAAGAAAAAAGGAACAAAGAGCATATTCTTTGAACCTGAAAATATTAGGTAAGCAGTCCATTTCATCTTTTCTTCATGCTTGGTTTTACTTTATATTAATTCTAAATTCTGTAAAGAAAGGAATGATTTAAGACTCACAGACACAGTAGGTACTTATTTTGTAAAAAGAAGTTCTCTTAGGGCTGGAGATATGGCTTAGCGGTTAAACACTTGCCTGTGAAGCCTGAGGACCGCGGTTCAAGGCTCGATTCTCCAGGACCCACGTTAGCCAGATGCACAAGGGGGCACACGCGTCTGGAGTTCGTTTGCAGTGGCTGGAGGCCCTGGCGCGCCCATTCTCTCTCTCGCTCTATCTGCTTCTTTCTCTCTCTGTCGCTCTCAAATAAATAAATAAAAATGAACAAAAGAAGTTCTCTTAAAAATAGAAAGGATTGCTGGAAAGAAAATTACTACAAGATTATTTTGTTTACATACATATGCCAATTTAGTTTATCTTTGTCTCTAATTGTTGCCTAAAGGCAGCCTTTGGCTGGCAGACTAAATCTTCTAGGAGGGGAAAATCTGGATCTGAACAGGTAAAGTCAACTACTAGGTTATATATAAATTAATGAAGTTATTTAAGGACAAATGTTCTCTCTAACTCAGAGGATTTGAAGTATTTGTTAAAAAAATGAATATGAATACCATAGTAGTAAAAATTAAGGTCTAAACAGTGAGGAAAAGACTAACAACATTATCAACTTATAAATTAAGGCTGAGATAGAGAAAGAAACATACAAAAATCTAAGAGAAATTATCACTATTTTTTTAATCAAACTCCTATTTCTTCAGTAAAGGAAATAGGTACCCTATTTTTATTTTATAAGCAATTTTCCAAGATCTCCATGATTATTGTTAAATAATCCAAAAGTTTTCATTTTTCAATTTCCTTCCAGTATGAATTTTTAAAAATAAGCTCCATGGCTACAGAATCATCATTAACTTACCAGTCTTTATTTATTAATGGCCCTTCCTTACATCACATGTACCCTTTTCTCCAAACTATTTGTGTAATTCTATTTTCTTTAAGCCCTTTGGCTACCATGAATTATTCCTGCCTTTTTACTCTTCTACTAAAAACTACAAATAATGTAGCCTGTCTTTGTTTTTGTTTTATGCTTTCCATTTTCAAAATAAGATTTTATTGTAATCTCTAGAATCTTCATCTTATTTTATGTCATTAGACTTAAATAGCATAATTTGTCATGATTGCTCATATAATCAAAAATTATTGCTATACTTTATATAATATATGCAGGCTATTTGAAAAATATAGGCAGAATAAGGGAAACCTAACTTACAATGGACATATACTAGAAATATTTGCTAAGGTAAATAAAACATATTTTTGCTATGTTAACATTACACCATATCTACATTTGCTAGAGTTGTAGAGTGTGCTGTCTAGATTTCCCTTTTAGCCACAAATACTCCTTCTATTTGCTAGGAGTATTAGGTGCCAATGGTTAAGAGGCCCTCTCATGGAAGGTTACTCAGCCTAAGGCACAACCGTATCCAAGGTCACATTACCCTTCTGGAAGTCAGCATGCAGCCAGTAACTGGCTGATGGAGAAACATAAACACCTGGTGTCCTTGCCTGAAGTTGGAGCGATTCTGATTCATTGTCCCATCTCTAGAGTTCCCATAGGATCCACCGAGACTTTCACTGCAATTACAGTCCAGTGCTGTCCAATCAAGCTTCTTTTACTCCTCTGCAGGTGTTGACCCCAAGGGCAGTTCCTGATAAATTTTCAGCACACAAATCCATGCCTTGTGACGTCTTTTGCAGCCAACTACTATAAAACTATTGGTACCAGGAACAATCCAAGGAAACAGACTGTAATACCAGATTTGACAACTGTACCACCTCACACCAAACAACAGAAACAGACCCCACTGATTACAAGCTCTTATAATGTAACTATGAATAATTACCAGTAATGAGACAAGATACATAGGCAAAAAAAGAAATGGATATGCAGTGAATGTACATTTGAGGCTTTTGAAAAGATTCCTTGGCAGTAGAAAAATTTAAGAACAGCAGTGTCCTGGTAACACTTCCTAATTCTCATTTTTGTACTGGACAAAGACAATAAAAAGTAGAAGGCAAATAATTACCAATTAGAAGTAAAAAGTATAAAAGGCAGAAGTCTTATTTGGTAACATAAAAATAGTCACACTTCCTAAACCAAAGTGTAGAAACAACCAAAAAGAAACCCACGGCTTTCTTTTAAAGAAAATAAAGCATAGTCCTAGGGGAAAAAAAGGCAAAAACAAAACAAAAAGTCTTCTGATTAGAACCAGGGCCTAATCATATGAAAATGAGTAGGAGGTTCAAAGGCCAGGAAATGCTTATGTTTAGTCCCTCCTACCCACCACAATATCCCTATGTTAAGTACTGGTTGTAAAGAGACTGAGATATTGAGATTTGGCATGTGGAACATCTGTTTTGCCACATTCAAAATCTTTGGAATTCTAGAATCCTTCAAACTTTCTTGTTACTCATACAAAGGACCCACTCCTTACTGGTAGACCAGAGAAAACCTTTGGTTACTACTGTAGAGGTCTCTTTATTTGCATAAGTCAACCCCATAGAGCCAACCACCAATTACTAGAGACAAATCACAATGTATTCAGGAAGTCCTGGGCATATGCAGGATAGGATAGGGACTACACTTCAAAGAGACCAAGAGACTCCTCGCCATCATGTATCAGATGGTACAGAGAAGTCTAAAAATCGCTGGATCTAAAAGAAGCTGGATAAGGAAGAAGTAAGCATTTATGGGAAGGCTTTGCTGTGGTACTGGATATAATATTCTGTTAAGGATAGCACACAATACTAACATGCAGCTCTGGGAAGCACGAAGAAAAGATTGACATACTGAGTTTAATAGGAATGCTAAAAGAAAGTACCAATGGGCTCAAAGAAGTAACCCTGCCAGAATGGATATACTAAGGTTGAAAATGCTCTATAGGAGATGAAGGGCATCCTATTATCCAAAATGGTACCAGATGCATTCATGCGAAGGACACTAGCCTATCTGTACAGTGCATGGTTGCTGTCCTGTTCACAATAGGGCTCATGGCAGTAGATACTCTTGTTCTCATGATAGAAATGAGGATTGCTCAGTTCCTCTTTCCTAATGACAGAAGTCATGTGCAAACATTAAACTGGCTGCAGCAAGCAAGCTTATAGCCATCACAATGTAAGAAAAGATTGGCATGTACAACAGAAAGGACTAATTGCAAGGAAGTATAGCTATGGCTAATAGAACCTAATGTCTTTAGATTCAAAACATAAAATAGGGTCAGTGAAGTTCTATAATTATATACTCAAAAGTGTTAAGGTATAAGAAAGAATAATGAGGATGCTTAACCTTGTTTTCTCAGTAAAAGTCATGATTCCTCACTAAGGTTTTAATATCTAAAAAGAATGAGAAAGTCTATCTTGATTTTGACTTTCCATGATCTTTCTATTATGTCACCCTTGTTTCATATTGTACATATGTTTTATTTAAAAAAAAAAAAGAAAACAACTTTTCCAACAGAGAGAGCAGCAGAAGCAAATTTTATCTCAGAGATTAGGACAAGATTTCTAAGGTCTCCAGACTATCATTTTAAAAATATTGTAGTGATTATAGGACACATTTTTCTCTGTTAAGCATGTTTCCATAATATCTTGGTAAAATCCAACAAATGATATGTCTTCAAAATAAATACAAATAAAGTTATTCTCCAGGAAAAAAAAATGCTTAAAGAAAACAACCAAGGTCTTCTCACTAACCTTTGGTGGGTCATCAAGTACTCTGACAGAAATATGTCTTTCTTTTAGTCTCTAGAATATCCTTTACTACACATACAGTATGCAAGTTAGATATTATGTCCAATTAAAGGAGGCTCTTTAAGGTAAGAGAGAGAGTGTGTGTGTAACACTATCTTGAAGTCCATCTCACAATATTTCTTCTTCACTAAAGAATAGTATGTCTTCCTTATTCATCACTTCATCCTCCCCCCCCTTCTCTCCCTTTCTATCTCTTGTCTACTCCCTAGTTTCTTCTAAAGACTGAAAGATAAAGATGAGTTTAAAATAGTTTTCAAAAAGTATCTTCTATTTTAAGTGCTTACAAATGCTTAAACTTCATCTATAGTTCTATTATGACAGAGATGAAACAAATTTATATAACCTAATTACTGATATGGTGACATCAGCACATTTAATTTTAAAAATTGTTTAAATAAGCCAGGTGTGGTGGTGCACTCCTTTAACCCTAGCACTCGGTTGGCAGAGATAGAAGGATCACCATGAATTCAAGGCCTCCTTGATACTATATAGTGACTACACAGGTCATCCTGAGCTAGAGTGAGACCCTACCTCAGAAAAAAAAAAAAAAAGGAAGATAAAACAAAACAAAAATGTGTTAAAATATAATTTTAATATTCTAAAAGTTTTCAATAATAAACCACAATTATTAATTTTAATAATTGTTTAACAAAACATTTTTAGCTATCTCAATGAAGATGAAATTTCTTGCATGTTTTATCAATCATTACATAGTTAAAATTCCAATTTCCTGTGGAACAAGAAATAAATAAGGACTTTTATTACCTAAAAATTAACTGCCATTTATTTACACTTTTCTTTCTGTGTCCCATGCAATTGAGGTAGTTGCATTTTTAAACAAAGCTGCAGTGTTCCACTTTAAGCCTATCATGGTAAATATATAACAATAAAATTGCCATCATGCCTGGTGATAACATACCTCTTCCTTTCACAACAGTGATACATTTTGGTATGGTATCCAATGACCCTATTTTCCTGCTTCACTTGCAATTTAATGTATTTTTGTCCTTTGCCTATTTGATAAAATTTTGATATGTTAATAGTTCATTACACTAATAAGCCCATTTTGTTTCAAAATAGCCATGAAGTTACTGCCCATATCAAAAAAGACATAATATCAGAGGCAAAGAAATACTTGTTTAGTGTCGATTTAATCACACTGTGCCACATCAGAGTTCTAACAGATGTCCTTCTACATACTGAAAATAGGACACTTCAAGGAGTGTTTGTTTATAGAGGGGTTATTTATAAAGAGAAGGGAACCAAGAATAGTGCAATAAGCTGGAGTTAACAGCAAGCTGGGGATCAAAAGGGGGAAGTAAAACCTAGTTAGTAGAATCTGCAAGGAAAGTGTTCTGTAGAGGCTAGAGCTTTAGAAGGAATGTTCATCATCAATTCCGAGGCATTGCCAATCTGCCCAAGGCATGCACATAGGAGAGAAGCCAGTTCAAAAGCTCTTTTCTTATATTCTTCCCTCCTGCTGGCTTCCTGATGCATTTCTCTGTTCCGTATCCCATCTCAGAGTCAGGAAATATGAGTGCTTACTGACATAGCCTGTAAATTTCAGTTTGCCAGAATCCAAAGCAGAAATAGGTAGACATGTATTAGAGGGATAAGGGAGAACAATGTCCACAGATCAATTTACAATCAGGGAACTTTACTCGTTCAGCCTTCACATCACAATACAATGTTAACAATTATTATGGAGGTTCACAGTTGGATAGAGCAGTGGCTGGTCTCTATGTGTGGAGAGCACAGAAAACATCTTCATTATGTTTTCATCTAACACAAATAGAAATTCATCAACTCAAATCCTCCTAGACTTACAAGAATAAAACCAGAAAAATCTACATTGGTTTAATTCATGACAAAAGGTCTCTATTTTAAAGTTTAAATCACTGTCAAAATTATACATGTTCTGATTGAATAAGTCAGTTATATAAAGTTTTTTGTGAACAATAATAGATCCCACCTCCACTGTCCTCAATTATCCCTCTTCATATCAATCATTTTCAACTGTTTCAAATGTATTATTTCTTGTACTCTTCATATCTCTGTAATCTGACTTCTTGGTTTTTCAGTCTTAGTAATTATATCTACTGTCTACAGGGGGTAGCTTAAGCACCAGAAATGAGTTATGTCAGTTCCGAGCTTTAAATTGTATGATAAAGGTAGCAGGAATGTTGCTTTTACAATCTTCCCTCTTTTCTTGGCAGGTGGCTGCCTTTACTCTGTGTCACATAATACCATTCAGTCTCTGTGCTATTGTGTTCTAGGTTAGTCTCCTTGGAAGGACACTGCTCACATTAGGTTATAGCCCACCCACCTCAGCTCATTGTACTTTAATGGCCCTAAGTAAAAATATTGCAGCATTTCAACAAACTGTGCATTTGGATTCCAGCCTATGAATTTGGGCAAGACACAACTCAGTCCATGAGGTATATTGTTTTTTGACATCTTAGTATAAAACAGGGGTAAGACCAATGATTTGTGATGCATGCATTGAACACATTTTCAGTGTAGTATACTAAACCTTGCCTATTCCAAAAGCATGTGCACTCCATTCCAAAGGTTCTTCTAGTTGTCTACTCTTAGCTGCCATCAGTTCGGAGAGCACCTATGGATCTGAGTGATTGTGGAGCAGATACATAGGAAGCATTCTTGTTTCAATATCCACTTATTTTGGGGGAATAACTATAGTGATAATTCCTAAGTTCTGGGGTTATAGTCTAGTATAAATTTCTTCCTTGTTATCCATCAAGATTGGTTTAAATTTCTCTTTAAAAATATTTTATTTGTTTATTTTTATATGCAGAGAGAGAGAGAAAAAAAAAAAAAAAGAAAGAGCATGCCAACACCTCTTGCCTCTTTAAATGAAATTCATATGCAAGTGACACCCTGTGCGTCTGGCTGTATGTAACACTGGGGAACAAAACCTAGTCTAGCAGGCTTTGCAAGCAAGAGTTTATAACTGCTGAGCCATATCCCTGGACATTTAACGTTCACTTTTATAAGAAAAGCTGGCAAGATTGCCGCACATGTAAACTCAGGAAGTCCTAAGTCGGAAGGAGAGATCTTGGATTCCCGGTCACCAGGGGCAACCCCATATCAATGGACATAACAAAAAATCACATGTATATTACTAAATAATTTATTAATGCCTTTCTGTATTTCATTTGCTCGGGTATCCCTGTCCTGTCTCCTCACCATATGAATTTTAGTGTACATATCCTTTATTTAGTGGGTATTCTTGATGAAAAATACATGTATGTACATAAAGCCTGATTATTCTTTCAAAGCAAGCACATTAATACATAGAGTCATCTGTTCACTTACCTCTCACTCTGATATGCATCTTTCCCTCATCCTTAAACTTTATTTTAAGAAATTATCCTTCTTTTGGTGGCTGAGGCTAAATAGCAAATCAGACCCTTTCCCTGTCACCTTACTTATTTTACTCCACTTCATCTGTCAATCATCTTAACAGCTCTTCCTTTAGCTTCTCCATCATATGACAACAACTCTATTTTACTACCCCAATACCTTTGTAATAGATATTGGCTGTTTTCAGTTTTTATTTTACAAAATGCTACATAAATCCCATACCTGTGTGGAAATTTCTGTGAAAGTTTTCTTTGTGGTAATTCCTAGGAGTGGAATTGTATAGTTATGGGGTATTATATACTTATTTCTAAAAGATGCTTTGAAATTGTCCTTCAGTTACATTTACTGAGTATTTTTCTTAAGGTGATCTGAGGTTCAACTACCTGCATTTATCATCCTAATTAGTGATATCTATAAAATGATTGGTTTGCTCTGCTGAACATGTATTTTATTTATGCATATTAAGAGAAATGACTATCATGAAAAAAATGGTTTCTCAAGATTTCTACTTTTTCTTCTTTTTTTGTTACCTCTACTCTCCCTGAATGTCACCTAAATTCCAGTTTAGGAAATATAAAGCCCATTCAATATATTTGTGTTAGATTATTTAAACAACAGACTTTGTACACTCAATCACTCATTCAGAAATGAATGCTACAAATAATTCCACTCAGAAAAATTAAAGTAAAACATGGATATATTAAATTAATCTACCTAAGTATCAATTTATTAATATCTTAAATGAAAAAGACAAAGATAAAAACCTAGGAAATAGTCAATACTTTATTATCACATCATCAATTTAACTCAAATGGCTTATGGGAAACACTTTCCAAATTATTAAGTCCATGTATCCATTAAGGTAAAAGCACATGCATACTTATTCAGCATTGATTAATTATGTCAATATACATTTTCAGCAATTATTATGTGTCAGTTAGTGTGGTTGGATTCAGTTGTGTTTGGATGGGAATATAAATTTGAGTAGGCACATGAAGGTGCCTCTCAATATTCCAAGTCTAATAGGAATGACAAGCTTTCACAAACAGAAGGCAGTTCTGTGCTAAGTGTAAGAGTAGAGGTAGGATCAAGGTCAATGGGGGAGAGAAGGACTATAATGCTAAGGTTAATCTAGATTGTACACTTGATAGCATTACCTAGAGGAGACCAGCATCAAGATCAGGATAGTCTCTGAGCAACCTTTGAGGAACCACTTAGATTAGTTTCACAGAAGTAAAAAGACCCTCTTTCTGTGGGCAGCAACATTTATGTGATAGGTTCCTGGACTGTATAAAAAGGTGAAAGCATGGGCTGGAGAGATGGCTTAGTGGTTAAGGCACTTGCCTATAAAGCCAAAGGACTCAGGTCTGATTCCCCAGGATCCATGAAAGCAGATCCACAAGGTGGTGCATGCATCTGCAGTTCATTTGCAGCAGTTGGAGGCTCTAGTGCCCCTGTTCTCTCTCCCTTTCTGCCTCTCTCTCTCTCTCTCTCTCTCTCTCTCAAATAAGTCAAATATATATATATATATATATATATATATATATATATATATATATATATATATTTTTTTTTTTTTTTAAAGAGAAAGTGTGCTCAGCATTCATCCCTCTCTGCTTCCTAACTGAAGAGGCAATGCAACCAACCGGTTCATTCTTCTGTCATTATATCATCTTCCTCATAATGATGGACATTAGCCTCTTAAACTGTAAGCTGAACTACACACTTTCTTAAATTGCTTTAATCAGGTTTTTTTTTTGTTTTGTTTTTTGTTTTTTGTTTTTCTAGGTAGGGTTTCACTCTAGCCCAGGCTGACCTGGAATTCACTATGGTGTCTCAGGGTAGCCTTGAACTCATGGCAAACCTCCTACCTCTGCCTCCCGAGTGCTGGGATTAAAGGCGTGCGCCACCACGCCTGGTTTAATCGGGTATTTTTCATAGCAAAGAGAAAAGTAGCTAACACAACTAGCTTCTGGGGCTAAAGAAAACACAGAAAGAGCACTTCAAGTTAGCATGGACTCCAGGGAAGGACATTTGAAGAAAATATCAAATATGACAGAAAATATATTCAATCATGTTTATATTTAGTATATTTTTTTCGATTTTTTTTATATTTCCCTCATTAGGATAGGCCACAGCACATAAGATATACCTGAAGTATTATGGAACAAAATTCATTACATTTTACTTACAGAAATGAGTACAGAGCTGTAGAGATGGCTCAGAAGTTAAGGCACTTGCCTGCAAGGCCTAACTACCCATATTTTTCCCCCAGTACCCATATAAAGCCAGATACACACAGTGGCACATGCATCTGGAGTTTGTTTATAGTGGCTAAAGGCCATAGCTCATCCATTATCTCCCCCACCTCCTCATAAATAAATAAATAAATATTTAAAAAAGAAATGAGTACAATATTCATAGTTACTTCTTTTTTAAAAATTCTATTTGTGTGTGTTTGTGGGTATCTATGTGTGGTAATTTGAATATGGAATATCTATCATAGCCTCATGTGTTTTCTTTCTATTTTTTCTTTCAGATTATTTTTAGTTTTTTATTGACAACTTCCATAATGGCAGATAATAAACCATGGTAATTCCCTCCCCCACCCACCCTTTCACAACTCTACTCTCCGTCATATCCCATCCCCCTCTCAATCAGTCTCTCTTTTATTTTTGATGCAATCCTCTTTCCCTCCTATTATGATGGTCTGATGAATGTATTGTCAGGTACTGAGAGGTCAAGGATATCCAGGCCATTTTGTCCTGGAAAAGAAGATTGTAAGGGCTCCTACTGTTCTTTTGGCTCTTACTTTCTTTCTACCACCTTTTCTGCAATGGACCCTGAACCTTGGAAGGTGTGATAAGGATGTTTCAGTGCTGAGAACTCCTCTGTCACTTCTCAGCACCATGGTGCTTTCGGAGTTATCCCAAGGGGCTTACTGGGCAGTTTGGTGAGCATAAGATGTACATTTAGCCAGAAACCAGAAAACATTACACCCCTAGGACTCATGATTCCCCCATCACAGGCTTTTCAGTATTTTCTCCCTTGGAGCTAGACTCCAGTCCAATTAGAGAGCCACTCTTGCACCCATTGGCTCATTTGTCCTGGCTGGCCAAATTAAGCCTTGCAGTGTCCACTGTTGTTTATCTCCACTGGTGAGTTCTCTCTCTCCCATGAAGTTACATGCCTCATAGCTTTTTTTCTAACTTTCTGTAAGCTGGTCTACACGGAGGAGGTTTGCAGCTCAGCTCCAGCAGGATTTCTCAGTAACTTTGCAGCCCAAGCATGTAGTATATTGAGCAATAGGGCCTTGCCATCTTTTTCTGGTAGGAAACTAAGAGCCTTGAAAATGGCTTGTAATTTTTTTGGAGGGGGCATCAGGGACCTCCCTGCCCAACAACTCACTGGCAGGTATCCCATCCCTGGCACTGAAAATTTTCTAGAAACAAGCTATGGCTTCTGGGTGTGCCATTGTCCAAAAAAGTAGGCTTCCATATGACTTATCCACACCTTATTAGATTTTCATTAACCCTCCCCCCACTTTTCCTTTACTCAATTTCTTCCCCTGCGCTTACTTATGCCTTTCCACCCCCAGTAATCTGTTCTTTTGCTTGTATATATATACAGAATGTCATCCCCTTAAGTACCTTCCCTCTTCTCCTTCGCTTATATCCCCTTTCTAGCTGACTGGTCTCTACTACTGAGTTTTATTTCAACTCACATACAAGTTCAATGTGCACTCCCTAACTGGTGGCATCTTGGGAGGTAGAGCCTTGCTGGGAGAGGTGTGTTTCTGGGGATTGCATAAGGGGTGTTATGACCAGTTACTTTGCTCAGCTCCCTCTTATGCTTTCTGCAAGCTGCTCTAGCAAGATGTGACTGATGTACAGTCTCTACCATCCTTTCCAAGTCACAATAGTAGTTTCTGACTAGGCTATAAGCCAAAATAAACCATTCCCACCCATTCTCTACTTTTGGTCAGTGTTTTGTCTCATCAGTGTGAAGGTAGCTGCAACAGTATGTATGTGTATATGAATGGGCTGCTGCAAGCTATGCCTGTACCACATTGCATTCTGCTTTATGTAGGTACCTGAAAATTGAACCCAGAAAAATAAGCTAGAAAAGCAAGCATTTCTAGTCAGTAAGCCATCTTCTCAGCCCCTACAGTGATTTATTAAACAAAAGAAAAACAAAAACTTCAAACATGGTTGACAAGTTACTGCAGCTATTTGCAAGCACGAGGAACCATGGTAAAAACACAAAACTAAATAAAACAAAAAATAAAAATGAAAACAGCCATGGTGATACCCATGTGTAATCCCAGGTCTAGGGAGACAGAGGCAAGAGAATTCCTTGGACTCACTGGCAAGCCAGTTATTGTACTTGGTGAGTCTCAGTCAGTAAAGGACCCTGTCTCACGACAAGGTGGATGACGACTAAAAAAAACAGCCAAGGTTGTCCTCTGACCTTAACACACACACATGCACATACATATGCTTCCTCTATTTAATGGGGAGTCTAATGGGGAGGAGCTCAAACACACACATATGAACACACAAGAGAAGCAAAAGAGTGCTGGGATGTTGGCTCTATAACTAAAGTCTTGAAAATCCACTGGTCTCTGTTCAAGTCCCAAGGCACACACCCCAACACACCCACACAAATAAATTTTTTTTTTAAAGAAAAACTGTCAATCACAACAGGTAATATTATTAACATTTTGGTTTCTTCATTTATCTTTGATCTATGTATTATATTTCACATGCTGTGGCCCCTACCCTTGGAATGATGGATGACCCTTTTGGAAAAGGCTGAGACTTATTCAAATAGTACAGAAATAGGACAGTCTTCCAGTAGATGTACAAAGTAGGTTTTGTAGTAAGTGCTCTTCAAAGCAGACATTAGAAAACCCAAGTTCTGCTACCAGTATGTATGGACTTTTAAAAGTCAGTGATTATTTCTGTTCTCCGTATTTCTATTTGTTGCTAATGCACATATGTGCTTGTGTATGTATGTATGCAAATATTTGTGTCAATACATGCATGTGGGGTTTCACAGACACATGTGAGCATGTGACTGTGGAGTTCAGAGTTTCACATCACAGGACTTCCTATATCTCTCCCCACATTAGTTTTTTTGAGATGGAGCCTTTCACTGATCCTAGACCACTGGTTCAACGTGACTAGCTAAAGTATCTGTGGGATTTTCCATCTCTGCGTCTCCAGGGCTGGGGTCACAAGGCTTGCACCACCACACCTGGCATTTTACAAGGCAACCACGGATCTGAACTCCTACCCTCATCCTGAGGCAGCAAACACTTCAGTGACTTTCCCAAGCCCTAATATTGCATGTTGAGACACACTATTATGTAACTCTGGCTGATCCACTATATAGAGGAAGATGAACTTGAATTCTAGAACCTCCCACCCCACCTCTTGAGTGTCAGGATGACAGGTGTGCACCAACATTTCTAGTCTATGTTTCCAATTTAAAAGACTGACTCACACTAGATAATGACTGTTTCTTTTCAATACCTAACTTACATATGTTAGTTAAATGGCACATAGACAAAATCCCCCTGCCTCTATTCTTTTGTGACTATGTCTAGCAAGATTTGGTTCTTATTTTTGAGGTGAAGGCAAAAGCCTATAGAATTCAAGTTCCAACTCTCTTATATAGGTTAAAAGTACAGTTTTTAGGCTAGATTGTCTGGTTTTGTGATACCACTTTGTTATTTACCAAATATGTGATCTTGGAAATCTCTCTACATATATCTAAATTGTTTCCTCTATTTAATGGAGAGTCTAATAACTTCTATCTCATTGTTATCATTATTTAAAAAATATTTATTTGGGAGAAATAAAGAAGGAGAGAGAGAGTGAGAAAAAGGGATGGTGGGAGAGAATGGGAAGGCCAGGGAATCCTGTTTCTGTAAATGAACTTTTGATGCATGTGCATGTGGCTTTACATGTGTACTAGGGAATCAAACCCAGGCCATCAGGATTTACAAGCAAGTACCTTTAACTGCTGAACCATTTCTCCATGTTATGATTTTTAAATGGAGGTAATGCTTCAAGGTGTTTAGAAAATTTGGCAGTGTTTGATGGGTAATTATTAAAGTATTCTTATTTAAGATGCTTACATTCTCAGTGGCATAGAGCTGGACACTTTGACAAGGCATTTGGATTTATACAGGAAGGACAAAGACCTAACTTATTGTGTAAATTCTGGAATCTCTGACAAGAAGTTTTACCTACCTTTTGCTCTGTACTACACATTCATTCACTCTGCTGAGATGTTTAATCATGGGCTTCTCAATTCTCCCATGAAAGCCTGATGGGGTACTAGTTCTTTTTTGCCCTTTTGAGTAGGTAATAAAGTGATACCATCTAATAGTTCATCCCTATAAATTAAGAAAGACTGAGAAAATATTAACTATGCATGACTGACAAAATATCTTGTGGGCCCAATATAAAATGAAAATACAGGAGTCTTTGTTCAAAACCTAGGAAAGAAGTGTTTTCATGTCTTCTGTTTATCACCTTTGGTAATTTATGCACCATTGTTCCACTGGACTTCACTTACAAAAACACAATTCAAGGATGAAATTAAGAATTTCAGGTTAGTTCCTGTATAGCACGAAACAGGTCACACTCATATAGATAGGTGTTTGTGTGTAACGAGGATGCAGAAAGAAAGGGGGAGGGAGAAGAAAGTAAGCTAAGAAGGAAGGGCAAAGAGTGGTAAGGATAAGGGAGAAGGAGATAAGGAGAGACAGATAAAGAGAGAGTTTCTAAGCAGATGACTTTGATAGCATTTTCTCCTTGATACAACAAAAGATTCCAACAAAAAAAAAATGTTCAAATTAATACTGCAATGCCTTCTGAGGCTTGCATTTTAACACTAGTGAAGGAGGATAAGAGAAAGCAAGCTTCTTTTTGGTAGTTTCTATCAGAGATTGAGACCCAGAGAGAACCAGGGGATGCTACCCCACTTGACAACTCGCTCTTACAGGAGAAAGGAGCTCTTGGCAGAAATGGAACTAATGGGCTTCAGAGATGTCTTAGTGGTAAAGGTACTTATCTGTTAAGCCTAAAGACCCAGGTTTGATGCCCCAGTACCATGTAAACCAGATGCACAAGGTGGCACACATTTGGAGTTTATTTGCAGTGGCTAGAGGCCCTGGCATGCGCATTTTCTCTTTCTCCCTATGGGCCACTTTCTCTCATAAGTAAATAAAACATTTCAAAAAATAAATGGAACTTTTGTCTGATCAAGACTGATCTACAATGTCCCTGCTGTATACAGTATAGAATTATACCTAGATAGATAGCCTAAATCTGCTGGCTCGGGTGGGCTGGCTCTAACACCCTCCCTCCCAATCTACAAACTAAACAGGTCTCCCCCTTGCCTATAAAGACTGTTGTCTTCTTCCTGCTGCTAGCTCCACCCAGCTGCACTCACCGGCTCTCTCTGTTTCTGGTTTTGGCTGGCTCTGCCTGCCTCTCTTTAGTCGGGCCACAGGGACACAGGAGTCTAGCTTCCCCCTCACCCAGCCTGGCTGTGGAGGTAATGGGAGAGCATAAAACTGTTTCTTGGTTTGAGGGAACTTGTCTGCTTGCCTCTGCTTCTGCTTTATAGTTTGAGGTAACTCCTCACTTTTATTGCATGCATGATGCCCCTCTGGTCTCCTAATCTACTATATGCATATGTTATCCTTAAGCCTCAAATCTACCACATAGGTACTTTCACTAACTCACCACGTGGGTGCTCTTACTAAAGCTCTAGGCCTACTACCTTTGCAATTTCTTTAAACACGGGGTAACCATAAGTGTTACTTTCTTTACTACTCATTTCTCCCCTGGATTTCTTGTCTCTGCTTTGATGTTTTCCCTCTTACATTTTCCTGAGCCTAACCATCCACCCTCTTAACTTCCCTCCGCAGGAAAGCATGAGGCAGATGGCACTTGTGCTCCCGTCTAACTCTTCCTATAAATGGACCTAAATTCTATTTTCCATGTGTTTGTGGCTCTACCTCAGTCTTTCCTTGAAAGCCTCAGTTTAACTCCCCACTATGTGCTTGCAGCTCTACTCCAATTTTCTCCCGAAATCTTCAATTTCTCTTAGAAGAGCCTTATGAACTATGTGGTTTTTCCACATGAGATCACGTTTCCTACTTCCTATGTGTTTATTACTCTGCTCTAGCTTTCCTTCCTGGATTGTAACAACCTTAAATAAACCCCACAGTGTATGATTTCCCCCTAAATAAACTTAATAATCCATGATTTATCCTTCTTATGCATGTCTTTAATAGTATTTGTTAAAGGTCGGAGAGAACACAATCTTGGGGTTCATAAATTTGGGGGAGCCACCTGAACCCAAAAATCTTGTATCACTAGCTTCAAGAAGAATGAAACATGCACGCATGCACACACACACACACACACACACACACACACACACACACACCTCCACACATACACATATACACACAACTTTGAATTATATCTGGGAATTATTATACAAATATATTAATAATTAAACTTGAGATCTAGCATGTGTATTAATCATGTAGCATCCACTCTGCTAACCAGCATCCCCTGAACATGTTCATATTCAAGGGTAAGTACTTGAAATGGCTACTACACTCTGCTGATATGAACCTGCCCTACCATGCTGGCTTCATGTTCTAACATTTCTACCTTTCTAAGTCTATTTCAAGCACACCGGCCTCCTTGCTCTCGCTCTAAAATACCAATCAAACTTTTGTCTCTTGGCCTTGGCATTTTCTGTTATCTTAGCCTGAAACACCCTTTTACCAAATCCATATGACCCATTCTCCACTTTGCTGTCACCTCGCTAAGCTCTCTGTTTGATTGGAGCATTCATAACGGTGCTCTCCCCAGATCCTCAGCTGAAGAATCAAACACTTCTCTCCTTCCTCCCTTCTCTGGCTACTCACTCCCCATTTCTCTTTCCCTTTCAGTTGTTATTGTATATTTTGTGGTATTTGTCATTATGTTTTTATACTTATTATTTATTGTTACAAAACCATAGACTATCACGTTTAAAGAGACTTTTCACTGCCACATGCCATTGCAACTAATGCTGTCCAACATGTAACAAAAGGCCAGCAAATATTTGGGAAAATATGTCATTTGTCCTCCTTTTGCTGAGGCTTGTAGCTCCATGGACTGAGCAGTAATGGTATTCTCTGGCTCTCCAGCATGCAGATAGTCATTGTTGCACTACAAAGCCTCAAGTCATGCTGATTTAATATAACACCTTGAATATGTGTGTTTGTTGTATTGTTTTTCTATATACTAACACGAAATAATGGAAGATGGAACAGTTAAAAAGTCAATAATTTTCAAAAGTATAAGTACTCAAAAATTTACAAAATGCAGCAAAAATTAAAAAAAGTTGTAGTTAAATGGAGAGCTATATTGTTTATTCATCATGAACCATAAATAATACCAAAATTATCTATAAACTAATTATAATGTAAATGAAAACTCAAACTTTGGAGCAATCAAGGTAATTCTCAGCTTTATACATATAGATATGTACCTTGTTAAAATCAGGAACTTTGAAACAATACGTATTTGGAGGGCTTTGACTATTTGTTTTCATCTAATACCTGTTATAAAGTTACTACCATAATCAAAATAGCATGTTACTGATGTACAATTAAACTATAACTAAATGGGGCATCATAAGATACCCAGAAATAATTTTCAGAAGTTACTAATCACTTGAATGCAGGATAAAAATTCTCTTCAGTAAAAGGTCCTGGATTAAGACTGGAGAGATGGTTTAGTGGTTAAGGTGTGTGCCTGCAAAGACTAAGGATCCATGTTCAACTCTTCAGGTCCCATGTAAGGAAGATGCACAGACGGTGACACAAGCGCAGAAGGTCACGCATGCACACAAAGTGGCACATGCATCTAGAGATCGATTACAGTTGCCAGGGCCCTGGCATGCCAATTCTCTCTCTCTCTCAAGTATGAACGTGATCACCTATATTTTTTTCAAAAGAATCTATGAAGATGAAAAAGTAAGCAATGAAACAGGAACTAATATTCAAATACATGTATCCACCTTTGAATTTATGTAATGAATATTAATTAAAAATAAAAAAAAAAAACATTACAAGGGATTGGAGAGATTGATCAGTGTTTAAGGCATTTTCCTGCAAAGCCTTATGACCCAGGTTTGATTTCCCAGTACTCATGAAAAGCCAGATGCAAAAAGTTATGTATCAGGAGTTCATTTGCAGTGAGAGGAGGCCTTGGTGTGCCCATTCCATTTTCTCTCTTTCTCTTTTCTCTCTCTGCTTGCAATAAATAAATAAATAAATGGATTTAAAAAAAACCTAAAATTTTACAAGTAAAAATAATTATTAGATAATCCAACATAAAATAGCATGATTTATCCAGATTGTCCCTGCTGTTGGATTGAAAGACTTGCCCAGGACAACAGTAAAGCACAGCTCTAGGTGTGTCACTGCCGAAGATGATGAGATCAGGAAAGCTTTGACTTGGTGCATAGTTAAATTTCTGATGGATTCTTACTATGAACAGATCAGAAAACAGTAGTACTATGGAAGAGACCTGGTTAGAAAAAAAGGTCACTTGTAACATGTCCTTGGGAGCAGTGCCATGTGACTCCTTCTTCTCTCTGCCTCTGCTTCTCCTGGCAACCACAGTTGGGTTTGGTCTGCTCTGCCTTGCCCTTCCTCCCATGACAGACTGAAAACCTGAGATGATTATCAAGGAAAGACCTTTCTCCCTGAAGTTGTTTTTGTCAGGTATTTTGTCAGAGTAATAAGAAGGCTTTAACAGATGCCTAGTTCAAAAGATATACAAAGTGTAAATGAAAATAAAGCAGCATCAGTACTTAGTAGTGAAACACAAATTAAATCTACAAATACATAGATGCATATTTTCATTAAAATAATTCCAATAAAAATATTAACAATGTAAACTGCTGGTAAGGCTGCAGAGAAGCTAGAATTTTTATTTCATATGGGAGGGATTTAAAATTCTTTAACTACTTCACAATAAATTTTGGCAACTTCTTAAGTGACTAAAAGCATATACTAGGCTGGGCGGAGGATGGAAGTGGGCATCCTGGCCATTTCCCTGTGCCTGGCCAGCAGCGAAGATGGACCACAAGCGGGTGGGCGGCACACAATACGAGTCACTAAATCTTATATTCTTTTCAATAGTTATTCTAGAAATATGTTTACTAGTGTGTTTGTAAAGTGTTGATACCTACTGATCACTTTTTAAGCTCTTCATGCATCCTATTATCAAAACAGCTAAGGGATGGGGAACTGGTGACAATATTTTGTCATTCACCATTTTGAAGTAGAAGTTGGACAGTTGAATCATTTGTCTATTTCCATATTTCATTATTTACTTAGGCTACAAATTTTAGGAAGCTAATTTTGAAAACAAAATTCTAAAATAATGTGTATAGAACCTTAGAAATTATCTATTTAATTACTGATTTGTAACGAAGGGCTGGAGAGGTGGCTCAGCCATTAATGTGACAACCTGATTTGTAACTAAATGTAGGTGAAGAACCGTGTGAACATTGTAGAGATGTTGATCTTAAAAACTTTCTCAGACATTGATGATTATGTTAACAGTTTTCTAAAAGCATGAAGTTTTCAGTCTTCAATTTGTATAAACTGCACCTTAAAAATAACTCTAAGCATACAGATAGCACATTTTGGAAATCTATCAATGAAATGTTTAACTGGAAGTTGAATTTTTTTTTTTAACTGAAAATTGAAACTTCAAGTCATAATTTTAGTTCACCTGAAATTTGGAGAACTTACCAAGAAAGAACTCTTCTTATGAGTCTTTAGTTCTATGGACTCATTATATAGTGATTTAATTTGTGACAGTAATCTTTTCATTCATGGACATAAGTATATAATTTGGTGCTTAATAGATTAATCTTCAGATTATGTAATCAATGTCATGTTAAATTATAGTTTACTAACAGCTGTAAGGCCTGCTGGCCAGACTTCTTCCCCATTTGTTTTTGACTTTGAAATAGTACCAACTCAGATAGGATTTGATTATAAAATCAGTGCAGGTTTGTCCAAAGGTGGACTCTTCCCCTTTACAGTTCTAGTATGTAAAAGTTTACCTAGAAACTTCCATCACAGCAGAAGGAAGATAAGTGATTTATGAAAATATAATGTTTCTTGAATTTTACTTTTGTTGTTTGTCCCAAAGTAGCCAGTTTGTAATGTTTATAGTTGTTCACTGTGTCTTAAAGTTTTTATACTTTTGTTTATGCAAACTATAAAATTTCCCACAAATGCAAAAAAAAAAAAAAAACATATACTAAAACCTGATAATTCAATCCTAAATATTTACCCAGGGAAATAAAAATATAAGTCTCAGGAATATTTATAAAGCAATCTCATAGGACTTGAACTCACTATGAACCTGACAATTATCATCTAATCCTCTGCCTCTATTTGCTGCATTCTGGTATTATAAATCTGTGCTGCCATGGCCAGTTTACATAGCACAAGGAATCAAACCCCATAGCTTCATGTATTCGAGACAAGTATTCTACCAGAGTGCAAAATTAGCATAAGTTTGCTCAATGTTCAAACTCTAGCACTTCAGCTTTAGGGGTTATACATCATTTGCAGTTTTGATTTTTTAGATAAGTAGAAAATCATATGTATCTGAATATATCCCTATTGATATACATATGAGCAAGCCCAATAGCTTAATGTAATTCTAAAGATTACAAGAATATGCCTAGGCAAAAATGTCAATAGTAAGCATGTTTTATAAACTTAACTTGATGACAGAATAGATCTAGGTAGAGTCTAGACACTTGGCAGCTTGTGACATGAAGTCAAATTACATTTTCCTGTCCTAAAATAAATGTCTCTATAAATGGAAAATCACGATATTCTGTTGGAAGATAAGAGAAACACTGTAAAAGTGATGAAGAGAGTATACAAGAATCTAATGAAATTTGAAAATGAATTGCACTAACATTTGCTAAACTTAATTCCAATTATAAGTAATGTGTCTAATTAACAGAAATCCACAGACAAGCAATGTTTGCTTTAAACTTATCCTAATAAACTATTTTTATTGTGCCATTTAGTTCCCTCCATCAATTCTGTAATCTCTCATTAATATCTCTCCTATAAACATGCTTTTAAAATGATGAATAGAGTCAAAGTTCTTTTAACATGGTATTTTATTACCTTTGTGTAACTTAGCATGTTTTAATTTATGTCTCGTCACTTGATAAATGCTTCTCGTATTTTTCATTCCTCAAGGGGTGGGTACGTGGCATGAAGCAGTATAAAGCATTACTTTTAGGGTCAGAAGACAGCACGTGCTCTGGGCCTTCCTTGTGAAATGAAAAGATGAATTGAATGCCATTCCATCCTCACAGAGATTTCAATATGACAAATGCAAGTGTACAGGTGCATACGTCTCAGGGAGGTAGGATGCAACATGGGACTCAGTGAGGGGAAAAAAAAAACTGAGAGTGGGCTGTATCTAAGCAAGAACTTGTCAGATAAAGGAGAGAAATGGCATTTCAATCAGAGGAAACAGCTGTGGCAGATGCAGAGCAATTAAACAGAAAAATTCAGAAATGTGTAGTGTTTTCTCAGAGCTATTTGTCCATGGAGTGGTAGTAGGGGATTGAGTGCAAGAGAAGCAGGCATTTCAAAAAAAAAAAAAAAAGGAACTATAGCAATGGCTATTGTAAATGCATATTCCTGGTTGAGTAGAGATATTTAAAAGATTGAGCAGAGGACGAGGTCAATCTATTCTAAACTCTACCAGATCCATGTGAGAAAATGGTTATCAAGGGGAGTGAGGAGGAAGGGATAGATTTGAGAATAACTTTGCACCTTGTTGCAAGCATTTTACCTTTACTAACAAAGGTAATAACTGATCTTTCTGCTGCTTTGAGACAGAAGAAATCCTAATTCAAATTTTCATTTAGCCCTGTTCAACTCAGCTAAACTTTATCATATAGTCGGTGGCTGCATTTTTACTTTGATAAGAGTGTCAAATATTTTATTTATTTGTTTATTTATTTATTTATTTATTTATGTGTGTGAGAGAGAAAGAAGCACAGACAGAGAGCCAGATAGAGAGTGGGTGCACTAGGGCCTCCAGCCACTGGAAACAAACTCCAGATGCACGCATCACCTTGTGCATCTGGCTGATGTGGATCCTGGGAAATCGAACTCAGGTTCTTTGGCTCTGCAGCCAAGTGCCTTAACCACTAACCATTTCTCCAGACCAACAATGCCAATTTTTCTTCTTCTCATTAAAATTTCCCTATGAATTATCAAAAAAAAACTGCTACTCCTGTTAGCTTCACTCAGATAATTGTTTCACCTTAAAAAGTATCATCCAGGGAAGAGTTCACTTGCCTTTTATCTTTGTTCAGTATTACACTTTTCATACTTTCCTATCTTGTTTTTCTTTTCTAACTTCCTTTACTATATAATAGGATCTAAATGGAAGAGACTCTACTGTGTTGGACAGACTGATTTGTTCATAAATATACAAAAAGTATACAAGGAAATGAATAATTCAAGGTAAACAATAATCTAGTTAATGTTAGTTGAAGTGATGAGAATCCACCCAATCCGGGGCACAATATAACCTAGAGCCCTGGTCTATGGTTTGTATGAGCATGCCTATCCTTACTCATGTGTATATATAAACTTAAATTTATATCCCACCTGAGAGTTAACCTTTGTTCTCAAAATTATTCATACATAATCCTTTATGTTTAACCCATTGTACTATTGACTGTAGAATGATTCATCATAATATCTACCTTTTAGGCTGTTCAAGTTGTCTATGGTTTGCTAATAAGAAACAATTAGTCACATAGTCATACTTTCACTACATTTAACAACATTCATTTTAATACCTAAACCAGAATGCTGCAATAGATGTTTAATCTTCATTGTACCACTGCTTGTTAATAAGGTTTTAAGCAGTGAGTTCCCACATGTAACTGTATCTTCTTTAGAAAGGTTATGTTGCTTTAAGACTATGAATGTTTAGCTATTCAAATATTTACATGCATTCATTCATTATTTTATAAGCAACACAGTACATTGTACCTCAGTCATAGAAATATATCCTCAAACATAAGTTGTGATGAATGGCAGTTTAAAAAAAAATGGCAGCAACAGGATTTCTAGTCATACATAACTTTCTAGAAATATGTATCTCTGGCATGAAAGGATGGAAGCCAAGACCTTTCTCTTAACCGTGGATGACAACAATTAAATGGAAGTGACAGTGTGTTGGCCAAGATTATTCATCAAGGACATGGGTTCTGGTTGGGTTCTTTCTCTTGGTGGCTCTATATGGAAATGAGCAGTCAGGCTGTTTGAAGACGTTGCCACTTGAAGGGATTGTCTTGGAAGGAACTGAGGACATGCCCTCTCAGTCCTGCCTGAACTTCTGTTTAACCATTACTGCCAAGTATCAGTCATGTGATCTTATACCTCATGATTTCTACACCAAATCCTTACCACAGTACAGATGTAAAAACAAGATGGATGGTGGTTGTATAGGGCCAACTAACTTAGGCATGGATAAACAATAGTAATGTAAACTCTATAAGGCCATGATCTGGTGTGTGAGATGTAGTGTGAAATGCCCTTCAAGAAAGCACATTTTTCTTAATTTTCTAAACTTACATATTCTCAAGTCTTAAAACAGGATTAGCCCAGAGTACAAAATTGTATATAAAAACAATAAGTTTGTAATGCATATCAAAATTCTAAAATAATATAAAAATATTTTACATTTGCTTTATGCACATGATGTTTTAATTCAAAAATCACTGTTATCATACATAAAACAATTATTCTTAAGACTTCCTCATATTATAGACTGAAATGTAAGTTGCATCCTTTCTTTTTTATATATGGACCGTTTGATTTTTAGAAAATCATGAAGAAAATACTAAGTGAAAAAGGTCTATGGAAATATTATCAACCTAGAATTCAAATTCATCCATGTGTTTACAAATTTTATTGACCTAAAGCACATTTTTTCCCCAAAGATTACATAAAATTTTGGGGAAAATTCCATGACTTTAAACTCTGTTTTTATTACTTTGCATTAGAATACAGAGCTCATTCCACGTAGGATTGATAAGAAATATTAACTGAACAGAAGAGCTATATAAAACCAGAAGGAGAAAATCATGGGTAAAAAGTCACTGAGAATGTTATCATTATTAATATTACTTATTTTGTATTTCTACAGTATAAGTTTTTCTGTGGTAAATTTTGATAACCTTTAACAAGGATATTTACATAATTCATCAATATCAACAATTCATTTATTAGTGACATTTATCATCATAGAAATCAATAAATCCAGAGAAAATACAAGTAGGTATTTTTAAAACTTAAATTTATTAAGATTTCAAAACCACCATTTTATTTATAGACAAATGATATATGACAAAGAAATGAATAAACAAAACCAGGCGTGGTAGCACATATTTTTAATCTCAGCACTCAAGAGACAGAGGTAAGAGGATCACCGTGAGTTAGAGGCCACCCTGAGACTACATAGTGAATTCCAGGTCAGCCTGAGCTACAGTGAGACCCTACCTCGAAAAATCAACAAAAAAAAAAAAAGAAAGAAAGAAAGAAAGAAATGAATATACAAAATCATAGTAAGATTCTAGTTAAAAATATTTTCATGAAAAAATTGGAAATAATAAATGTCTCAGAGATATAAGGATATGATTTATACCATAGGAATTAGAAATTGTCCATGCTTCATGTTAAATTGTAGTTAATGATTTCCACTTTGAAATGAGAATGAATGTGACAAACAAGAACTTCCAAACCAGAGTAAGGTAACAACAGAAGCAGCCCATGTGGATTTAGTTCTAACCTGTTACTTACAATGGCTTGTCCTTGTCTCAAGGTGTTCCTGTGAAGAACGAAGATTAAAAACTTTGTTTTCAAAGGCAAGTGTGTAACATACTCGACCACACTGGCATTACAGGCTGTTGATACCCTCTCTTTCCTGTTGCATGTAATCCAGAAATAATAAACTCCAACTTGTATTTATACTATACTTTGAAATTTAGAATGTGGTTTGCCAATTGACAGATAAATACCCTAAAACATGTAAAAGGAAATGCTGGTATAACAGAATAAAATTTGTATTTCCTTTTTCTGGTGTTTACAAAAAGTTATGAATAGAATAAAAAAGTGTCATAGTCTATGCCAAGAGACTGTGGAGTTGTAGAGACTAACAGATAAATCACATCAATGATTGGGGAACTATTAGTGAAATGGTTAAGGATTTTCTAGTCTATTAGCATTTCACTTGTGATAGCACCAACTAGCTCAAAATGTAAATAATAATAAAAATATATGTGTCACTGATTTCTAATGAATCTTTCAATTTGTCATATGACTCATCCTGGTAACTTCCTAAAGTAATAACAATTCATGTCCCTTAATGTGTGACTCAGAGTAGCTTCTTAGATATCGTGATAATGCCTTTCTGATACATCATTCTTCGGCAGTGATATATTGTCTTCAGGATCTTCAGTACCTTGTTCTGACATTCCTGTTTTTAGTTTTGCTGTGTCTTTTGCCCATTTGCAAGCTAGTTACTACTGTTATTTTTACTTGATAAAAATATGACTTAGTGTTTGAAAGCCCATTCCAAAGTATGTTGGGTGTCCCCAAGATCAATGCTATATTCAAAGAATTAATGCACTCCTAGCAGGGCATGGTGGGGCACGCCTTAATCCCAGCACTTTGGAGGCAGGGGTAGGAGGATCCCTGTGAGTTTGAGGGCACCCTGAGAATACAGAGTGAATTCCAGTTCAGCCTGGACTAGAGTGAAACCCTACCTCATAAAACAACCCCCCCAAAAAAATAAATTGCACTCCTGGAGTAGAACTTGGTAGTTTATACCTAGTCTCCATAGTTGGATGGCCAAGGTAGGAGAAATCTGGATTTAAGGTAAGTTTGGTTTATATAGCAGTATTCTGAGTGAAAACACAGAACAAAGTGAGCAAATGATAGGACTCAGCATATTATGTGTACTTATCAGAAAGATCTCATGCAGCGATGTAGAAATGATACACAAATGGGTCATACTAGGGAAAGACACAATGTGTGGAAGAGTCCGTGTGCTGGTGTTCCCATGCTAGCCCCTTCTCATGAGCTGCCTCATGGAGCACCTACTCACCTACTCCTCCAGTAATGTTGCACAGGAACATGTCTTTCAATTTTGCTTAGGAAAGGCAATTGTAGCCCTGTATAGAGTGTAGTAACACAGGCATCCTCCCCTTAGAACATATAGCACTAACATTCCAGATTCTATAAGAAGGCTAATTGTTAAATATGAGCCATATATTTTGTACTACTAGGCTAGTGAACCACTGTTATCAATACCTGACAACAGACCAGGTACCAAGTTTCCAATTGCTAATTAAGATTCAGCCTTTCTACATCTATATTGTGAAGAAAACAGCACACTGTTTTCACTGCAAGCAATCACCACCTGTTGCAGTCAGGTTCACATTGCTGGTAGAAATCACCTGATCAAGAGCAGCTTGTGGGAAAAAAGAGGTTTATTTTTGGTTTGCAGGCTGGTGGCGGAAGCTCCACGATGGCAGGGGAAAACAATGGTATGAGCAGAGGATGGACATTATCAACCCCTGGCAAACATAAGGTGGACAATAGCAAGAGGAGAGTGTGCCAAATACTGGCAAGGGGAAACTGGCTATAACACCCATAAGCCCAACCCCCCAACAAGACACTCCAGGAGGTGTTAACTCCCAAATCTCCATCAGCTGGGAACCTAGCATTCAGAACACCTTAGTTTATGGGGGACACCTGAATCAAACCACCACACCAACTAAGCATTCTAGCTCCAAGTCCTGGAGTATTCATTGCTGATGGTCACTAACCCTATGCTTAAAGGTCTTTGATCTCAGGGCTGGAGAGATGGCTTAGCGGTTAAGCGCTTGCCTATGAACCCTGAGGACTCCGATTGAGGCTCAATTCCCCAGGACCCATGTTAGCCAGATGTACAAAGGGGTGCATGCATCTGGAGTTTGTTTGCAGTGGATAGAGGCCCTGGCGTGTCCATTCTCTCTATATATCTGTCTCTCAGTCTGTCTGTTGCTCTTAAATAATTTTTTTTTTTTAAAGGTCTTTGACCTCAGTATCACCACCAGTATCTCCTCTCCCATATTACTTCTGAATGCTCTTAGGAAACAGAAGGAGTTTACAAAAGATTTGCTGAAAGGTGAAGCAATGGATTTGTGGTTGGTTGAATATAAAATGGCCCCAATAGCCTCATGGGGAGTACTTAATCCAAGATGGTTGTACTGTGCAGGAAGTTTGTGGAGCCTTTGAGAGGCAGATCTTTACTTGGAGCAAGCATGTTACTGGGGGCTGGCCTTGAGTTTTGTAGTCCAGACGTGTTTGACATTTGCTTTCTACTTCCTCCATGCTGATGTGAAGATGTGATGCCTGGCAGTCTTCATGCCATGGTTTTCCTGACCATGATGAATCTTCCCATCAAACCTGTAAGCTGAAACAATTTTTTTCTATCCATAAGTTCAGATATTTTGTCCCAGTGAATAGAAGTAACTGATACAGGATTATTATGTGTCTTTTCTTCTCAAAATCATTATAGTTCTTCCCTTTTTGTACCCACTGCTTTTTTTTATCTTATTTTTAAAATAATTTTATTTATTTGAGGTAGAAATAAAAGATATACAGAATGGATGCATCGGGCCCCCAGCTGCTACAAATGGACTCTAGATACATTTTCCACTTTGTGCATCTGGCTTTATGTGGGTACTGGGGAATCAAACTGGGGTCATTACACTCTGCATGCAAGTACCTTAACCACTGCACCATCTCTACAGTCCCCCCCCCCACCTCCTGCATGACCACTGATTTTGGTAACAAAGTTCCCTACTCAGGTCTATCACCCCTTCCCTTCTGAACCATCAAGGCCTGGCATCACAAGTAGGTAATTTATCTTTATTATCACTATCAATGCTGTTCATATGAGTTAGAAACAATATGCACTTGAAGTCTCCTCCTAGCCTATCAGTTTCTTCTCATTTGGATTTCCTGTGAACAGAACTACAATGCAAGAAAGCCATTTTCTTTTTGAATTAGTTTTAGAAGTAAAGTAAGTCAAAGAGAGCAGGATCAGTCTGGAGTATCTTCCCTTTCACCCCATTATTTTCTAGCCTTATCATGTTATTTTTCCATACCAGTAGTGTCTGCTCCACCCTATGGTTATTTTTATCTCCCGTTAAATAGTGCCCCAATTTCTCTGTTAATATTTTAGATATTTAACTATATATTGAAGTATAGGTTTAAAATATTTATGTGATTATTTCTGTCCCATTTCACTACGCAAACTTTTGCTTAGGAAAGCTGCATTTTTCAAATTACTGTACTCAAAGTACAAATCATATTAAAAAAAAAAAAAGAAAAGAAAAGAAAACTAAAGCTAGGCAGAGGGACGAGGATTGCCTTGAGTTCCAGACCACCCTGAGAACACATCCTGAGAGTGAATTCCAGGCCAGCCTGGGCTAGAGTGAGACCCTACCTCAAAAAACAAAACCAAAAGCAAAGACAAACAAAACAAAAAAAAACAAAACAAAACAAAATAACCTGAAAATTCTAGATACTTCTAGAGAAAGATCACCAAAGGCAACAACATAATAAGCATTCTAAGCTTACTGCTTCCCAGGTTCTTATCACTAAACTCTTTTCAAAATTAGTGGGACTCCTATTGAAGGAGACTAGGAATAAGATCACTTTTTGTAACCTGTAAGCCAGTGAAAGAGGCCCAAGGAGATGCCATCCTGCCTATTCTGGGAAGACTACAACCCATATCTGACCCAGTCTCATCCAAGATGGCTTGAAGCAATTCCTCATCAATAGCTTCCAGCTTCTTCCTCATCTTAGCACCACTTTGAGCTGGCCCTATTCTGGATCCTATTCTCCCCAGTGAAACAGGATTTGGGGGTCTGAGGAGGGATTATTCCATGCACAAGGTCCCAGGCACATGGACCCAACTATTAAGCAAATAATTGAAAAGAAAAAATACAACAGATTCCAAGTTGAGTAAATTATAAATTATTAGGCTTATGTTGGGGAGAATTAGGGGAGAATTAGGATCCAGGGTGGAAAGCTAGCTGAAAGATTTACTTCAGAAGGGAATTTTCATCTGTCACCTGAAAGGGAGAGAGAAGAATCGAGAGGCTATCCTTCACAGAGTGATTTCCCAGGAAAAAGCTTCACAGAACACACACATGAGAGAGAGATACAGAGAGAGAGAGAGAATGAGAATGAGAATGAGAATGAGAATGAGAATGAGAATGAGAATGAGAATGAGAGAGCGGGGGGGGGGGGGGGGGGGTTGGATCAAATCATGAGAGCCAAAATATCCCCTTGTCTTCACACTCACATAGAGAGTCAGAGAAGACTGAGAAATAGGATAGTTGCACAGGATACACCATGCAGAACAGAAAATCATTCTAAGACAAAATATCTGTAGAAAATAGGCAGGAAAATGCCCAGCACGTAAGAAATCTTCTCCTGCTCTCCCCAAACTTAGATGAGTGGGGAAGCTTACCAAAGGAGGGACCAGGAGAAGCAGGCACCTGGTGCAGGAATAGCACAGATTTATGCACACAAGCCAGGTCCATTTATATGGGCCAGACATCCAATTAGGATGAGCCTTATTATCAGATTTAGGTGTGGAAGGGAGGGATACCTGATTAGTTGGTGGACTTAAGTGGCTGATTCAGAAGGGCCAGCTCACCCAGGGTTGGTAAGCTAAGGAAGAAGCAGGAAGTTATAGCCAGAGAGCATTGTTTGCGGCCATCTTGGATGTGACTGGATCAGATGCAGGTTCTATTCCTACCAAAGCTGGCAAGGTAGCATCCATGTTCTCCTTGGGTCTCTGTCCCTGGCTGAATGCCTATAAAAAGCTGTCTTTCACTTGTTTCCCCTCTGTTAGGAAAAAGCAGTAAATGAAACAATGAAACCAGGGAAGACTTGGGTCAAGAGTAGAGAAAGGTTTACTGGGCAGCGGAGACGGGAGGTGAAAAGGAATCTGACCAAGCAGGTCAGAAGCAACTTGCCTTTCATACTAGGTGATACTTATGGGACAGTGGGGCATTGGAATTCTGTGGTTGTAGAGCAGTCCACCTTGCCTCGGGTCACTTCATGGAAGTGATAATCACACTGGTGGTTTGGGCCATTCAAGGAAATTGTAAGGAGTGGTCTGGGTCACTCTTTGTAAACACAGCTACAATGAAATGGCAGTAAGAGTCCCAAAATGGAGACTGTCTGGTTTTAACACCTTCAGCAAAGGAAAAAGGTTCTCATGGGACAGGGTGGATTCCTAGAACATATAAGATAGGGGTGTGTGTGTGTGTGTGTGTGTGTGTGTGTGTGTGTGTGTGTGTGTGTGTTTGTGTTTAAGAGTGAACAAGCAGGGCTGGAGAGATGGCTTAGCGGTTAAGCGCTTGCCTGTGAAGCCTAAGGACCCCCGTTCGAGGCTCAGTTCCCCAGGTCCCACGTTAGCCAGATGCACAAGGGGGCGCACGCGTCTGGAGTTCGTTTGCAGAGGCTGGAAGCCCTGGCGCGTCCATTCTCTCTCTCCCTCTATCTGTCTTTCTCTCTCTGTCTGTCGCTCTCGAATAAAAAAAAAAAAAATTAAAAAAAAAAGAGTGAACAAGCAAATTGGCAGTTTTTATCTCTTTTTTTTATAGAATGTGGCTTCTTCAGTGATGAAAACATTGTAAGATTCCTTCAAAGGTTTATAATGTCCATAAACTGCTTGGAACAATTTTTCTTCTTTGTGTTGTTAGCTCCATAAAGATGAATTTGCTCTTATCTAGCTCAGAAAAAAAAAAAAAAAGTACTTTTTGTTTGTTTGTTTCTATAGAATTCTTGCAATTTCCTTCTCATTTGCAGTCACAGTTCTCATGGTGTCTTTGGTTTATTACACAGCAATGAATCACAAAGTTACAATAGTACGTCTAGAAACCACATGTCTATGTTCTTTATCATTCCTCTCTTCTTATTCCAAATAGGTTCTCAGGGAATAAGACTATGTAACTACACTCAAATAAAACTCATAAGATTATTTTGGGATTAAAAGAGATATTTCCTGTCTGTCTGTCTCTCTCTCTCTCTCTCTTTCTCTCTCTCTGGTGTCAAGCTCGTTTAAGGCAGATTGAACTTGACTAATTTGAATACTTGGTTCCTTCTCATGGCTGGGACAAACACCTGACCAGAAGCAGCTTGTGAATGAAAGTGTTTATTCAAGGATTACCGATTCCAGGGGAAGTTTCATAACAGCAGAAGAGCCTGGCTCACTTTATCATATATCCAAAACACAGAGAGAAAGACCACCGACAGCAGCCGTCAACACGAGCTGACTCAGGACACTCCCAGTAGCTTGGGCTAAAGATCTGTTCCCAGTGACATACCTCCTCCAACAGAGCTCAAACTGCTAAAGACTTAATAGGAAGCACAATCATAATCAAAAATATATGAGGCTATGGGAGCATTATATTCAAACCACAATTCCTAATGTACAAGTTGCTCTCTTGAACATTATGTATAATTAATAACAATGTGTTAACCACTGATTTTTCCCTTCTCATTTGCCCCATTTTCCTAGGCCTTAGGAAAAGCCATATTAGCATTCAGGAAACTAATGATATGTTTATAACAAAAACAAACTTTTTAAGAGCATTATCCAGGAATATTTGTGTATAAAGAATTGCACATATTTAGTATGTGCATTCTGGTGATGTTGGAAATATTCAACAGTTTGTGAAATAGCACAACCATGCCACCAGGCAGAAGTCAGGTAATCATCTGAGGGTCAGATTCTATAAATCTACTTTAAAAAACCCTCTTTAACTTTTTTCTATCCATGACCCTATTTTTGTCTGAGCAATTTTTTGTATCACTCAAAGCATATTGGTTAAATGATATGTGAATCAAATTTCTATTGGTAATAGACTATAAATAAATTTATTTAAAACCAATTATTTTACATACACAAAATTTTGCCACTGAATATAGTAAGTTTACATATTAATGAGGAAGGACTTATTTTTACATGAAGAATTAAACCTTGGCTAATTATTTGATACTACAGGACACACACCATTTTCAATGTTTTTTAGATTTGATCAATATTTTGATTTTGTAATAATGGAATGCTGATTTACATAATATGAGATGACAGATTTAGAATTATTTCAGAAATGGTCAGAATGCTGTTCTTATTTAACAGTAAGCATTAAAAATATATTTTATGAGCCAGGCATGGTGGCACACGTCTTTAATCCCAGCACTGAGGAGGCAGAGTATCACCATGAGTTTGAGGCCACAGTGAGATTATATAGTGAATTCCAGGTCAGCCTGGGCTAGAGTGAAACAACCCTACCTCGAAAACAAACAAACAAAAACAACAACATATATGCATATATGTGTGTATGTATGTATGTATATGTGTGTGTATATATATATATATGAAACTCAAATAGCAATATATATAGAGATAGAGATAGACATAGATCATATACACATATGTTTATATGTTTTTTTTTCAATGATCAAAGGGTGATTTTTGTTTCCAAATACATTTGGTGATTGTGGGTAGGCAGAAAAGGTTTTTTTGTTGTTGTTGTTTTTTATTTACAATTAATTTATTTTTAGTAGAGATAGAGAATAGAGGCAAGGCAGGTTTTTAATGAATAGACACAATTCAGGACCGCAGCCCAAGGAGATGACACCTTGCATTCTGGCAGTACGAGAACCCAAATCTGATTCAGTTTCATCCAAGTTGGCTGCAAGCATCAATTCCAGTAACAACTTCCTGCTGTTGCTTCTTATTTTGCCAGGCGTAGCACACCTGTGGGCCAGCCCCTCCTGAATAAGCCTCTGTAGTCCACCACCAATTAGTTCTCTCCCTTATACACAAGAATCTGAGGATGAGGCTCACCTTAATTGGATATTTAACCCATATGAAAGAGCCTATGTGTGTGAATCTCCCTGCTTTTTCTCCTTAATTCATGGTTTTAGCTTCTTATATCCTTTTCTAAGTTCTTGTGTCTTTCACTAGATGACAGGGTCTCTCCTTTCCTTCACCTTCCCAACCTTGCTGTAAAGGGGGGGGTATTTTTTAATATTTTATTTATTTATGAGCAAGAGAGAGGGAGAGAGAGAGAGAGAATGGGCGCACCAGGGACTCTAGCCATTGCAAACAAATTCCAGAAGTATGTGCCACCAAGTGCATTTGGCTTAGGTGGATTCTGGGGAACAGAACTTGGGTCCTTAGGCTTTGCAGGCAAGAGCCTTAATTACTAATCCACCTCTCCAACCTGAGAATTTATTTTTGCCTCAGTGTTTTCCTGCTTTACACATGTACTTTATTTTCAGTGCTTTCTTCTTCTTATTATTTTTTTAATGTATGCTCTCTTTTTAAACTGTGAAAGCTTTCGCTATCTCTTAATAATCACTGACCCCTTTGTGAGGGAGATCTTTTGTTTTGGGCTGTCCTGTTTTTGCCCTGTGTGTGTGTGTGTGTGTGTGTGTGTGTGTGTGTGTGTGTGTGTGTGTTTTCCCTCCCTAAAGACTTCTAGCCAGAGATGTGAGGGGAGATTTTCTCCATCTCCCCTTTCCTTTCCTAGTCTGGCTGGGAAGGAAGAGAAATTCTTTTGGCTTGTCATTACCTGCTTCTCTTCTCTCTAGATCCTAACTGTCCCTATATATGATATATATATAATAATATATAATAATAATAAGATATGCCATATCTATCTATCTATCTATCTATCTATCTATCTATCTATCTATCTATTTATCTATCTATAGAGATAGATATAGAGAGGGTTCATATATAATACATATATGAATTATAATTCACAGTTTATCATTTTCTAAGTCCATATTTTCAATTCTTTATTAATTTGGACATGGACCCAAAAGTTGTGATCCATGATTCTGGCAATATCCTGTAATTTTACAGCCTTTATTAAACCTATATGTTTTCTGGTAGAGATTATAGGATTGCTAACATAGAATAATGCCATTTAAAAATACAGATAAGGGCTGGGGAGATGGCTTAGAGATTAAGTGCTTGCCTGTGAAGCCTAAGGACCCTGGTTTGAGGCTCCATTCCCCAGGACCGACATTAGCCACATTCACAAGGGGTTGCATGCATCTGGAGTTCATTTGCAGTGGTTGGAGGCCTGGTGCACCCATTCTTTCTCTCTATCTGCCTCTTTCTCTGTCTGTCACTTTCAAATAAATAAATAAAATAAATACAGATAATTTTATTTCTTTTTTAATCCTTTTTAAAAACATTTCTCTTGTCTTATTGCTCTAGCTAAGACTTTGATCGCTTAATTAAATAACACTGTAGACAGTTGGCACCTTGTTCCCTTTACAGATTTAACATGCTATGTTTTCATTTACTATTTTATTGGCTGTAGGTTTGTCATACATAGGCTTTATTATTTTGAGGTATGTTCTATTTATTACTAATTTCTCTAGAACTTTCATCACGAAGGCATGTTAAGCCTTGTCAAATGCCTTTTTCATCTATCTAAGTGATCAAATATATTCTTTCATTCAGCTTATTTATATGATGAATAACTTTTCAAATTGTTTAAGTTGACCTAACCTTGAAGTCCTGGGATGAAACCAACTTGGCCATCATGTATAAAATTGTATTAATATGCTCCTGAATTCCATTTCCAAGTATGTTATTGATTTGTGGTTTACTTCTTTGTTGCTGCTGCTGTTTATTTTACTTTAGTATCACAATAATGCTGAAGTAATACAATGAGTCTGTAGTGTTCCTTCCTTTTCTATTTTGTGGTACATCCTGAGAAGTGTAGGTATTATATCTTCTTAAAAGTTTGATGAGAGCTAGAGCGATGTCTCAGAGGCTAAAGTTGCTTGCCTGTAACCAAGATGAGACTATAAGACTACATAGTGAATTTCTGTTCAGCTTGGGCTAGAGCAAGTCCCTACCTCCAAATACAACACAACAATACAAAACAAAATCCAACCAACCAAACAAAAATGTCTGTTAGAATTCATCAGTGATTCTATCTCATACTAGGTTTCTCTTTGTGGAGAATTTTTTTTTTTATTTACTTCTTCAAATTCATTGTTCATGATGGGTATGTCAAACAGTACTTTTTAAATCTTTTCACAATTTTTATTAACATTTTCCACGATTATAAAAAATACCCCATGGTAATACTCTCCCCTCTCAAACAGTACTTTTTTTAAAAAATTTAACTCCAGGTGCTGGAGAGATAGCTTAGAAGTTAAGTGCTTGCCTGTGAAGCCTAAGGACCCCGGTTTGAGGCTCAATTCCCCAGGACCCATGTTACCCAGATGCACAAGGGGGCACACGCATCTGGAGTTCCTTTGAAGCAGCTGGAGGCCCTGGCGTGCCCATTCTCTCTCTCTCTCCCTATCTGCCTCTTTCTCTCTCTCTCTCTCTCTGTCACTCTCAAAAACATTAAAATAAAAAAAAAAGAAATTAACTCCAAAAGAATACAGTGCAAAGACATACATATTTGACATACATATACATACATACATACATATGCTAAGTAAAATATTAAGTCTTCATTGTAACTAAAGTTTAATTACAGAGAGTTTTAAGAAAACTTTTTGTGTACATTAAACACACTAACTCATGGCATACAATAGTTTTAAATCTGAGATAATTTGTTTCAGAGCTTCATGGTGGTGGAGTGGTGTTATTACATGTAAAATGCAGTCAGCATGTTGTGTCTTTATAGGCTAGGCTGTAATGAAGAAACAAAATGAGTGAACATATCCAGAAACATCTCAGATTCAGTTCACATTTGATTTTGTATGACTTTGATCATGTGATCAGAAATCTTTGGATTTTGTCAAATTTTATCAGCCCTTTACATTCAGTCACAACTCAAATCTGTAGTTAAAGTAGCTGAGCCATTGTGTTCCAGTATTGAATTCTCTAAATAGCATTGTAGGAATATTGAGATTGGAGTCCTTTCAATATCATGAAGGATAGATAAGTTTTTCTGTATATAAAGAACAAATTCCAGGAACATGTTATTTTTAATAGGAATTGTTTTGAGGGCAGGGGAAGAGTTAGGATGACTGGAGCCCTGAAGGTAAAAAGGGGAGGAAAGTTTTGTTTTGTTTTTAATTTAAAAAAAGACAGGAAATTGTAGCTTATGTTGAAAAGATACCCTTGGGTCCTGGCTTGGGCCCTCTGTCCCTAGATGATACAGAATAGTCAGGTGAGCCTTTGCTTCCCTTCTTGTCCCAGCTCATCTCATGCCTAATTCCAAAGAACTGTTTTTCCACAGTCAGGACCCCTCCTGGGAGGGAGGACTTTCATAGGATTTAACCATTGTGGTTGGCCAAGTTCAAATGCAGGAACTTGGTGCCAGAGTTAGCCCCTAGCCCTAACCAACCAGCTGGCTCTCAGGTTCACCTGGACCAAAACACTGCCCACCACAATAAGGTTATAAATACCTTTACAAGGGGATGGCAGCTTCTCTCTCTGATCACTTGGCAACTTCCAGTTGTGGGTGAGTATTTCCTTCAGCTGGGCCTGGGCTAGCTCTGCTCAGGTGGGCTAGCTCTGCCCAGGTCCAGCCGGGAGTGCCCCTAGCCCTTACTCTCCGCATCGGTTCTTATCCCCTCCAGCTCCCCACATGACAGAAGCTCCCTGAACTTTGTTTATCTCTTTTCTTTCCATGCTTTTCCCCCAGATCCAGATCCCTATCTGCTCACATGGACTCCTGAGCTACATGTGGCCCACATGGACTTTTGGGCTACATGTGGTATACTTGTGTTCTCCTGACTTTATCTCCCCTTACCTCCCTGCATTCCCCTTTCTGCACTCCTTTGAAAATCTTTATTTAAATGTGGCATTTAAAAATATTCTCATGATATGAACTCAAGGCTTGGGGTTCTAGGAAGCACCCCAGAACCTCAATTTTCCTATTACAGTTTCAGGTCTAAAACCTGAAAAAAGACTTTGAAAAAGACTTCAATGGTGTTAATAAGGGTACAAAGGAAGCTGTGTTAAGGCTGTTAACTTTTCCTTTTAACAGTGGCTCAAATTCAAGCACCTGTCATGACCTTTTCCCCACTGACTATATTCTAGGGATCCAGTAAAAGATTTTGAAATCTCTAGCATGTATCAAGAATTCAATTACTCTTGATTTCTGTTAGGAATAAATAGAAAGAAAAGAAAAACAATCTAAGGAAGGGAGAGAATGAGGGATGCAGGTAGGAAGTTGGAAGGGAGACAAGGAGGGAAGAAAGATCAGCTGTTTATATCTTTCTGTGAATAAAGAAACTGAAGCAAATTTACCTTTAGACTGATAGCCTCTGCCAAATTCAAAATCATATCAAAACCACAATGTACATAAAGTAAACTGCATTTTTCTGCCAAGTAAAACATTTTGTGAAATGTCTATGATTTGTAATCAACTATTTTATGTTCAATGTTAATTTAATTTCTACATATTTAGAAATATAAATAATTGCTAAGTTTCCATTTATTTCTATTCTTACACTATTCACAATAGCTAGGAAATGGAACAAGCACAGATTTCCATCAAAAAATGAAAGGATGGGCTGAAGAGATGGCTTAGCAGTTAAGCGCTTGCCCATGAAGCCTAAGGACCCTGGTTCGGGGCTCAATTTCCCAGGACCCATGTTAGCCAGATGCATAAGGGGGCACACACATCTGGAGTTTGTTTGCAGTGGCTAGAGGCCCTGGCACACCTATTCTCTCTCTCTCTCTCTCTCTCTCTCTCTTCTCTCTCTCTCTCCCCCTCTTCCTCTCTCTGTCTGTCACTCTCAAATAAATAAATAAAAACAAAAAAAAATGAAAGGAATATATATATATATATATATATATATATATTTCTGCATATATTACATTTTTCTTTCTTTCTTAAATAGCATCTCACCTTGCTCCCTTTATCTTTTCATAAAACTGTCAAGGTCTTTTTCTAATTCCTTCTCAAGTAACAGATTTTTAACAATTCCTTTAAAAAAATAACCTACTTTTCAAGAATTTATTCTTCATATATTATCATTATATAAAGAGAAACATGCAGATTCATATCAAGAAAAATGCCACTTTCTCTCCTATGTAAATACAGATTTAAATGTGTATGTGCGTGTGTGAGAGAGAGAGACAGAGAGAGAGAGAGAGAGAGAGAGAGAGAGAGAGAGAGAGAGAGAGAGAGAATGAGTGTGCCAAAGCCTATAGCCACTGCAAGTGAACTCCAGACACATGTACCACTTTGTGCATCTGGCTTACGAGGGTACTGGGGAATTGAACCTGGGTCCTTAGGCTTTGCAGGCAAGTGCCTTAACTGTTAAACCATCTCTCCAGCCCAAAATATATATTTAGATATACTCAGGATTGGAAGAACAGGGCTCATCCATCCTGGACTGGCTTAGGGATACATTCACAGTAAGACAAACTGTAATGTTTACTTGAACTTTTAGAAAAAAAAAAAAAAACTACTATCTTATTCCTAAGAATAACTAATCACACATAAGATTAAAATCAGATGCATCATGGGAAGGAACATACATACTAGAGAAAATTTTACATAACCCATGCTTGTCAATCAACTCAGAGGACCACCCAATCTATGCCCCTAGCAATGATCCATTCTCCCCTAAAATTCCAATGAAGAGAAGCCCTGGATCACTTCCTAGTGCCCCTGAAAACTCTCGTCTCTATGGTTCCTTCATCACTTTGGCAGTGTATTCAAATGTTTACTATCACTTTGCTCTTAATAAAGTATTCATGTCTTCTTCTGTGTACCTTTTAACATTTCTTTGAATAAGAAAAAAACCTTGAAATACCTAGAAAACTAGTAACAAAAGTATATAGGAAAATGCTATTAAGAAACCTATTATATTGCATATCAATTACTTAACAAAAAATGTCCATATGGAGTAATTATGTTGAATTGTGGAAATAAATAACATTATAACCCTTAACAAATAAGTATGAATAGATGTGATAAGTGTGATGTTTAGTAGAAAATCTGATCCAGAAATTGAAGAGGCTTGTCTTCTGTTGAAACTTGTACAGTACCCAAGAAAAAGAGCACTCAATATACAGAAGTGTCAATCTGTGGAATAAGAAAGTACTTACAAACTTCCATTCAAGAAAATAATAACATCAAGCATATATAAATAATTCCAGGAACTCAAAAGGAACAAATATGATAAAATTGGCAAATAACCTGAACAGCCATTCATCAAAAGAGGATATGAAAGTTGGCATCAATTACATTTAAAAAATCCAATCACTGATTATTAGGGAAAGGCAAATCAAACTACAACAGGACACCATCTTACTTTATTTAGAAAATACATTGTCATAAAGAAAAAGGGATAGCTGTCAGGCATGGTGATACATGGTTAATCACAGCACTTGGGAGGCAGAGGTAAGTGGATCGCAGTGTGTTCAAAGCCAGCCTGAGACTACAGAGTGAGTTTCAGGTGAGCCTGGGCTAGAGTAAGACTCTAAGTTGAAAAAAAAAAAAAAACACAAAAGAAAAGAAGAGAGAGACAGAGAGAGATATTAACAGAAGAATTCTCATAAAATTGTTAGACTGTAATTTAGTAGAGCTATTATGTAAAATAGTATAAAGGTTTTTCAAATACATAGAAACAGGACTGTCATGTGACCCAGCCATCCCACTGTTATGTTTACATTCAAATGAAATCAGTGTGTTGCAGTAAAACTCCCTTTTTCCTAGTAGCACAATTCACAGTATGCAAGAGATAAAAGCAACCTACATTTCAATCTGTGGAGTATATATAAGTTTTTCTTCAGGGGAAGGTGACTTAAGAACAATGGATGATAACTTTGAGAGATACTGGTACCAAGACACAGCATCCTGTTAGTACTCACCAATTTTTACATACTAGAGAGTTAAGCAAGACTGTAACTGAGACTGATAATAAATTACCATCAGATCAAGTCCATAGGGTACAGGAAGCAGAGACCTTGAATAGTTCTATTGACCCCGCTAAAAACTAATTTCGGAACAAATGGAAGGTTGCATCCAGAAAGGGACTATGGTATTATTGTGCTCTTTAAAAGAACACTGTAACTGAAAGTCATGAAGATTACAAAGGAAGATGGGAAACTGAGGATTTGCTGATGGCATGATTCTTTATATAGAAAATACACGAATAAAAATGTTCAACAAATTTTCAAGGTACAAAATCAATACACAAAAACAAATTACAATACTATACACTAAGAATGAACATATAAAATTGAAATGTAAAAAGACCACAATTGCTCCAAAGGTAATAAATTTTTAGGTATAAATCTAATAAAAAACATGCACAATATCTATATTCTGAAAAAAAAATTAAGATGCTGATGAAAGAAATAAAGCAGAATCAAGTAAATGGGGAAACAACTAACATAGTAAACGTCAATTCTTCCCAATTTGATTTATAGGTGCAATATAATTCTTGTTAAAATCATAGCACTATTTTTACATGTGTAGACAAGCCTATTTTAAAATTTATATGGAGAGGTATAAAGACCTACAATGGCTACCACAATTTTGGCAACAAAAAGGTTATAAAATAAGATGAGTTATTTTACTTGATGTCTTGGGTTACTATGCAACTCCAGTAATCAAGAAAAGAGTGATATTTGTTTTGGTTACAAACACAGAGATCAATGACACAAACAGAACACTAAAAACAGACCTACACAGACACATGTTCAACTGATTTCTGACACAAGAGCAATTCAGGTGAACAAAGGAGACAGTATTTTTTTTTTCTTTTCTTTTTCAATAAATGAAACTGAAGCAGCCTGATATCCTTTAACCAAAAAGGAAAATAAGTTCAGAATAATGACTTAAAACTCACATCTAATACAAAAATCAACTCAAAATAGATCATGTGTTTAACTTTTAAATGGAAATCTATACAATATTTTGAAAGAAATATAAGTTCTAAGAATCAGGGCTAAAGAATGTTCCTTATCAATGCCACCAACAGTACTATATATAAAATGAAATAATAGTAAATTTAGTCTCATCAGAATTAACAACTTTTGTGTCGCAAAAGACACTGTGCAAAGGGTGAAAAGAAAAGCTACAGACAAGGAAAATATATTTGATAAGAGTCACTCAGAATGGATTAAGTGCTCTCAAAAATCAACATAAAAATAATCCAATTAAAATGGGCAAAGTACAAGGAACACACATTTTATTGAAGAATATGTACAGATGGCCAATATGCAAATAAAAATATGTTCAATAAAATGAGCCATTAGATAAATGCAAAATCAACCCACATAAAATATCAAAGAAAAACCAGAGGAAACACTAGGGAATGTGTGAAGGTCACACTACTCCATTACTATACTACTGCAATAGCAAAAGGGGTTCAGAATGTACTGAACTCAAATCCAATTTGTACAGAGGTAACCCAACATCTTCAAGGGAGAATAAGGAAATAAAGAGGAGGGTTACAGAGACCCAATTGAGTTAGAGGAATAAATACTTGCAAAAATCCTTAAGGGAGATTGGTCCTAACCAATCTAAGTTTGTTAGCTTTACTGGTGCATGTGAGTACTTCTTTCTCTTCCTCAGAGACTGGTAGATAGGAGCCCTATCCTCAATGTTAGCAGAAACAAACTCCTTAAGCAGCCTTCAGTTTTCACTGGCTGGACAATCTCAAAAGACATATGCTGCATGATTCCTTATAGATAACTTTCTTGAACTGATAAATGATGGAGAAGGAGAACAGACACGTGGATGCCAGTAGTTAGAGGACAGGGCAGGGATGCTTTTAGCTAGAAAAGGGAAGTCATGGGATGGAAATGTTCTTATGTTTACCTTGGTAGCAGACAAAAATTGTAAGTGTATGATAAAACTCGATAGAACTAAATACAAGCACAAAAGTTAGTTTTTGTAAAAGTGATAGAACCTAAATGAGGCCTGTGTGTGGCATCTCGTATGGTCTGAAAATGTGTGCTGTCCCTCCCAAATTCATATGTTAAAATGTAGCCTTCAATGTGGTAGTATTGGCACATTGCATCCTATAATACTACAAGCCTTGGAGAGGTGATTAGGGCAGGAGAGTCATGATTATTTCAGAGCCTTCATGATTGGGGATTTGTGCATTTAACAGAGAGACTCCAGAGGAAATAACAGGACTCATTGGTAAAAAGAGAGAAGTACAGTACCCTGGGGGTATGTGGGGGGGCCTGGGTAGATAATTTTCTAATATTTGAATACATAGGTTAGAATTATAACAGCTATATGCCTATCAGGATGGGAGATTATTTGGGGACAGTAGAAAATATAAAAATGTATTTGTGAGATTTCCAAAAGCAGGCTGGATAAAATGAGTATCACCAGTATTACACATCAAGTAAAACAAAACCAGTATTCATGTGCTAAAAACTACATTTGTATTCAGAGGTATATCTTGCTTAATATTTACAACAAACTGAAAAGTTTGTGTTATTATTCACACTCTATTCAAATTAAGTGACTTGCCAAATGAAATAAAGCTGGTCAATCATTTTTTGGGTAGACTTTGAACCTAGACATGTTCAAGGGCTGAGCCAATAGGTTTTACACTATACAATCTTTCTAAAACTGAATACTGTATTCTTGCTAATGCAGTGCTTCTCATCAGAGCTAACTTTTTGCCTCTACAGTATAAATATTTGGTTTCCTAGATAGACAACAGAAAGGCTCTAAGTAGATCATTTATCCCATCTTTATAGGATGGTATGCCAATATCGGCTTTAATTGAATATTCATAGCTCTGTGTCTTCTGGATTCCATGCTCTCCTCTTGCTATGACGTCTCATTTTTTATTTGGATTAGGAAAAGATGATTTTTTTTTTTTTAATGAGCTGGTAGACAATCTCCCCCTTCCCATTTTCTAGCTAATGTGTGCAAATTTGTTTTCACTATGCGGATTTGTTTATCAAAGCATCTCACTCAACTATACATGCAAATAAACAGCAGGTGTCTTTAGTTCTGTGTCCTCAAACATCCACAGAGCCTTAGCTTCAGATCCATCAGCTATGAACACAGGAGTCCCAGCCCCTCTGCACCTGCAAACAAGCAAGCAAGCAGAGCTTTCCATCTTTTCAGGAAACTCTGCACATTGTAAGGTTGCTTCTTCTCCTTCCTTGGCGATTGCCTAGACTCCGTTTTCAGTTCATATTTTTCCTGTGAACATCTATTAAAGAGTTTAAGGTTGTCACACCATGCCTATGCTATCTAGGTCTAGGGCTTGTACATGCAGTACAGCACAGCCCACTTACTTTCCGAAGGACTCACAAAGTAAGCCTTGCAAAGTAATTTCCATGTAGAATTCAGGCTCTTAACAGGAAGGCCACTTTTCCAAAGGTCTTAATGATCTTGTTGCCGATGAGGCTCAACTATAGATTTAATTTTCAAAGACATTTTCACAGACATCTCTCCACATCTTATCAAAATGCAGAGTCAAACCTGAATAGTGCTTCTCATGTAAACACTAAAAAGGTGGGTGGCAGCAGGGAATTTGAAGATGTTTAGGCGCTCCGATTCTCTGTTGAATCAGTAAATTATTTTGATCTTTTGCCTTCCCAAAGAATCCAAAAAACCTGAGTGCAGCTTTAACTTTTCTCCATTTTCGCCATCTAGTGGTCACAAATGTTACAAGCTTGATTTTAAGGATTCCTAATGTCTGGGGGGCGGGGTACAAGCAAACCAAAGCGGTTGGCCACGACAATTTGCCTGTCTCTTCCCCGCATCACACTCCCCTCACAGGGCCACCCTTCCCTGCGCTGACCATTTTCGTGAGGCACAGGGAGGCGCAAAGTCCACGGACCAGGAGCGCAGGCTCCGAGACGCACACGCCTGGACACTGGCCCTTCCAAAGGGGGTTCTAAATCTTCCTGTCATTCTCGAAGGATGAGGGGGGGAAAAGGAGTTGTGGCTAGACCGAGAGAGAAGAGCCTAGCGTGACTTTTCAGCAAGTTGGATGGATGACGTGCTGACTTGAGCCACGTTAACATCTGTCTTGAATAGTAATAAATAGACAAGAAACAGAAGGGGGGTTAAAAGCGCTTAAAAATTCCGCCGCGGGTCTTTGCAGGTCTTGCGACCCAGTCACCCCCAGAAGGCAACCAATTCCTGCGCGTTCCGCTCGGCTCACCCTCCTCCCCCCAGATTTTGCTTTTTCTTTCTTTCATTTTATTTTTTTTCTCTCTCTCTCCAGTATTCACCCTCCCCCCCCCCTTTTGGCCCCCTTTCCCACGCTCGTCTTCAACTGGTACTTGGGAGGCAGAAGCCGGGTGCGGGTCCCCTTCCTCCTCTCCGCCGCCCACCCTCCGCGGCCGAGCGCGTGAAGCTCCTTCCCTTTGTTCATCCGAGGCTCGCTCTCTAGCCGGGCGGGCCAGCCCCACCTGGATGCTCTTCCAGGGGTGACATTCCGCGCCGAGGCTGGTGGGTGGCTGGGGTGGAGCGACAGGAGCCCGAGGGGGGGGGGAGCGGGGGCGGAGAAAGGTCAAGCCGAGGCACCCGCAGGAGCCGCCTTTCCTAACCTGCGTGGCGGGGCGCGCGCGCGCTCCCTTATTTATCTCCCCTCTTCTGCCTCATTGATTGACCGCACGAGCCCAGCGGCGCGGGGAGCTCGGGGGACATGCAGGACCACCCACGGGAGGGGAAGCCGCGAGCAGCCCTCCCGCGCCCCCGCGCAGCCCAGCGACCGGACGAGAACCCGTGCTGCCCGGGGCTCCGGCTCCGACGAGCCGACGCCAGCAGCCCCGCCGCAGTCCCGCAGCGCCGCCGGCCGCCCGCAGCTTCGCGCCGCACCCCCCGGGCCCCGGGGACGGCGACCGCCGCCACGGCCGCGCAGTAAGTTGGCAGCAGCTGCGAGCGCCGCGGGTTCTCGCCTCCCCCGCACCTTTTGAACTTGTTGCTGCTGTGGCTTGACTCCTCGCCTGCGCGCCAGGCTTTTTGGAAGGTGAAAAGGAAAAGGAGGAAGAGGAGGAGGAGGAGAGGGAGGAGGAGGAGAGGGAGGAGGAGGAGGGAGACTCGGAGCAGTGGGGGAAGGGGCACGGGGAGCTCGCGGGAGCTTATTTATGCTCCCTCGGCGGGCGGCGCGGCGGATCCGGCTGCTGAAGAGCTGCTGGGCTCTACGTTGTCTTTTCCCGGGTCCACGGCGACCACAAAGTCTCTATGCAACTCAGCCCCGGCGGCGCGCACTTGGCCAGGTATGTACCGCGGGCGAGGCGCGGGATGCGCGGAGGCGGATGCTACCGCTGCTGCCGCCGCGGCGCCGCCGGCTGTCAGCTCCTGGGCGCAGTAACTGTCACGCTGCACCTGAGCTGAACTTGAGCAGAGAGTGAAGAGGCCATTGGGCTGCCGCTTTTTTTTTTTTTTTTTTTTTTTTTGGCACATCGAGGTGGTTTTGTAGACGTGAGGGAGGAGGCTCTATATCGACGCCCCCATCGTGCAGGCTGCACATCACCTCCTTCTCTTTCTGCCAACACGGAAGGAGAGTGGAGACGGTCACCGGACTCCCAGGGACGTGGGACGGCGAACGTGACCGCATCTGTGGAGCTACAACAACAACAGGTCGTCTTCTTTAGACGCCTTTGGCGGGAAGGACTACTTGAAAGGGAAGGTTTGAAAGATCTAAAAGGGAAGGTGAAAAGGTTTCCCTAATTCGTCAAAAAAATAATAATAAAAACCACGGAGTGATTCTTCTTGTCATCTCTTTCCTCCTCCCCATTAGTGACCCCATCTCATCAAGACTGTCAGGGGGAAGTCCAAAACACCTGTTGAAAGAAACTGTCGCCTCCAAAGTCACCTGCGTGCTTTCTCTGTGTGCCAGGAGGTGTCCTGGTGTAACTCTAGGCAAAGGTTTGTTTAGGTTTTGCTGAGACAGATTTTGAGGACCCTGCATTTCTAATTTTTTAAATTTTTTTGTTTGTTTGTTTTGGTTGCTGTTCAAAATACTTGTCTGTGAGGAAAACTTGCTCTTCTGAGAACTGTCACTTCACCAAGAGTGCCACCTTGGAGTAAAGGTGACACCCCTGAACAGCTTTCTCCAGTGTTTGGTTGGATGTGAAGGGGTGGAAGTGCTTGTGTTGTTTGGGGTGACTTGTCGCCTTCACTTCAAGACAACATGGCAGCCGGTGTGGCAGCTTGGCTACCTTTTGCCAGGGCAGCGGCCATCGGGTGGATGCCTGTGGCCTCCGGGCCCATGCCAGCACCCCCAAGACAAGAGAGGAAAAGAAGTCAGGATGCTTTAATCGTGCTGAACGTGAGTGGCACCCGATTCCAGACATGGCAGGACACCCTGGAGCGGTACCCGGACACTCTGCTCGGCAGTTCTGAGAGAGACTTTTTCTATCACCCAGAGACCCAGCAGTATTTCTTTGACCGCGACCCGGACATCTTCCGCCACATCCTCAATTTCTACCGCACTGGGAAGCTCCATTATCCCCGCCATGAGTGCATCTCTGCTTATGATGAAGAGTTGGCCTTCTTTGGTCTCATCCCAGAAATCATTGGTGATTGCTGTTATGAGGAGTACAAGGACCGCAGGCGAGAGAATGCTGAGCGCCTGCAGGACGACGCGGACACTGATACCGCGGGAGAAAGCGCACTGCCCACCATGACAGCTCGTCAAAGGGTCTGGAGGGCCTTCGAGAACCCCCACACCAGCACCATGGCCTTGGTGTTTTACTATGTCACGGGGTTCTTCATTGCCGTCTCAGTCATCGCCAATGTGGTAGAAACAGTCCCTTGTGGGTCTAGCCCCGGCCACATTAAAGAATTGCCTTGTGGGGAGAGGTACGCAGTGGCCTTCTTCTGCTTGGACACCGCGTGCGTCATGATCTTCACCGTGGAGTATTTGCTTCGCCTGGCGGCCGCCCCCAGTCGATACCGCTTCGTGCGCAGTGTCATGAGTATCATTGATGTGGTGGCCATCCTGCCTTATTACATTGGGCTGGTGATGACGGACAATGAGGATGTCAGTGGAGCCTTTGTCACACTGCGAGTCTTTCGTGTCTTCAGGATCTTTAAGTTTTCCCGCCACTCTCAAGGCCTGCGCATCCTGGGGTACACACTGAAGAGTTGCGCCTCAGAACTGGGCTTCTTGCTCTTCTCGCTCACCATGGCTATCATCATTTTTGCTACCGTTATGTTCTACGCAGAGAAGGGGTCTTCAGCCAGCAAGTTCACCAGCATCCCTGCAGCCTTCTGGTACACCATCGTCACCATGACAACGCTAGGGTAGGTGGCATCATAGGAAATGGTGTGGAGGTTGGATATGGGTGGGTTGATTGTGATTGTTTGATACTTCAAAGGACTTGATATTGCTCTTTCTTTGATGGATATAGGAAGCTGATGTCTAACTGATTTGAAAAACTAAGTTGGTCTGTGAAATGGATATGACCAAAAGAATGAAGTACTAGGGGGTTTCTGGAAAATATTGATTATTGATCCAGACACTGACAACAATTGAAGTTTTACAGCTTCTCAATATAACAACCTTAAAAGTGCATGGTATAAATACATAATACAAAATAACAAAAACACTGTTTGGCCTCATAAATTATACACACACACACATACACACACACGTGTGTGTGTATGTGTGTGTTTCAGGAGATGCCTAGAAAGTGCTTCAATTTATTAAAATGAAGTTTCCATGTATATTGAACTATCACTTTCACATTCATTTTCTCTTTGAGGGCCCAAAATTTATGATAACTGTCACTATCAAAATTTTATAATATATGGGTACATTATAATATTATATGTTTTCATTATGGTTGGTAGGTTATCTTTTACCAAGGCTGATGAACCCTGCAAAATGTAGTGCAGTCATACTTAAAAGACTAGGTCCACAGTTTGAACAAACAAACAAAAAGCAGCATACAGCTGTTATCCCAACAGTTTTAGACTCTGAAGATCCCATCAGACATTGGCTCCACACAGTGTTCATTAAATACACATGGGCAATAGAGCGGTGTCCGATGAGACTGATGGTTTCTATGAGCCAGTTACATTGTAGAATTTTGGGTCCCAATTTCCTTCTAAAATTCTTTCCTTCATCCTTTTATTCAGAGGTGTGAAATTTTGCAAACCAAAGGAATATATTTTTATTCACATTGGTTTCTCAAATAGACTGTCAGGGCTAGAACTAAGATTTGTTTTGATGGTATAAATGAGGAAAAGTATGAAATGATTATGACTATTAATCAAACTGTACAGATGTTGCAGCATTTTTACCCACTAGAAAGACTAATAAAATAAAACAGAGCCAGTTTCTTTTATGAGTTCTTAGATAAGCCATGGAGAGATGTTAGTATTCTTTCTTTAGCTTTCTGCTACTTTCCTTGCATAGGTAATCAGCTCAATAAGGACTTGGTAATGGCAATAAGAAAGAAAGTTATTCCCAAGACTGCTTTTTAAATTTTGTGTTTCTGGCTCATTTAATTAGCTGCTTTAAATGACATTGTGGTTAAAGCCAACTTAGTTTTATTAGACATATTGTGTTGAACAGAATTCTTCATATTATGCTGTAGAGTAATGGAATATTTTATGTGACGAATTTATGGCTAAATTCATTAAGAAATTTTGCTGAGGTAACAATGCAATGCTTCTTATTTTGATTTTGTATCTCACATTCTTTAAACACATACTAGTAGATTTAAAGAATGATTTAGTGAACCCCACATCCCACTATTGCTTATTCCTCTTATCTGCTTGGTAATCTGGCAGATATGAAGAGGATGCAGAACACCAGAGCATTGCAGGTGCTTACCCTTCACCAGAGGAGTTTTGTTTATTTTTTTATTTTTTCATCTTGTTGTCTTTGTGTCACTTGAGATCACTATTGAAGGAAGACTTGGTGGGGCAAATTACTATCTTGACCTAAATTTGTTTATGCCAAAAGGAACACTCTGGTAAGAAGAAAACAAGGAATAAACATCTAAAGGAAGTTTACTTCTAACATTTTGATGATGTGACAGTTTTTTTTTTTTTGTGATCACAGTCATCTTAGTTGTAGATATTGTCTAGGTGACTAAATGTAGGTATTGTTACTAAGAATAGTGACAAGTTGAGAATATCAACTAACAGTTTTATTCTGGAATTGAAAAGTTAGTATTAACATTTACTTCTGGAAATGACTTTGAATTTGTACTCTGTCTTGAATTTGATGTTCATTTTAAGAAAAATAGGAAAATGCTAAAGTGTCAATGGCAATTTTATTATACAAGTAAGATGCATATAACTATTCCCACAGGCACTTTCTCTGAATTGAGAAGCAAAACTGGAGTTTCTTTTGGAACTGTTTCACTGAAGCTGAAAGTTTTAATTCTAAGAAATTAAGCAAATTAATAATTCTGATGACAACCAGCAATCATGCTTGTAAAGTGTTCATGCATTCAAATTGAGAATATATATGGATATCTATCAACATATATTTTATATAATATAGCAAAATTTCTTAGCATAATGTCTTTAATTTCTCATCACAACATATTTATCACACACTTTAATTTTCTAAAGAAATATATTCTTGAAAATCTTGACTTATTTGAAGTGTCCTATCTTTTATTTCTTTGTGCTTCTACACCTTTATTTAAGAGTAGTAAATTCTCAACAATTCATTCTCCACATTATCTTCTGTGCTACAGTTTTAGAAGATCATAAACTTCCTGGATGATATTATGCTACAGTTTTATTTAATATCTAACTATTCTTGATTGACGAGCAATAATTTTCCACTTAAGTTTCAAAGTTTTGTTTATGTAATGCTTGTTTTTAATGAAGCTAATGTTCATTAATTAATAATATCAAATATGAAGACATTATCCCTAACAATATACATCAAAGGTTCTGGGTCTGGGAATGTAGCTCTGTTGGGAGATTGCTTCATGAGCCTGTGCCAAAGACCTGGGTTTGATTTACAGCATCACAGAAAGTGGCATTACAATTAATGCCTATAATCTCAGCACTGGGGAGGTGGAAGAAGTGACCTTCCTTGGCTACATAGGAAGTTTGAAGTCAGCCTGGGACGCATGAGGCCCTGATGTGGAAAAATAAAAATCATAACTAGTATTAGTACTGTTTATGTGAGAATAAATAACCAGAAGCTTTGGTATGCAGGTCTAGCTGAATCACATTCTACTTCTGAGGTCACAGTAGTCAATATCAAGTTGGGTTTAAGAACTAAAAATATAAATGTGTCTGTCATAGAATTATCATGTGTTCACCTCATCAGTTTCTGCACCCTCAAATATCATTTATATCATTACACTGAAACTTGACCAAGATTTTATACAAGAATTTGATCTGCCAGTGAAATGAATACTGTAAAATGTAAAGACTTACCACATATTTGTTTTAAGTAAAGTGGGAAATGTCAATAAAAAAACTTTAACTACCAACAAAAGAAAGTCAGAAATATTTTACATGTTTAAATGAAGTGACTATGCATTTCAGTAACATCATCCCATACTTTTCTTTTTAAACATATTTGTTAACCTCCACATGACCATGGTTACAACTTTTACACTCTCTTTACCCCTCATCCACTTTCCATGATGTAAACTCATCATTGCTTAAACACTCTCAGTATAAACAAAAAAGAACCTCTTTAATTTTTTTGCAAAAGCCTTTAGAAGGTTGTGTATAGTTGATAATTTTCATTCATGTGGTTGTAGGTGAAACAGGGTCCAGGGGTTTAGAAAAGTCTTTGAACCCCAAAGTCTAGGTTCGTGTCTACTTTTAATCAAAAAATTGAGTAAAATAACCCTGAGAAGTATAATTATTAAATTATTATATTTATTGAGGGAAGTACAGAACCAAAGAAAGGTAAATGAATATACCCACATGACCTAAGAGCCCACGTGGTGGGCCTGGAAAACCCTACAGAGGACAGAAACGAAAGTACAAAGGGCTTCTTCCATGTTCATGGAAGGAGGGGGTCAAAAGCTCATGTGAGAAGGAAGGTTTAGGAGGTTGTCCCTTCATCTCAGCCCAGCTGGTGCTGGGGAACTCACCAAAACTGGAAGTTCCTGAGTGGTCAGGCAGCCAAGAGAAAGAGAGAGAGAGAGAGAGAGAGAGAGAGAGACAGAGAGACAGAGACAAAAGCGTGAGAGAGAGACAGATCGTCATTCCTCTGGTAAAACATATTGATAACGTTATGGTGGTGGGTTTCACCTTCTGGCTAAGGTGAGCTAGAGAGAGACCATTGCTTACTCTGGGCAAGATCCTAGCTCAGGAAGAAGGTAGCAGGACACCAAGTTCTAGGGTCTAAGCTTGACCAACCACAATGTCAGGCTTCTAGAAAAAGTCCTCCCTCCCAAGGGAGGGGCTTAGGTATAAAACAACAACAACAACAACAACAACAAAACCACAAAACCGGTCTAGGGAACTAGGAAAGAGATAAGACATCAGATCATCTTTTAATCTCTAGCAAGTGCAGACCTTCCTGCCTTTGCAGGGATCCAGCCACCCTAACAAACCAAGCTGACTCTCTTATAAGTACATTTACTAAAATTACAACATTTACAAATGTTTACCAACAACAATCAAAAATTACTTTGTAAAACATTCTTCAATGCAGTCATGCCTCAGTTTACCATTCTACATCACATTTATGACTTGGAAGTTGGAAGAGATTTGTGGGTGGCACAATGAATACTTTGAGGAGTGATCACTATGCTAGGTAATATTTATATTTTTGTCACAACGCATACCACATAGATAGTTTTTAAAGAGGCAATTATATTGCTCACAACATAAATGGGGTATGTACATACTTAAAACACCTCAAAATGGGGCTGGAGAGATAGCTTAGTGGTTAAGGTGCTTGCCTGTGAAGGCTAAGGACCCATGTTTGACTCTCCAAGGCCCATATAAACCAGACACACAAGGTGATGCACTCACACAAGGTTGCACATGTGCACCAGGTGGCACATGAGTATGGAGTTCCATTGCAGTGGCTGGAGGCCCTGGCACACCAATTCTCTTCCTTCTTTCCTTCTTTCTTTCTTTCTCTCTCTTAAAAAATAAGCCCTCAGAAATGTCATTTTTAAAAGTATTATATTTTTACTTAAGCAAGAGTAAGGGGGGCAGAGAGAGAGAGAGAGAGAGAGGGAGGGAGGGAGGGAGGGAAGGAGGGAGGAAAGGAGGGAGGGAGGGAGAGAGAATGGGCACACCAAGGCTTCCAGCCTCTGTAAACAAACTCCATGTGTATGTGCCACCTTGTGCATCTGGCTTACATGGGTACTGGGAAATTGAACTGAGGTCCTTTGGCTTTGCAGGCAAGTGCCTTAACTGCTAAACCATCTCTCCAGCCCCAGAAATGTCATTTCTGTGATCCATACTACTTCTTTACTTTTCCAAAAAAAGTTTACTATATGCGAAGAATAAAAGCTGCTATGTGGCATTTTTGTAAAGTTCATGTTTAGGATGAAATGTTGTTTCTCAGCTACATAAATCACATTCTGATTTCTGAAGAAATTTGTAAATCTATAAAGTTTATCTATGTTGTATAGCCACTTGGTATGTATCAGATAGAATTACAGTTTTGTTCATGAAAATTTAGTGTAGATATCTATTTTTATTGCTTTCACAAACGAAACCTATCAGATTTTAATTTAATATGTGAAATGAATTATGATTCCTTTGTTTGTTTGTGTTATGAAATAGGGTCTCATCTAGCCAAGGCTGGCCTCAAATTCCCTGTGTAGCTGAGCCTGACTTTGAACTTCTAATTCTTTTGTATCTACCTCCCAAATGTTAGTATTTCCTAACAATGTATTATTTTTCCTTAGAATGACATAATTTGAAGCAAATTTATCATACATATGTGATCATATCCATACTATGATAATATTATTAGATATATATTATTGCAAAGAAGAATTAAAATACTTTTAAATGTCATCTTCTGTCTATCTTCCACTACTTACGTACATAGTTCTGGGGCATATTGGGGCTGTTGTATTACAAAGTAATATATGTAAAGACTTTAAGTTGACTCAGCCATTATGAAAAATGTATGAAATTATTTTCCCTGTGCCATCTTCTCTACATAAATATTGCTAATGTGTTAATCTGAAAATCTTTAAAAGGTTAGAAGCACACCCATTCATCTTTCTGGAAAAGAGTTATACTGTGGATAATACCCATATTTTATTTGGCATAATCTAACATAAGTATATGAAGTTCTTTAGAGAGAATGTTAATTATTAGAAGTTGACATGGATTTTTAAAGAAACCTAGAAAAATATGTTATAAAATTTTCACCTCTTAGAATTAAAAACAAAGTCATTATAAGTAATTTCATTGTATTTTACTTTGTGATTTGAATTAGAAATATTTGAGAGGGTATTTATTTATTTGAAAGAGAGAGAGAATGGGTATGCCAGAGCCTCCAACCACTGCAAATGATCTCCAGACACATGCACCACTTTGTGCCTCTGGCTTATGTGGATTCTGGTGACTTGAACCTGAGCCCATTGGCTTTGCAAGCAAGTGTGCCTTAACTGATAAGCCATCCCTCCAGCCAAAGTATTTCTTAAATGTGTATATTAACATCTAATACCTAGAGCTTTGGTATTCACTTGGTCAACAGAGTGAACTATGTCATAAAATATTGTATGCATTCTTTCAACAAAATATCTTACAGAAGGGAGTATTTTCTAATTTTCAGTGGGTCTGCCATATTATTGAATTTTTTCCATTTCTATTTAGAATACCAATTGATTTTTATACTTTTTTATAAGATAAAATTATATCTTTTAGTTCTTAACTTTCCTCTCAATTATATTTTTATTTGAATTTATGAAACTCGACTTTATGCCTTTGCTTTTTTATGAAGTAAGATCTTGGAATAGCTCAGGCTAACCAGAAACTCACTCTGTGACCCAGGGTGGCTTCAAACCCATTGTGATCCTACTACCTCAGCCTTCTGAATGCTGGAATTACATGCGTACACCACTATGGCAAATTTTTGGTCTGTATTTGCACATGTGTGTGTGTCCACATGCATATGTATATATGCAGATGAATGTGCACATGACTGTGGAGGTGGAGACCAAAATACAACCTCGTGTATCATTCATCAGGTACACTATCCACCTGTGTTTAAGAAGGGTGCTTCATTGTCATGAAGCTCATCAATGAAACTACACTAGCTAGCATGTGAGTTCTGGAGATTTGCCTGTCTCCAACACTGGCATTAGAGGTATGTGCCAACGTGCCTGACATTCTGCATGGGTTCTAGTGTTTGAATTTGGGTCCTTATGCTTGAAAGAGAAGCAGTTTACTGACAAAACTATTTCTCAATCCCACCCCACATTTTTTGTTTGTTTTGACATAGAGTTTCTTGTATCTCAGGCTGGCTTCAAATTTGCTTGTGTAGCTGATGACAGTTCTGAACTCCTGAACTTCCTGTCTCCACATCCCAAGTGTTTGGATTATAGGTTAGCACCTCTAAACGTGCCTTGAGGTTGAAATATTTTATTACCTTATTGCTCAATTCTTAGTGGAAAAAAAACAGCTCTCAATTATTGAGAAAAAACAATAATTTTTCTTGTATAAAATTTTGCAGTTTACTTATAGTTACCCAATCAAATAGTAGCAGTAATTTTTGAAAATTTACTTTTATACTCTTCTTGTTTGTGAAATTCTGCAAACATCATTTAGAGATGTGCTATAGTAATTATATGGGGGAATGCATCTGATGGTATAAAAAGAAAAACTTAAATTAAGTTTGTTATTTATTCCAGTTCATTTTCCCCATTTATCAGCTCTGTAATTCATCCTTCATATTTTTTACAATTACTCATGTCTCTGCATTTATTTACACAGCCCAGAAGTCTATCATGAAAATGTGCCCTCACCATCATACAACCATGTATTGTTCAGTGAACTTGTAGGTCAAATGGAGCAAACTTCTTAATGATACCTGGCCTAATGTAAATGAAAGAAAACAGATATACTGCCTAAATTATCTAGAAAGAGTAGGTCTTTGAGTTGTTGAAAATGTACAATTCAACCTCTCTTTCATTGGAAAAATGAGAATGGTGAACAGAACATTCATTGGAAAGAGGTATTATTTTTTTTCTCTCAAAGCTATAATAAAAATTCATTATTTCCTTCTCCAACACTATCTTTTATTATTCGTATCATTTTCTGAGCCAAAAGTACACTCACAACCACACACACACATAAACACACACACACACACACACACATGTATACACAGGGTGGGGGGGAGAGAGAGAAAGAAAGAAAAAGAAAGAAACAGAGAGAGAGAGAGAGAGAGAGAGAGAGAGAGAGAGAGAGAGAGAGAGAGAACACCTCACTAGCTCCTCATTAGCTACATTTAGTAGTGTGGGATATTGTGCAGTATTGAAAAGCAGTCCAGGGAGAGGCATCCTCTCTTCTTTTCTGTGCACTATTGCAGGGCTCTTTGCTTTAGACAATTACATTTGATTGTTTTGCCCTTTAGTTTTCCCTTTTGGGAGTCAGCCTTTACAATAATCTTCTCCATGAAGACGTCTCAAACTTCTCAAATAGATGTATCTTATTTAGTTGGAATTACAATTGATTTTAGTAAGTGCTGTTTTACATTTATTTTATGGTATTATTTCTTTCTTTCCTAACTAGATTCAAAGGCTTTTAAGTTGTGAGTATATAACATTTGAGGAACAATTTTCCCAGGTCATTGTTTGAATGCAGTAAAAGATTTGTTAATATGATATTCAGTGAGATGAGACATACATAGCACATAGAGGCTTTTAGACATGTAGCAAAGTATCTCAGTTCTCAAAATGCGGTAATCTGCTAACACAAATCAAATGTGTGCATTGTTCAAGGCCAAACTATTTAAATTTACTGAGAATGTTGACTTCTAATGCACTCTATTTACCTTTTGTATTTCTTTTTTTGATGATAGGGGCTATGAAATATCTTTAGTTTTTCATCCATAAATAATGTTCCTCTATTGATTGGATTAGTGTCTGTCAATGGTTCTTTCCTTATTCAGTTCTTTGTGGCAAAGGCTAGATGAATTCTAAATGCCTCTGGGGAGCTGATGGTATACCTCATAACACAAGTGAGTCAAAAAAGAAATACACTACCTTCTTTCCAACCCAGTTCCCCTTTAAATATGAGATGCCAGCGACCAAAATGTGTCTTGATGACTCCTCACCACAGAAAAGCTATTCTTTCTCTTACCCAGTAGTAGCTTAGGCTGACATTTCTTTTCTTCTTCCACATTTACTAATTTGCATAAAAGTAGTGACCTGTTGTCTGCAGATGATGGATATGATAGATATGATTGTTACTAGAAAGAAGCACACCTTATAGAAGATTTAACAGTAAGTTATAAAATGTAAATAGGAATGCAAGTATATATATCCAGACATAGTAACATTTCTTTTGCCTTGGAAATTTGACAAGTTAGTTATGTAAAGAATATCTGAATCACAAAATTGTGGGGAGAGTAAAGTTATCAGAAGTTAATAATGAGAAAAAAATAACATTGAAAGAGTAGGTTGGCAGCTAAAATAATGTCAAGTGGGATGAAAAGGTTTTGTTCTAAAAGTAAAATTCTTCCCCTCCTTTTATATGTGGATGCAATTCACTCATTTTGTTCACTTTTAAGAATACATTAATAGTGCTTTTGGAAATCAAGAATAATACCAGTGTCATATCCTCTCAGGAAATCAAGCTGTAGCCTTCAGAGTTCAGTTCTATTTACCAGATTTGTTGGTCACTTACTACCCATCATTGACTCAGCGGCAAACATTTTCCTAACTTTCCAGTGTTAAGAACCATACAGATTGGGAATTGTGGAGAGGTAGAAAATAGATATATAAATAGGTAATATAAAGCCTGCTGCCCACATTTTTGTGAAATAAATAAATCCATACCAGAAATCCACTATTTTGGAGACAGGGAGAGAAGGCCTTTCCAACATGATGCCACTTGAGCCAATGGGTAACTCAAGGGATGAAATGAAGATGTCGATAACAGATTGAAGAACTTTAGAGGAAGAAAGAAGTAGAGGTTAAGTAGAGCCCTTACCAAAATTCTGCAGACAAGAAGAATTTCAGACTTTTTTCAGATTTTTAAATCTTATAAATGTATAATATATTGGATATAAACAACCTAAATCTAAGGAAGAAATTTATTTATTTTGTATGTACATATTCCCACTAAACCAGAGGTAATTTTGTATGATACCTGTAGCTCACTTGTGTTTTGACCGATGTGCTGTGTTAGGTCAGATGCAAAATTTTCCCTCTGGGACATCATGATGACACTGAAAAGCTTTATGGCATTTTGATTTTTGATTTTCAACTTAGGAATATTTAATGCACACAGTGTTCTCATAGTGTAGGGCGTGTTTTATACTAAGGCTGATGTAATTGAAATAAACAGAGTGAAGGGCTCAGAGCAAATGGGACCTAAGAATATTTAGGATAAAATGATATGACATTGCACTCCACAGTGAAGACCATTGGGATCTCCTATTAGCTTCAGCAGCTAGATTTAACATTGTAATATGTTTTCTAGTATTGAAAAGAGACCAGGAATGGATCATCATCTCCTTATTTCTGTGCACATTCTCCAGATTTTTGCTCCAGAGAATTCCATTTGAACATTTTACCCTTTAGTTTTTCCCCTCTGAGGGTCAGCCTTTACACTGACCTTCTTCACAAGCCCTTTCAAATTCCCAAGCCTCCATCCTCTCTAGTTAGAATTGTACTTGATGTTGGTAAATGCTACTCTGTATAATTTATAGTTTGACTCCTTGCCTTCCTAAATTGAAAGCCTTTTGAGGTTGTCATGCATACTTTGGTGGAGTGATTTTCCTAGTTCATTGCTCAGTTATAGAAAAAGATTTATGTAAATGCATTGCTGGTATGGAGTGAGATGATAACTTGCCTCAGAGCTGCATTACAGAGCATCTCAAGAAGAGCACTGCTAGATGAATCCAAGGCAAATTCAGGTGAAAGAGATGAGGGCAGGAGACTTTACAGGGAAGTGGGCATGGTAGGGATATGTTGTGTTGCTGTTTTGAAATGAGTGTAAACTCATTTGGGTAAAGGTATGTAACATTTTAAAATCAATTTCTTTACAGTGTAAAAATTTTACAAATGGTTAAAATTTGTAACCAGTTATTTACAAGATTATCTAAAACTGAAGTATTTTTAATACTACATAATAAAATCACTCTTAATTGGTTAAACTAGTTAAAATTGAAAAAAAAAAAAGAATTCCAGATTTTTGCTTAAAAGGTAAAGCTGATGCTCAATAGAGGTAGAGTCTACTGACGCTGACAGGTTAATTCTTTAATTTTCAATATAGATTTGAAGATTAGCAGCTGTCAGTTCTAATAATAGTGCTTGAGAATATCACACTCATGTTGAATTATACTTAAAGGATTTCTATTCCTTTTTTTTTTTCTCACTTTGCAGTAGGTATGCGCATCTCTTTTCCAGGTGTTTTACTATTTTTTTGTGAAGTTGAAAGAGAAAATGACTTACGTGCCTTGAAATCTGTGAACATTACCATAAAACATGTGTTTTTCAGTGGAAATCAAATCGGAAACATGAATGTGACAGCCGACTAATGAAAACTTACAGATGTAATGCTTTGATAAGATCCATGAAGCTGAGGATTAAATGTGATCACAAGCAAGTGATTGGAGATGCAGATTCAGAAGAATAATAATTGAGTTGACATAATATATTGCATGTATATACACGTTTTAACATCATAAAAATATATAATGAGTTAACAAAAATACATATATATAATGACATAAAATGTACATATGTGTTGATCATCATAAAAATACACATGCAAATATGCTTAGAACTAGGGAAATTCAATATGTTGTCTCACTGAAGCATGCTGTATTCAGTAAAACATCTTTCCTCCAGATAATATTGCATTCCATCCCAGCATTCTGGATAGAGGCTGAGTTACTGATGGAGCATGCAAAGGTTCATAAAACTTATCATAAAGGAAAATTTCTTGATATTTCCTGGTCTTTGTATGTCATATAGTTGGATAGTGACAGTTACCCTCTCATAATCTTTCTCCATTTACTATTTTAGAGGAAGACTTTGTTTTTATCCTTCATGCTTCAGAAAATAAGTCTATCTAACTCTATTCACTTTTAATGCATTTAGGAAAATATCATGTATATTGATTTATATAATACTTTTATATAATACTTAGGAATTTATTAAAAGTTTTTCTAGTTCTTAGAAAATGTGTTTTGGGATTGAAAAAATTGCATATATCATATGCTTCCTAAATTAAATCAAACGAATATTATATATTAAATGATTTATTGAGTCAGAAAAGAGCATATCCTATGTGCTCTTGCAAGTGGTTCCTTTTACCTTTTAGTCTAAGAATTTGCATTCGCAGTACTCTATACAAATTCTTTTACAGAAACATCTCAGTTTTTAAGTACTTCTTTTCCCTCTCTCTCTCTCTCTCTCTCTCTCTCTCTCTCTCTGTGTGTGTGTGTGTGTGTGTGTCTGTGAGCGTGAGAGCACATTTGCACAATTATATATTCCTTGTGTACATAATGTGGAGACCAGACAAAAATGTCAGGTGTCTTCCTCTATCACTTCTCAGTCTTATTTCCCTGATACAGAGGTTCTCCCTAAACATGGTGATCTTTGTTTATTGGGAATTAAGTCCCAGTGATCTTCCTGTCTCTGCTCCCCTCAGCATTGAGGATATAGAAATGTGTCACCATGCCTCATTTTTGACATGGGTGCTGGGAATCAAATTTAGATGGATTCCTTCAAAAGCTCCTACCTGCTAAGCCATCTCCCCAGCCTTAATATCAAAGTTAATATTCAAAAAAATTGAAGTGAAGCACACTGAGTTTGTACACAATTCCAGAACTAGTTAGTAACCTGAGCTAGATATCAGGAATTTTTTATTGAGCTCTAATGTCTTACTCTAACAAAATACCCTGAAAGGCTTTCACCCTCATCTTTGCTTTTTTACTCTATATCTATGTTCATCATTATAAAAATTATTTCAAGCATAATTGAAATAAATACAAGCAATTCTAACAGTTTTTTCACAGAATAATTAAGATTCTGATAGGGACTTCATTTCATATGTATTTTTAACATAGTAAGTGACTATACTATAGTAACATAGAAAAACAAATTCATTTAATAAGTTTCATTTTATCATTTTTCTTTCTAATCTGTTGTGTTAAATCTTATTAAAAAGTGAAAGGAATTTCTTGCTGAGCTGAAGATTTTAACCTTAAATCATAGATAGTGACCTAAAATTATGGTTTTGTTTATCCCAATATTAACAGTGTTGAAAATATGCTGAGAAATCTGTGTGAAAATACTTTATTTGAATTTTTTGGGTCTGAAGAACATAACTATAAATTCAAAAGTTATAATAGATACTATTTATTTCACAGATTCACAATTTGCTTCCTTTGTTAAATAAACATAAGTGTTAAGGACCAAGGATCTGTAAGAAATTGTGAAAATAGACATTATTCTTTAGAATATACTTTGAGATGGTAATCTCAAGCTCACTTAATCACTGCTTTGAAAGACACACAAAATACTATTTTAATCCTGGGAATTACAAAGGTCAAAATACTACCTTTAATTACCTCGAATTTGTAAAATGTTAGTATGTTGAAAAATTAGGTAGTAAGCAAAAACTTATAACATTTTAGGATAAATTTTCATGATGGAGCTAAATTAGTTATCTAGCCCTGGCACTTCAGCCAAGCCACACCTGAAACCACAGAGGAATTGAGGAGATGAGCATGAGCGCCGCTTGCATGCTAAACCTGACCATCAGTGCAGGGTGTAGGAGACAGACCCCGAGGATATTCAACACCTACCAAAGCAAAGATCCAAAGGCTCCTAAGAGCATATCATTGAAGTATACTTAAAACCCACCCACCATGGCTCAGGAAATTTGGCAGAAGAGGGGGCAGAAAGATTGTAAGAGCCACTGGTTGAGACATCATGCTCAGAGGCATTCTCTCCCCCCAAAATAACTGACTGCTGCTCTCACAATACATAAATAACAACCCCACTACACTGAGGGAGGCTTCCCATTGGAATGGGGGCAGGGACAAGGGAAAAGACGGTACCAACACATAATGTATCTATACAAAATATGTTATTAGTAACAATAAATAAAACTGAAAAAGGAGGACTTATAGTTTAATATATATTTTTAAAAGCTAAGCATTTTTCAGATAAAATATTTATCACCATTAATTTTACTACAGGTACAGTTAATTTTAGGTAATATTTATTTAAATAACTTCTTTTACTTATCAATGCATGATCCTCTTTACATGTTATTTACATACTCAATAAGGTTAATGATACAGTGTTGAAATGTGAGTCTGGAACATACGATGAAGCTCTAACATTGATAATGAACTTCCTCTACCCACATGCACTGCCTGCTCCCCTCAGATTACACTGTGTTGTTCTCTCCACTGAAGATCTACAGCATCCCATACTCTGTTGTGATCATTCTAAAAAAAAAAAAAATTAATTGCAATAGAAACTTGAATTTATGAAAGATTATGAGGTTGCATGAAGTCTTGAATTCCTTCATATAATATATCATCTTTATTTATACATTTCCCATGCATTCTGACTCATTTTCTGGCTGTTGTATAATGTCTTATTCTATTCTTCTGATGATGATAGGATGGTTTCAGGATTTTCTAAACAGATGTGCTATGTGATTTCTGACATGTATAGATGTTCATACTTTTTTTATAGTACTTGGAGTAAAAGTTATAGCTTATGTGTATGAGAGTTCATCCAAGAATGATTGTGTCAAAAATTTAAAAAGTTATCAAATAAACTTTTTACTAGGCCTTGTCCTAATTCTATGAAGCAAGTTATTAATATGAATAAATTATGTTTGTTTTCCATTGGGATTGCTTTTATTGTTACCTTCTTGAGCTAAAAGCTGTAAGTTTTACAACCATAATTTGTATTTACTTAACTCCATGTTTGTGATCAGATCCTATCCAAGTGCAGCAATATGAAAGACAGAAACTTTAAAACTGTCTTATAAGTTTTGGTTTACATATTCTTTTGGAATTTTCAACTACTGAAATGACATTAAAATGATTTTGTTTTATATGATGTTATGTTATAAAGTGTTCTCTGTGACTATTGCAAGGATGCATGCTAAAGATCATGTTGTTTCCATTAACTGTCAGCATATTAGAACGTTGCTGCAATGACAAAAAAAGTACTAATTGTAAGATGTCTCACCAGCATTCAGGAGGCGTAACCGACCTGTGAAAGAGGATAGAAGAACATATGCAAAAAAAAAAAAAAAATACCCCCTTCCAGGAAATTCTTAATTATGTATGTAACTAAAGTGAATATTATTTTAAATCTTTCACAAGCAGTTTTTGTCCATTTTCAATAAAAGACATTTGTTCTGGAAAGCATAATTAAGAGTCTATATATGTTGATCTGTTGTCTTTAAATGCAGAATTGCTGCCATTGTCTTTACTATTACACAAATTTGATAGAAAATGTTAGATGATAACACAATATACATTCTAATAAAAAAAGGAAATTAATTTCAAAAGTGATTATCAGCTCTTCTTTATGGAAATGGGGTACTTGTTCAGGGTTGGGACTTTTTTATAAATTTAGTACAGGACTTTATTATTTCCACATAAAGTATCAAAATACATTCATAATCCATTAAATGAAATATATTATTATTTTATTAAAATTCAGGGAGATAATTTTCATTTATGTAGCAAATGTGACAATATGTTCTAAAATACATTGCTTGAAACCAAACCAAATAAATTGAGAAATGACTTGACAGACCATTCATATTTCTTTCAGTTCTATTTCTTCTATATTTCTAACATTTTCCAAGGATTAATTTTCTGTATCTGTCGATATTACTTTAAATATTATTAAAATATGTAGAAATGTTTGATATGTGTATGTATACATATTTGTCCTTTACATAACATTCATTGAATATACATACACATATACACCCCTACACATGTATGATATTGTACATATGTATATATGTTGATATACACAGTCTGCCTGTTTATCAAGATAACAAATAAACTGCTTAAGATAATATATTTCTTATCTGGGCATGTGGGGGAATGGTAAAAGTACATTTCCTCATATATATGTTTGTTCATGTATATTTATATCTAGGGGAGTACATAGATGCTAGATTTTAAACTAGTTTAGAAAAACATATGTGCATTCCTTAGTGAAAAGAAAGTCTGTTATGGAGGATTTTTCTGTTATCCTCTGGGTCCTTTTATCTTATTGTTTTTCTATTTGCAGTTATTTTGCCAAACTTGTGTGTGTGTGTGTGTGTGTATGTCTGTGTGTATACAGTGGTCCTCCGTGTTCTTGCTCGCTGCTTGGGACGCTTCTCTTCCGTGGCTGGAGCAGAACCGTCAGGTGCTCTCTATAGATCTTCTGCCTGGTTTGGTTTTGACCCGGAGTCTCTTTCCTTGATTTTGGGGCTTGTGGGTCTCTGAAGATTCTGGGTTTCCTGTTCCCCTGAAGGACTGTAATCACAAGTGTGCTTAGCTATGTCCAACTACTTTCTTGGAGATCTTGAGATTGGAACTCTGGCGGTATCAGGACCCTTCAAGTCGCTCATGCTTATTATGCAGGAAGTTTACTTAATGAGAAATCTTCCCTGTCCTAAATTGATGTTTTTCTATTTCAAATTTTATTCCTTTGTATATTCACCTAAAATTAAGTTATATATAAAGAATTCTAGATACCTTTTGTATTTAACCATCAGTTCTCAGTACAGCAGCTTAATGAGATTGGTCAAATTACCTAAACTCAGTTATCTGAAATTTTATGTTTACAGAAAAAAAATTAAGGCTTTTGTTGAAATTATATGTAAACATATAAACTCATGAACTTTGCACATGGGTATGAAACAGTTGATTAATACATCATTGTTTTATTTAGTATATAGTTAAATATGGTAGTAAACCAGCACATATTCACCAAACATAAGCAAACGTGTTTAGTGGATCCCAGAAGTTCAATTAGGCAGAAAATAATGGACAAAGAATTATTTATTTATATTATGCTACAAGTTAGGTGATTTGCTATTTAGAAACTGGACATTGGCGTGAGGCACTAATGGTATTGTTATTGGTGTTAAAAGTTAAACAGTTGGGCTGGAGAGATGGCTTAGTGGTTAAGTGCTTGCCTGTAAAGCCTAAGGACCCTGGTTTGAGGCTTGATTCCCCAGGACTCATGTAAGCCAGATGCACAAGGGGGCACACACATCTGGAATTCATTAGCAGTGGCTGGAAGTCCTGGCATGCCCATTCTCTCTCTGTCTCCCTTTTTTTCTCTCTCTCTCTATCACTCTCAAATAAATAAAAATGAACAAAAAAATTAAAGTTGCTTAATTTGCATTAGCAAATTATAAAATCTTATGTTTGTGACAAATTTGTTTTGAAATGAGTTGCTTTGTATTCCTTCATGTTTTTTAATCTGCCAATTTTCAAATAATATTTAAAGAAATTTATTGTCACATCAACCAAAGTAATTATATAAGCAAGTGCCAGGGGGTAAAGATGAAAAGAACTTAATGAAAAATTGAAATTATATCAAACATACCTGACAATAGAAATAGTTTTAATTTTCTGGTAAGCCAAGAAAAGAAGAAAAGATACTGGTTCACAGGAACTTATCCAAGGTAAGAAAGATTTCACTTCCTATAGAAATTTTAAGAAGTCTTGAGATGAATTTGGCATGGAAGTATTTATATGAAGTTTATCTACCCACGTAGTGAACTTCTCTGCACTGTTATTTCCACAAAATATGTATAAGTATTTTTATCAGTTATTAATTTAATTGTAAATACTGATGGGGTATCATGTAGTATCTCACTACATGTTTACAATTTGTGGTAATAAAATCAGAGTAGGCATATTCCTATGTTTTTGTTTGCTTGTTTTGTATGGAACACATATGTGGTGTGGTGTGCTTGGTTTATTCATATGTGTGTGCAGATGTGTACACCCCATGAATGGAGACATGGAGGCCAGAGGAAATTGTTGGCGTTCTTCTTTAACTATCTCTATGTGTCCTTGAGACAGAGCCTTTCCACAGAGCTGTTATTCATTATGCATCCTAGTGATTCTATGGCCTCTGCTCTTCCCCACAAATCTCAGTGGATTGATGTTATAAATGTGTATGACCATGTCCAGTTTTTTACATAAGTCCAGCCTGAGAAGTTCAGATGCTTAGGAGACAAGCATATAACTACTGAGCCATCTCCCCAGCCCTTCATTTCTACTTTTTAAATATTTAAAAGTATTTGATTAACATATAGTAATTGTATGTACTTATGAGGTTTGGTGTGATATGCCAATACATACATACCACATACTGACTAACTCAGAGTATTTCATGTTTCTTTCTCCTAATCATTACTTGGTGTTTGAGCCTTTGAGTTATTACAGCTATTCATGAAATATATTGTTATTGTGGGCTATAGAGCTCTACTGTTCTGTTTAATATTATAATTTGTTATTTCCATCTAACTGTGAGTTGAGAACTCTTAAACACATCCTTCTATCACAATGTCTTCCTACCCTCCCCACCCTAAGAAAGTAATTATTCTACATTCAGACAACATTTTTAGCACTGGCATATGAAAGAGAACATATAGATCTTTTTTTTTTTCTGTGGGATTAATTTTGCCTAACAAAATGTTCTCAAGTGCCATACATTTGCTGCAGATGATAGGATAGTATTTCCTTATGATGGAACAGTATTGCACTGTGTGGGTATAGACCACATTTTCTTTATTAATTCATGAAGTAACAGAGCTACTAGGCCAATTCCATCTTAGCTGTTGTCAAATGTGCAATAATGAACATGGAAATGAATGTAGATATTTTTGATATGCTGTCAATTCTTTTGGATATACATAGAAGTGGGATTTCTTAGGGGTTTCTTTCTTTCTTTTTTCTTTTTCTTTTTTTGGCTATTATGTCTATACTCACTGACATTCCCACCAACACTGTATAGGAATTACCTTTTCTCCATATCCTTACATTTGTTTTTGTCTTTTATTTTTTCTAGTTTTTTTATTCGTCATTTGTGTGTGTGTGTGTGTGTGTGTGTGTGTGTGCATGCATGCGCGCGCATGTGCTTGGGCATGCTATAATGCACATGTGGAGGTCAGGGGACAAACTCAGGTGATTCTCCCCTCCTTTCATTCTTTTGAGATAGAGTGTTTTTTTTTTTTCCTGTTTCTGCTGCTGCTTGAGAGATTATAGATTCTTTTTGATCTGACTCCAGTTGCTATTGCCTCATTGAGGTTATAGGTGCATGCACCGCTTTGCATCCAGTTTTATATGGGTGTTGAAGAAGATTCACTCATATTGTTATGGTTGCCACGAAACACCTTTAACCACTGAGGCATCTCCTAAGAGGAGGAACAATAGGAAAATAGAGAGGGAGGGAGGTTGGGGAGCATAGGGGGACAGAAAAAGGTATGTAATTGGACTGTTACTTATAAGCCATCTCTCCAGCCCATAGGCAATTAAAAGAATATGCATTGTATGTGTTGACCATTCCCTCATTCTGTAGCAACTCCCACTACATGGACACCCACTGTATTATTTATTTATTTATTAGAGAGAGCTAGAGAAGGGGGGAGAGAGAGAGAGAGAGAGAGGAGAGAGAGAGAGAGAGAGAGAGAGACAGAGAGGGAGGGAGGGAGGGAGGGAGGGAGGGAGGGAGGGAGGGAGAGAGAATGTGCATGCCAGGGCCTCTAGCCACTGCAAACAAACTTCAAATGCATGTTCCACCTTCTATATCTGGCTTACTTGGGTCCTAGGCAATCAAACCTGGTTCCTTAGGCTTCATTGGTAAGGACCTTAGATGCTAAACCATCTCTGCAGCCCTGTATTATTTCTTTATCACATGTATTGATGGCCCCTTGTTTTATTGGGTTTTAAGACATAAATAAAATATGCTAAATGGTTATTCAACCAAATGGGAAGAATAAAACCAAAAGAAGTCCCCACCACTAAAACTTGTTAAGCTAAAACAGAGGGATAACAGAAAAATTGTGCCAGTACTTTTTATTAAACTTTGGACAACAAAAAGCAATATACCCTGTCCTGAGAAGCAGGTCTAAGATTTGATGCATAATTTTTTTCTGAAATAAAAAGATTCAATAATTAAACAAAAATCATGTACTCTCTGTCATGTATCTGAGCAGAGCAGGTGTCCCAATACAGAAACCTCGTGTTTCTTGCAAAGTTTTGAGCCACAATATAAACAAGCCCTCTTATCTTTTTGTGGAAAGGATAAGAGCATTTGCCAAGAAGGGCAGCTGTCCTTTCCCTGCACCAAAAGCCAGGCATAACATCAGCCAAGTACCACACGCATTGAGCTAAAGTTCTGTCCTGCTGTTTAAACTGTGAATGTTAAAACCAAAATAACTTTGTACTATTTTGTGGGATCTATTTTGGGCAGGTCTGAGATTCTTGTTCACCTTTCATTTGATTTAGAGAGATCTTTTATTGAAGAGCTACACACGCAATTTATATTTAATAAGTTGTCTCTAAAATTGCATTGCACTTCTGTTTATCTTTATTCTCCCTGGGAACCAAATAAGAAAAGAAACCCATGGTTCTATAATGCTCCACCCGAGACATTTGGTGTTTCAGGTGCTTGCAAACAAAAGTTCTCTCTTCAAAGAACTCTACACTCCAGTTAAAATCATTTCTGCAGGTTTTATAACAATGCCTAGAACCTTACTTCATGGGTCATAGTTGCTGAATATAGTATTATTACTTTTCTTCTTTTCACTATAGAGTTAAAGGCTTATTTAATTTTAGGAATTTTTGCCACCCACAATAGTTTTTTAGCTTTTTTTGAGCCTCACCTCCTCTTATAACCAAAATATCTATACACAGGAATGAAATGTCCATTTATGTAATCTTCAGCTCAACATATATTACAATTATACATAATATACATTTCTTGACTTTTGACACTGCTTTGACATAGTGATTGGTTCTTCTATACACCTATTTGGCCAAACCCTTATGCATTACCTTTGACTACTGACAGAAATCTCTCTCCTGCATTTCTGTGCCACTTCTCTCTTTTTTGTGATGCTGACCCCAAGATATTCATATCTGTCCTGAAGTATTCTGAGCTTCAGACAATAATTTCCTGATTTGTATCATCAGGAAATATTATTCACTTATCCTTTGTGGACAATCTACATAAGAAATAGTCATACAGAGAATATTTCCATAGCCATTGGAAAATAATTATTTTCAGAATATTGTGTTCTTATTACATTACTTAATACATCATACATTAAAAGCTTGTGCACATATATGGACATGCACACAGTGTTGCTTATCAACTCTGATAGAATTTAGATGCTTCTTGAGATACTGCTGAGAATTCTCAGTCTTATCCAGGGTCACTAGCCACAAGTAGCGGATAGTTTATAATTTACTTACATGGCATGAGCAAAGTCTCAATGGCAGAAATAAGCAGAACAGATTCTGGGCACAACTGGTAGATGTATTAAGCATTCAAACTCTCTTGAATATTGACTGGCTGAACAAAAATTTAGAATCACCTATCATCTTTTGAATCTTAATACATTCCACTGTGAATGGATATTAAGGCAATTGTTATTACATAAAATAACACATTCATTTATGAATTATATTTGCCTGTATACATATTTTTATTTATTTTTGTGTTTTGTCTAAATTAATAACAAATGAGTATTCATTGAATTAAAGAAAGAATGTGGCAATCTTTATGAATGTATAGCCATTTGACTAATTTAAAAGGTAGGAAAGTATACTTAAATAGAATTTATCTGAAGACATTCTAACCGATTTTCTATGGTCTTAACACATGAGCCCTCCTGTCGTCTATGGCATTTGTAATTGTGTTACCCCACCTCTCTGCAGACCATCTGTAACCATATCTTACCATTATTTTAAGATGACTACTTATTAGGTATTGAAGAAAATTATGGTGCTGCAATAGAATTGAACTTTCAAAATTATACTATTTAGTAGAAATGAATTCAAAGCCCAGAGACATAGGGAAATAGATGTACAATTATGTTCAAATATTAACATGTAAACATAGAGTGCATATTTCAATTAACTTGATATATTGACTGTACGTGCCAGACAATATACTTGGCACTGTGAAAAAAGATGTAAGTGTAGGAGATTAAGATGTGTGAAGATCTAGGATTTAGAAAGAAACTGTGACTTTAAATCTTGGCTGTTCTCACTCACTGACTCTGCAGAGGCTGGATGCTATATAAAATATATATTTGTGCTTATATGGAAATGTATAAGGAATGCTTTAATACACTGGATGACCAGTTTCTTTGACTAGAAAGGGGTATGTTAACTATCAAATATAGTCAAGCTTGAAAAATGTAAGGATATTTAAATATGGTTTATTTCCTCTTGCAACCTCCTTGTCTTCTTTTGGGCAAATGAGGATATGGAGATGTGTTGAAGCTCACTTCAGCTTGTTGTTTCTCTGCTTGTCTCCCTCTTGGTTTCTATTTTCTACTTCCTTCCCCTCTACCTCTCTCTTTCTGTCTCCTTCTCAGTCTCAAACATAAATAACCCATATTTTTCTTTACCTACTATGGTTTCAAATAACATATATCAGTTCATAGGGAATGGGGGGGAGGGCATCGAAGGGAAACATTAATCTGGACCCAAACGGCAATGGTACCATAAAATTCTACTTCCTAAAAGGCAGACCAAATGGGTGAACCTTCACTAGACCCTTACAGGAAACACCTGAACCACAATACACTGGAGAGGGTAGAATTAAATCTTATACATCTTCCCTCCCTCCCTCTCCCCCTCCCCCCCTCTCCTCTCTAACTATTGTATATTAGTTATGTTTTTCCTCATTTTCTTTGCAGTGTTATATTTGAAAATATTATCTAGTATTTGTTTAATATATATTTGTCATTTTAGAAGTAATTTTATTGAATGATAGTCTAACCACCCTAAGTATTTTGGTTGCATTTTGAGCAATACACACTTCCATGATAAAATTTTTGACTTCAACATCACTTTTCAGCTTTCCTAATACTCTTACCTACTTTGTTCTACTTAATTCTGATTCACTTGCAATGACTCTCCTTTGATTTCATGATGATGGTGAGTCATCCCATTCCATGACACATACATAACTTCAGGGATACTGTATTAGATGCAGGCATATATATGGGCTTTTCAAATCAATAGTCCTTTATATTCATAGAAATGCAGAATCTTGAAATTTAAATTTTCTTGTAGGTCATCTAGTTCAAATTTCAGGCATGTAGAGGTTCTCGTTACATTTATATAGCTTTCTATAAACTTTTAACATATTCTGTGTAATTGGGATTTTTAGAAGCCCATTTCTTCTGTAGCACAGCTCATTTTATTTAAAAGTTTGAAATTAAATGTGTATATCCTTCCATCATCTATTTATCCAAATCAGGTTTTTATGAATTTAAACTAAATACGTTTTCACTTTCACAACCTTTCCGAGGTGATAATTATGTCTGTCCTTGGGCTTTTCTTTGCTGGAGTTAGTTAGCCTCCCTAGTCATTCAGATATTACTGTGTATAATATAATTGCAGGACTCCTCATTGCCTTTGGTTTATGCCCATTGAAATTAATTTAGAGAATTCACTAGAATTCAAATCTACCGTTCAATCTACAGTATATTTCTCTGAATAGAATTCAAGTATATTACAGTGGATCAATTTTGTGAGATAAATAGTGCTTTTATTTTTACTTGAAATGCTATAACGCTATTCTGTCTCTGCTTTTAGTACACATTTTTAGAGCTGTCAGATTATCCAATCACCCCCTTTAGTTATTTTTATTTATTTTAAATTTTTAAATTGTTTTTTAAAAGAGGGAGGGAGAGAGGGAGAAGGAGAATCGGCATATCAGGTCCTCAGTCACTGCAATTAAAATTCATACTCTTGCATCACCTACTCAGCATATGCAACGTTGATCATGTCTCACTTTTGTGTGTCTATCTTACATGGGTTCTTGAGAGTCAAACCTGGATCCTTAGGCTTTTAGGCAAGTGCATTAACTGCTAAGCAATCTATCTCTCCAGTCCCTTATACTTTTGATATCCTGCTTATGAATAGGTTCTATGATTTTTATAAGACAAGTGCTTTCACCAACTAAGGAATGGAATCAAATCTATAATGTTTTGTTCAAATTCTTGCTATTATTTCATCATGTGATATAAAATACGTTGTTTGAGTCCGCAAGGCTCATCTGTTCACTTAATTGTAACCTAAAGGCATAAAGCAGTACACTGTACACAAAGAAATCTCCTTATCAGTTGAATTACTATTGAGATCATTATACCTAAAGTATCCATACAATACAGCCAGACATTAAATATCTAAGGCAACTGGGAGACATATTACAAATCCTAAATGAATTACTGCAGTACCATGGGCTCTCCTACTTGCATTGGACCACAAACTGAGTTTTATTCAGTTGTCTAATGAATTTTCCTTTAACAACCAAATGATTAAAAGAAAGCCCCCCTCCCTCCCTTCCCCCCTCACTCAAGCACACACATCCTCCTCCTTTTACTTGTTTGATCAAATTCATTCAAAAATATGAAATATGAATTGTCAGACTTGGGGGTGGTTCTGCTCAGTGGTCAAAGGTGTTTTCTTATAAATCCTGCTGATGGTTTCAACTCCTCAGTACCCACATATTGCCAGATGAACTAAGTCATACATGTATATGGAGTATATTTTCAGTAGCAAGTGGCTTTTGCACACTGATCTTCACTCTTTCTCCACTCACAAATAAACAAATAAACTTTTTTTTAAGAAAAATGCTTGCAATAGCAGTGGTTCTAATCAGAATAGATGTTCTCACATAATGAGTAATTACCTGAGGCTTCACTACACCTAGCTGTGCTTTACATAAATAGTGTGTGATTATGTGTGAATATATAATATAGGCATTATCTTTATCTTGTGGGAAAACAAATATAACTCAGAAATGGTTAATGTTGGTTTTATCTTTCTCCAAAATGTTAAGAGTACATTATTTTCAGATATGCATAGACATGGGAATTATTTATACTTATCAAATCATTATTAACAGTAAGGCAAGCTGCAAGGCTAGGGACAGAAATGCTACAAGCTTGTCTCAAAGTATATGAAGACTGGAATGGGCAGAACTAGGTTTCCTGGTCACTATCCTAATACAGTATATATATTTTTTCTTTTGTGAGGATGATTATGCCACTAGCTTGATATGTAAATATTGTATGCCTGTGTTTGTAATACATAAAGTTTAAGATTTCTAATTGAAGTCAATCAAGGTGCAAACAAGATCCCTATTTCAGCCTTTCTATGGTAGTTTAGTGGAAAGAAGGGTAAGTTCCATGCCTTTTTGAAATATTCTGTAGAAGGAAAATATCCTTGAAGAAGTTTTCTTTCAACTTCTGTTTAGTACTTGACATCCAAGCATCATTAAAATAATGCATTTCTAGATAAAAATCCATTAATTGTATCAGCAATAAGTGGAACTTATGTTGACCACAAGAAGATGGTTGTAGACTGTGCCTACTAGTCACTTCAGATTTGCTGAACGTGTATCATGTTTGAAAATGATATCAATGCTCTCTATATAATTGGACAAGCAATATTTATTAACATAATTAAGTATTTTCCTCCTATAGTTATATTTCTTTATCATATAATCTCTTTTTACTTATTTATTAGAGACAAAGAGAGGGAGAGAAAGAAAAAGAATGAGACTTTTAGCTACTGCAAACAAATTCCAGATCACTATATCTGATTATAGTTAGTGACATATAAATATACATGTATGATTATAAAATACATAAAAGCATTTCATTTAATTTAAAAAAAATTTCAATAGAAGATATATATGGTATTGCAGTCAAGTTCACCTTACTGGCAGAAATTACCCTACCAAGAGCAGCTTGTGGGAATTAAAAAAAAAAAAAGGTTCATAGACTCAAGGGGAAGCTCCACAATGGCAGGGGAAAATGATGGCATGAGCAGCTGGTGGACATCGCCCCCAACCAACATCAGGTGGACAATAGCAACAGGAGTGTGTGCCAAACACTGACAAGGGGAAACTGGCTATAATGCCCATAAGCCTGTCCCCAACAATACACTCCCTCCAGGAGGTGTTAATTCCCAAATATCTGTAAGTTTGTAACCTAGCATTCACAACACCTAAATTTATGGGAAACACCTGAATCAAAGCCACCACATTCCACCATTGGCCCCCATAAACTGATAACCACCCATGATGAAAAATGCAATGCATTCAGTCCAACTTTAAAAGTCCCCAGAGTTTTTATCAATCACAATAATGTTCAAACATCCTCAGAATCCAAGATCTTTTAACTGAGCCATAATACCAAAAATTCCCCCAAGACATAGTGGCATAGAATATACATTCACACTGAAAAATATGGCATTGGGCAAAACAAAGAAATATTCAACCACTACAAGCTTTAAACAGGGCAAACATCAAACTCTGTAGCTCCAAGGCCACTAGTCAGTGACAAATCTCCATGTTAGATTCTAACCAGCAACAAGTCTCTGGTGTTTCAATACCAGCCCTCCAGCTAGGCTGCTCACAGTCTTGGAAAACTTCATCCAGGACTGGCAACTTTCCTTAGAAGGTATTGAATGGCCCTAGCATCTCCACCGGATCTCCACTGCAACTCACAGTTCATTCTCATGGCTCCATCGCATCTTCCTGCAGGCATCCAGCAAACCTGCTTCTCACTTCCATTGGCCATTTCCAAAACACAAGACTGCTTTGCAAACATAATGACCCTTGCTTTCCTGCATTTATTATGCTCTACAATACCAGGTGGGCTGCCAATCTGTTAACCCAGGGAAGGGTAAAGAAGACTTTGAGGAACAGGACCCTCCTTCAACCTCAAACCACTTCAAAAGACTGTGTTCTTTCTGTTATCCCAGTGCAGGTCAGCTGGCCCCATCTCAATGGTTGCAATCTCTCATACAATTTCAGCTGAACAGGCAGCATTTCAGCCCAAAATTTTCTTCCTATGCCATATCCCTCTGCACACACTAGTCCATATCTACACATTGCAACTCTGCACAAGTTCTCAGGACACAGGCATAACAGCAAGCCTCTCACACAAATTGCTTCTAAGCCCAGTCCAGTCAAAGCTGTTCTATACCCTCATAAGCCAAATCTCACAGTCCTTAGTTCTGATGCACTCAGTTGTTTCAACTCTGACCAGAATAGTCCATCAAGCTGTACTTACAGCACTGCAAGGTGGTCTTTTAGGCAAAGATTTCAAATCCTTCCACATTCTTCTAGAAAATAAGCTGCAAAAAGCCAAAGCCACACAGCCAGGTGTCTAGCAGCAAATGACACTACTCCTAGGGATCAACATTACTGCTGCCGTCATGTTAGTATTGCTGGCAGAAATCACCTGACCAAGAGCAGCTTGTGGGTTAAAAGGTTTATTTTGGCTTACCAACTCAAGGGGAAGCTCCATGATGGCAGGGAAAATGATGGCATAAGCAGAGGGTGGTTATCACCCTCTGGCCAACCTCAGTTGGACAATAGCAACAGGAGAGTGTGCCAAACACTGGCAAGGAAAACTAGCTATAATACCTATAAGCATGCCAACAATATACTGCTGTCAGGAGGTGTTAATTCCCTAAATATCCATCAGCTGGCAACCTAGAATTCAGAATATCTAAATTTATTGGGACATACCCAAATCAAAATACCACATATGAGTTATAGAATGTTTTCAAATTTATTGAACATTAATTAGGCCTTGTTTACAAACCATTTATGGGCCTGTAGAGATGGATTAGTGGTTAATGCACTGACCTACAAAACCAAATGACCCAGTTTCAATTCCCCAGGAACAGAGTAAGCCAGATACACAATGGGGCACATGCATCTGGAGCTCGTTAGCAGTGGCTGAATATCCTGGCATGCCCATTCTCTCTCTCTCTCCCTGCTGATTTTTTCTGTCTCTCAAATAAGTAAGAAAATGTTTTTCTAAAATAAAGCCACTTATAAAATGAAATATATGTTACATAGCATTAAATGTGGTGAATATTTATATGAAAGTATCCTTGTTAAGACCTTGTGCTGTGATTATATATTAATCTTCTTTACATCCCTATATAGGCATACAGATATATTAATACATGAATGTGTCTGTACACATGCGGACATAGAAATAAAACACATTTGCAATGTATCTATGTACCTTTATGCTGAACTCTATCTTATAAACTCTGAAAGGTCAGGACCGGTCTCAGACTTGATTTGTTCTCTTCTCTGAGCAATGAATACATTATTTGTCTGATTTTTATGCTTCTTTTGGTGAGAATATGCAGTATTCTATTTATAAAGAAGAATTGTCCTGACATGGAGATAATGATTTTCAATATGTAACACTAAGAATTCATATTGATGCTAAGGAAGTGAACTTAATAATACATCCATTTATTTCAGCTTTTGCTGCAAAATACTACAATGTTCTTTTCTAGTAGCTATAAGAAATATGAAAATTCTGTTCTTTTGTTTGTTCAGCAAATATTTGAGAGTTTCTTGTGGGTTAGGCTCTTGCTAAATGTTGAGGATAAAAAGGTTAATGAGGCATATTTTCCACCTTGAAGGAATACGTCATGAAGTAGTAACACATATCTGTGCATGAGTGCATGCACACACATACACACACACACGTGCATTTCATATTAAGATTAAGAAAGTGCAGTAATAATGTTAAACTAGAGAATTTCTGGAGCCCAGGGAAGAACCCTTAATCTAGTTGGAAGTCACTGAATCCTGGCTGCTGGAGGTTCCTGAATGAATTGTTTAATGATGAACATGATGTAACAGATTAATTTGGATTAAAAAAAATGAAAGAAATATCACAGGGAAAGAATTGTCAAAACCAAGGAAAAAATAAGATACTTTAGCAAAAGTTTAAGTATCAGGAATTGTGTGTTTAATAGTTACTATTACAAGTAAGTATACAATGATTTTAACATGAAGCCTATCATGTATGTGTAATAACACCTTCATATTTTTTATTAGTTTATTTTTTATTAGTTTTGTACTCAGTGAATACAGTCAAGTTGGTACCATTGTTAGCCTCCTTCCTGACTGCCACTCTCCACAGGGACCCACCTTGCTGTGGAATATGAGTTGTGCATTGTGGGGTTAGCCATCAGTTATGAGTAGCAGGCAATGTATCTGTGTAACATGACCCAACATGTGGCTCTGACATTTTTTCCACCCCCTCTTCTTCAAACTTCCCTAAGCCACATTGGATTTTATTTTATTTTAAAGGTTATACTCTTATGTCCCCCTTCTCTCTACCCTCATTCTACTGAGGACCCTCTTCATTAGGGTTATTCGTATTAACTGTGTGTTCATAAAGGCCTCAGTCCCTTCCTCAGTGGGAAGCACTATTCCTTAGGATATTCCTGCTTTCCCTGTGGCTCTTAAAAATTCTTCTTCCCCCTCTTCTGCAATGTTGATGGACATGTTAGAAATCCAATTTAGTGTTGAGCTCTCTGTAACCTCCAGGTTTCTGTTTTAATGTCTTTAATGACCAAATTATCTATCACCATCTCCCTGCAGCTGGTTGTCAGGCTAGCAGTGAAATCAGTACTTATGTTAAAACTGTCATTTCCAGGCTGGAGGGATGGCTTAGTGTTTAAGGTGTTTGCTTGCAAAGCCAAAGAATCCAGGTTCAATTCCCCAGGACCCAGTGGCACAAGGGAGCACACGCATCTGGAGTTCTTTTGCAGTGGCTGGAAGTCCTGATGCGCCCATTCTCACTCTCTCTCTCCCCCTCTTTCTGTGATTATAAAATAAATAAATAAATAATTTAAATAATTGTCATTTCCTCTGCAATCTCTCCTGGGCCCTGGCAGATATGATAGAGGTGCCTTGTATCATGGTAGGCAATTGGCTATTTTTTTCTTGTCATACTGATGGAACTCGGTTCTCCCTAGTAGTCTCTTCCATCAGTCAAAAATGTCAATTTTCCAATTATAAGTGATAGCTGCTTGGATTAAAGGGTATGAGCATAATTATTTGAGTGACTTTTTGATGTGTGTACCCACTAAGAGTGCTTTCACACCAGGTGGTCCTCTTATCCAATCTTAGCACAGCTGGTTATCCACATATGCTGTGAGACTCCATTGCACAGATGTGTAATTCTTGTTGATCTGGTTAATTTTGTAGCTTGCCGGGTCTCCTGTTTGTTCACATGTTGTTGACCATCATCCCCAGCAGCTCTCATAGTACTTTTCAGAACTATGAGAGCTAGCCAGGAGGGGTCTGGTTTCTCTCAGTTACAGTGGGACCTCTCGATGTTCTGTGACTACAACCAGTGGTGTCTTCAGCATTGAGTGAGGGGGGGTGACGGAGGTAAACAAGTACTTTCATAATGGCCTGTGTTGTTTTGAGAACCTCATGTGTTGCCCTGACCAACACCAACAGTTCTCAATACAATTTTTCATCTGTTTTGTTGATGAGGTTGTTCTAATGCACAGTCCAAATGTAGCAGGCTGGATTTTAAACACAGGCAGTCTGATACAGATTCTGTTTCCAGAGATGCTGTATACACTCTTGCCATCATGAGTTGTGGCATTCCAATAATTCAGAGTGGGTATCCTCATTATAGCATGCACACACCACTGGCAAGGGAATTTCCACAACAAGAACTCACAGGACTTTTGATGTAAACACGAAGTACTGAAGTATGACCTACCACAGTTTGAACAGTTTTCTAATGCGTGGCACTAAAATTTTAATTCTGTTTTTCACACATTGAAAAGATTGGCTTGTCTTTCTTACTACTGGGAATCTCTAGCCTTTCAGTTTGCTTCTGCCAGCTTCTGAGCAGCATGCACATGCAGTATATAAGAAATTGCAGTTTGCTTTGGGTGTGGCATTTCTTCCTGCTTTAGAAATCCTCATTTTAGAAATTATGTTTTACAACTAAAATGTTTAAGATCATCTTTCTAATTGTGACTTTTGTCCTATACAGTTTACAAAGATGTTTAGTGCTGAGAATCTTCTTTAGTTGAATTCCAAAGATCTAGAAGACAGGAAGTCTCCCTTTCATTTACCTCTTAAGAGTACTTCTCTTGGGGCCAGAGAGATGGCCCAGAGGGCAATAGCAGTTGCTTTGTAAACATGAATGTCTGAGAGAGCCTGAATGGGTTAGATGACCAGCACTCACATAAACATCTAGACTTGGCCACTCACAAGTAACCTAATCCTGTAGGGAACAGAGATTATATAATCAATCAGTAGAGCTTTATGGTTAGCCAGTCTGACTGAAAATAGAAGCTCAGGGTTCAGAAGAGACTCCATCTCAGGGAAACCTGTGGATGAGTGATCCACATTGGAGAATACATGCCATAGTCCTCTGGCTTCTACATATATATGCATGGGTTATGAGCATCTGCATACACACACACACACACACACACACACACACACACACACACACACACACCACATACTACACACACTCAAAAAAGTAAATTTCTCATTTCAAATATTTCTTCTAAGAAAAACAGTGCTAACCTAACAGGCTTACAGTATTATTCACTTTTATAAAACAGAACACATGATATGACTGTGTGGAAATACTCATTGTTAATTTGCGACTCTAGTGCAAAATAAAGTGTTATAAGAATGAATTATATATGTAATACCTATGATATAAATTAGGAAGAATACTATATATTCATTTTATTTATAAATTTGTTTATATATTTTAATATTTTATTTATTATTTTATTTGAGAGAGAAAGAGAATGAGGCAGATATATATATATATGTGTATATATATATATATATATATATATATATATATATATATATATATATATGGAGAGAGAGAGAGAGAGAGAGAGAGAGACAGAGACAGAGACAGAGACAAAGACAGAGACAGAGAGAGAATGGGCATGCCAGGGCCTCTAGCTACTGCAAACAAACATCCAACACATGCACCACTTTGTGCATATAAATTGCATGGGTACTGGGGAGTTGAAACTTGTTCCTTAGGCTTCGGTGGTAACTGCCTTAACCACTTTGGTGGTTTAATTCAGGTGTTTCCCATAAACTTAGGTGTTCTTAATGCTAGTTTCCCAGCAGATGGAGATTTGGGAATTAATGCCTCTTGTAGGCAGTGTATTATTGTAGATGGGTTTATGGCCATTATAACCAGTTTCCCCTTGCCAGTGTTTGGCATACTCTCCTGTTGCTATTGTCCACCTGATGTTGGCCAGAGAGTGATGTCCACCCTCTGCTCATGCCGTCATTTTCCTCTGCCATCATGGAGCTTCTCCTTGAGTCTGTAAGCTAAAATAAACCCTTTCATTTCCCCCCAAAGCTGCTCTTGCTCTGCAAGCAATTCAATCCTGACTGCAACAATAATATTGGTACTGAAGAATGGGATCTCTGCTAGACACCAATCTATGTGACTTTGGTCTTTTGGGAGTTTATTTATTTATTTATTTATTTATTTATTTTTGGGTTTTCAAGGTAGGGTCTCACTCTGGTCTAGGCTGACCTGGAATTAATTCTGTCATCTCAGGGTGACCTTGAACTCATGGCAATCCTCCTACCTCTGCCTCCCGAATGCTGGGATTAAAGGCGTGCGCCACCACGCCCGGTTTTTGGAGTTTATTTTTAAGAGAAATGTGGAAAGATTTAAAACATTGGCCTAAGGTACACCTTGCAGTGCTGTAAGTACAGCTTGATAGATTATTCTGGTCAAAGTTGAAAGACCTGAATGTGGTAAGAACTGTGGACTGTGAGATTAGGCATATGAGGTTCAGAAAGCTTTGCCTGGGCTGAGATAGGAGCAGTATGTGTGGAGAGGCTTGCTGTTGTGCCCATGTCCTGAGAATTTATGCATGGTTGCATTGTGTAGAAATGGACTGGTGTGTGCAGAGGGATATAGCACATAAAAAAAAATGAAATCTTTGGGCTGAAACTTCTTCCCTTTCAGCTGCAATTATATGAGAGATTACAACCTTTGAGACTGAGTCAGCTGACCTGTAGTGGGGCAACAGGAAGAACGTAGAGATTTTAGAAGGGGTCTGAGAGCTCAAAGAGTTCTTCAAAGTCTTCTTTACCTCCCTCCCCCAACTAATAAACTGGCACCCTACCTAGTATAATGGAGCATAAGAAATGCAGGAAAGATCAATGAATTTGCAACATGGTTTTGTACTTTGGGAATGGCCATGGGCAGTGTGAAACAGGCTATGGTACAAGAAACTAGAGTCAGACCTTGACATCAATAAAGTGAAGAATGAACAAATAAATTCCAACTCTTTAGGGATGGAGACATGGCTTAACTCTTAAAATGTTTGCTTGTGAAGCCTAAGGACCCAGTTTAAATGGGACTCCAGAACCCACATAAGTCAGATGGACTTGGTGGCACATGTGTCTGGAGTTTGTTTGCAGTGGTTAGAGACCGTGGTGTACACATTCTATCTCCTATAGAATAAATACATATTTAAAAATCCCCAACATTAAGGTGTTCGTACATGTAGCAATGATTTTCTAAGAATTTTTAACTTTATTTTTTGATATATTTTATTTTATTTATTTGCAAGCTAAGAGAGAGGTAGAAGAGAGACAGAAAGAGAATGGGCACACCAGGGCCTCTAGCCACTGCAAACCAACTGCAGAGGCATGCATCTCTTGTGCATTTGTCTTATATAGGTACTGCAGAATCCAAGTTGGGTACTTTGGCTTCACAGGCAAGCACCTTGACCACTAAGCAATCTCTCCAGCTCAGTTTTCTAATAATATTTTAAGTTCCTGATTATTTTTGTAAGAATTCAAATTTTGAGATGAAAAGATGAGATGGTCCATTTGTCATTTGTTTTATTTGTGTAAAGACTTTTGTTTGTTCCATGGAGTAATGATTATTACAAACGCATGAAAATTTTGTTTTAAAATTAGTTCTCTTCCAAACATGCTGATAACATGAAAATTTAGGTTATCACTATCCCGTAGAACCTGCAGATAAGGAAATATTCTATATCTGGTCAGTTCAGTATATAGTAGGTGTGACCAGTCAGTTATGATTATTCAACACTTGAAATGTGGCTAGACTGACTGAGGAATATGATTCTATATATCATTTAAAATATTTTTATTTATTTGCAAGCAGAGAGAGAAGAGAGATAGACACAGAGAATGAGGTAACAGGGCCTCCACCTCCTGCAAGTGAATCCAGATGCATGAACCAACCTGTACACCTGGCTTTACATGGGGAAGTTGAACATGGGTCATTAGGCTTTGCAGACAAGTGCCTTAACCATTGAGCAATCTGTCCAGCCCCTTAAATATCATTGAATATTAATTATTTTAAGTTTGACTAGTCACATGTCACTAGTACTTATGTTGAATAGGTTCATTCTGGCTACTGTGTATCAACAGTGTAGCTACTAAAAGTCTGTTTTCCTAAACTTATACATTGTTCTTATCTTAGACCTGTATACCACAAGAAATGTCCCTTTACATATATATGACATGTTATTTTGCCTGTCAATTGTGGTACTGGATAAATGTTTACCACAGGATCTGGTTTGACATAGCTATGTATTATTGTGATACTGAGGAAAGCTGTTTTTACATTGAGTGCATCTGAAAATATGAAATATACCAAGTCCACTAGTGAAATTTTCTACTTTTCAGTTTAGCAGGTTCATGATTGATGGTCTCATAATTTCATTTATTTATTTATTTATTTTTATTTTTTCATGATTTTAATTTGAATATTCAGGGTGATTTGGATGATGGATGGTTGGAATGACTTCCTTAGGCAGCCATACACATCTAGTGTTGCTGCTAATAGTGTCTAAAAATGAGTGTTAAGGGCCAGTTCCCAAAAGTGTTTTTTTTTTTTTTTTGGTGATAAGTATTTTGATTTAAGTATATCTTTTGATAATTTCAGAACAAAATATGTACAGGCAAGGTAATACATATTTTCCTTTGAGACTAAATTTGGTAAAACTACCTAGAAAATGAAAAGCTATTTTTCCTCTTGCTTATGAAAATTGTTAAGACACTGAGTAGTATTGTTGGAGCATGTGGCTGTTCAGGAGATTAAAAGTGAATTAATTGGTTATGAAAGGGCTGCCATTTAGCCAAACTTGTTTTCTTTTGATCTTGCCTTATTTCTTAATACTTGGTGGAGTGTGATAAAAGCCAAATAAGTAGATGCCTATTGCAAACAATAGTCACAGTGAGTTGAACTCAGTAAGGAGTAAAACTGTCATAGCTAACAGATTTTACTATTCTGTTTCCTGTATCTCTCCATTTCTTCCTTCTTCATTCCCTCCTCTTCTGTAATATTTGCATGTGAAAGGTCCAAATAACTGAAGTGTTCAGTACAGGATTTCTTTAAAGTCAGTGTTCCTGAGTTTCTTGTGCCATTTCTTCATTAGCAAGATTTGAATGAACTGGATGATGTGTACAAAAGTGAAGACCCTATGTAAATACATCATGCATATGATTTCTTTGCAAACTGGATTTGTACTCAGTTAGAAGTAAACTTGAACATTTAATTGCTGCTTAAGAAATAAAAAGGATGCTTTCATTTCAAATTAATGTGAGGCATATAATTTTTTATTGAGCACTTAATAGATGAGCAAACCATGGTTTGATTATATTCCTGTTCCATTACCCTCTGATTATTTTTTTTTTCATTTATTTATTAGAGAGAGAAAAAGATACAGAAACAGAAAGAGGCAGATAGAGAGAGAATGGGCATGCCAAGGCCCCAAGCCACTGTAAACACAAGGGCCCCATCTTATGCATCTGGCTTAAGCATGTACTGAGGTATCAAACCTGGGTACTTAGGCTTCATAGGCACCAGTCTTAACTGTAAACCATCTCTCCAGTTCTCATTACCCTCTTTTATGACTCCTCCCCCAATTTCATATCACTGTGGATCCTCCTCTTTCCAAGTAGTTCATATTCTGTTTCCATGACATTATTTTTTTGTCCTCTTCCATCTTCCATGTCAAAATGTTCATGGGCTTGGATCCATTCAAATCTTGTTTTGAGTACTGGTAACCACTATGGAGTCATGAGTACACTAGTTTGTTGGGATGAACTGTCCCAGAGTACTTTTTGCTACTATTTGGTTTTTACATTCTTTCTGCCCCCTCTTCCACAATAATCTTTGAGACTTGGAGGGTGTGATAGAGAAGTCTCCTATAGTGTTGAGTTCTCAAGAGACTCTTATTTCCAATTTTGATGAGATTTGAGTCTCCCCAGCATTTATTCCCACATCTATAGAGAAGTTTCTCTGGCTAGCAGGTAAAGCAGCACTCATATTCTTTCTGCTACTCCCTCTGTAATGTTCCCTGAGTGAGTGGTGGGGATAGAGAAGACTCACACAGTGCTATGTTTCAGGATTTCTCTTCTCTTCATCTTGATGAGTCTTTGGTCTTTTCACTATTCTTTACCATCCATGAGAAGAAAGTTAAACTTATAATTTTGTCTTGAATATAATGGGTATTATTTGACTTGTAAATATGTGTCATCAAAATAATTATGGCTATATATATGATATATATATATATATATATATACATACATATATATATACACCATGGATACATATATATTCATATATACATATTCATATATGTATGTATTGACCATGGATACTACTAACACAAATACACACACACACACACACACACACAGTATATATATGTATATACAAGATGCATGTGTCATCTTGTATTTGCTTACTTGTGTCCTGGAGAGCCAAACCTCTATCCTTAAGCTTTTCAGGCAAGCACCCTAACAGCTAAGTCATCTGTCCAGCCCTACTTAAGTTTCTGTTTATTAATGGATGCACTGTAAAATACTCTCTTTAATTTATAAAATATTAGAGTTATAGTAAAATTATTTATTATAAAGAAATATATTTACCCTTATTAACCAAGTTCATAAAGTGTCTAATATTTGTAGACTATACCTTGCTAAACATGGTGGACCATTATGTTAGTGCCCACATTTTTAGGGGATACGTAATAATGATTGTTTTTAAAATAATAATGAAAAATGAACTTTTAGGTTTGAAAAAGTTTAGGAATCAATAGTAACAAATTTATCTTTATTTCAATATATCTGTAATTTTTTTGAGAAGCAGGTCCACAAAAGCAAAAGTCCTTAGGCCTCACAAAATTTATTGTACCTTTGGAGAGCCAAATAAGAATCTGAACAAATAGCTGAGTCCAGTGATGCTGAGCTACAATCTCAAAGAATAGGAAGGCTGAGATAAGAAATTTGCAAGTTCAGGACAGCCTGGGCTACAGAGTGAGTTTAAAGCTAACATGAATAATGTAATGAGACTCTTAATCAAAATCAAAGGGAAAAAGAGTGCTGAGTATGCAGCTCAGGAGTAGAGTGCTTGTCTAGCTTGTTTGAGAAATTCTTCAGTTTTCAGTATTGGTAAAAATGTAGAACTGGTCAGAGGAAATGGCTTAGTGGTAACAGCATTTGCCTGTGAAGCCTAAGGTCCCCAGTTCTATTCCTCAGGACCCATGTAAGACAGATGCAGAAAGGGGCTCATTCATCTGGAGTTCGTTTGCTGTGGCTGGAGGCATGCCCATTCTCTTTCTCTCTATTTGCCTCTTCCTCTCTCTCTCTCTCTTTCAAATAAATAAATTATAAAAAGTTTTTAAAGTATAGCACATATCAAACAATAACTAACACTTCTATGATATTAAATATGGACCAAATTCTATTTTAAGTGTTTACTATATATTACTAAATGTAAGGCTCAAAGCATGTTTCTAAGGCTGGTATAATACTAAAAAAAAAAAAAGAAATTTGTTTTATATATGGGTACCCTTCTAATTTGATGATAGCAGAAGTTATTAGCTTCATGTGTATTTATGTATGTCTATATATATATATATGTATATATATATATACATATATATATATATATATATATACACACACACACACATATACGTGTGTGTGTGTGTGTGTGTGTGTGTGTGTGTGTGTGAGAGAGAGAGAGAGAGAGAGAGAGAGATAAAGAGACATAAGAGTACAGAAAATTATTTACCTACTGGGTTCTTCCATATTAATTTATATCACAGGTGATGACTCCCTAAACGTCAAGTTATTTCTGTAACTGTTTACTTATTTGAACACTATATTGCTACACCAGAATTATTGAACTATTGCATGAAGTAAGCACTTTAATATAAAATAATATATTAAACATACACGTGAAATAGTTCTGAAAAATACTTTATGTGTGGCTTAAATTATTGAATCTAAAAGTGATAGAAAAACAGCTTTTTAACTTCATATCTACCAGATAAAATAGGGTTCTTCTTGTTAGGACTCAAATGTAAACTCTATTTCAATTCATTTTTCTGTATAGAAGTGATTTTTTATGCTGGCTAGTGTTTAGTCATCCTGAGGCCACAACAAGTTGATCAGAATGAATCTTGCATTTGAAGACCTTGTGAAGACTAGCGTATATCTAGTCAAATTCTCTGTTTTATATATGTGGAGGAAATGAGGCATATCAATGTGAAGTCAACTCTACAAGGTCACACAGCTAATGAGAGGCAAAAGTGGAACCGGAAGCATTAGAACTTTCATCTTATCTCCATTCTTTACACCGTTACATGTTATGCAATTCAAAGTTCCATTGCTGATGAATTTTCCTTTGTATGTCAGACAGTTGTTATAAAGTTAAGATGGAAGATGGGTATTGCAAGGAAAATGACTAGAAAAGCTATCTTTGGGCAATAAAATTTCCATAGCTAGAGCAGGAAGAGATGAGACAATTACTTCATAAAAGGAAATATTGTAAGATTTGAGAATGAGTAGATTATGAGATTTATTCCTACTGTTATGATCAAACTTACTTTTAACTCTGAAGATACAATTATGGGTCTTACCTATATGTACTAAGAAATAAATTGATGATCTTTTTCAAAGCAGTACAAAGCTGTATTTCCAAACACAGTCACTATTTTATTTCTTATGAAAAGCTAGTCTAAGAGGTTAAATATAAAAATTACTAAATTCTTGTCCTTGCAAGCTCAGTAAAAGACATGATCTAGCCTCTCAGCTGTTTCCTAAATTGTCATCTTAAAATATTTTTAGCTGTTAAAGCAAAATTATTAAAATAATTTGGTTGATTATTTCCCACTGTTCTGCAAAGGACAAAAAATTGGATTTTGGCAGAATTAGAGGATATGTTCTTTACATTTCTAGCTTCTATTCAGACACATTAAGACTTAAAGCTACTTTCAATGATACTGATCAGAACAACAGAAAGTAAGTTTAGCGTCCATCTTCTTAAACATGTTAAAATAGAGAAGATACCCTTTGACAGTCTGGATACATATATCTTTCTTCTGTGTATCAGTTTTGTTTTGTTTATTCTTTTATAAATTTGATTTGAGTTATTTGATAGAGGAAGAGAGAGAGAGAGAGAGAGAGAGAGAGAGAGAGAAAATGGTGTGCCAGGGTCTTTCAGTTACTGTAGACAAAATCCAGACACATGCACCACCTTGTGCATCTGGCTTATGTGGGTCCTGGGGAAATGAAACTGGCTTTGCAGGCAAGTGTCTTAAACACTAAGCCATGCTTCCAACCCACTTATTAAAAAATTTTGAGGTATGGTCTTGCTCTAGCCTAGGCTGACCTGAAATTCACTATGTAGTCCCACCCTGGCTTTGAACTCCCAGCAATCTTCCTACTTCTGCCTCCCAAGTGCTTGGATTAAGGGCATGTGCACTACCACACTTGGCTTTTGTGTGTCCATTCTTTTAAAGTAATGACTGTTTGAGTGAATAATAATAAAATTATATTTGACAAATAAAGAAGCATGGTCATATCATTTTTATTTAGGTTGGTTTGGGGCAGGATTAAATACCACAGCATGTGCAAAACAGTTATTTTCCTGGCACAGAATAGAGACTACTTCACCATACTTTATGGCTGCTGCTATGGTCACTTTGGCTGCTGTATTATTAAGGCTTTAGGGAAATAGTTTCTTAAACTAGTCCTGGTAGTGGAGTGAGAATATTCACTTTTCATGTCATCTTTAATCCATGTAGTGTAAGAATGCTCTCTTCCCATGGGCTTTTGGCTTTTCATACCTCTTACATATGATGGAATGTAAAGCATATCTAGTTAATTGTAGCATAAACCAAAGTACTAATGGCTTTAACACCTGTGCAGGTAGGACACCTTCAGCCTTTTGAAACCAAAGAATTCAGCATCTTGGAAAGGGTTTACCTATAGAGGATGGTTATTGAGACAATGTAATGATGTAAAGAACAGGCTGAATTACCTCTGCATTAAACTGCTTTTAGATAGAGACCTATATCAGACTTCTGCAATTGTGCTTTCTAGACGTGCAGTGCTCGTGTAACCTGGTACTGTCTTCACTCACACGATGTTAGGAGGGGTTAGAGGTGAGGCTTCATGCAAGGTTAGATCATTGAAGTATATACTTTTAAGGGGAGACTTGGGCCTATAATGTGCTTTTTATTTCTGACAACAATGAAGTAACCAGACTGTTCAAGTTCATGTTCACAACCATGATATTCTCACACACCACAAGCACCAAAGCAGCATCCCAAATGACTGTGGATTGAAGCCTCCAAATATGTGAGCCAAAATGAGCCTTTCCTTTTTATTTTATTCTTTTAAAAGATGATTCATCTCAAGCATTCATTGTAGTGGTGGAAAGCTGTCTGATATACCTAGAGCCTTGGTAGAAATGCTGACTCACATATTCCAGATTGGCTGCATTAACATTCTGGAGGTGGAGCCCATCAGTCTGTGTATTCAAGAACACTCCACTTGTTCTGATGCCAGTTAAGGTTAAAAAGCACTAAAATATAAATTGACGACACACTCCTCTTCTCACTTATTCTGTTTCTCCACCTTCACTTCCATCCTCTTTTGTTGTTCTTTCCCATTCTCTCTCTTGTTTTCCCTCATCACTGTCTAACCTTCCCTTTTGCTTCCTCCTTCTTCTCTGAATTGGTGACTCTAATTTTTCATTGAATTATTGTTAAACTAGCAAGCTGACTAATTGGACATATGTACTCAGCTGGTTATATAAGAAAGCCTGCCAAAGGGACATAAGTATATCACCACCAGTGTACAACCTACCAGTATTTCACCGAACCTTTTCTAATAAGATGCTCTTGGAGAGCTCTTGGAGAAATTTTCTTCTATTGACAATATTATTTTCCTTGGGGACATTGTCTCTCTGAATATAATGGGATTTCAAAGTTCACTGATTGAATCTTTCATGCTTCAGACCCAGACACTGTTCTATTCTAGGTGAAAGATTGCTATTTCTTTCCTATTAAAGGAGGAATTGTGTCTTCCTAGCTATAATTAGTTACATCAGTTTCACCTCAAAAGGGTAGTAATTTTCTGAACTAGAGCTTTGCAAAGTAGCAAGAAAATAATTTTATCAGTGTCTTTTTCACAAGCATGAAAATTATGAGGCTTTGGGTTCAAACTGTTTAGCTAAAAAAATGGCCAAGATAAGCCAGACATAAATACATGTCCTATTTTTTTCCCATGTGCACTAGGTTGCTAAGACATTTTGTATTGCCTGAAGGCTTCATGAAGAGTTGAGATGCAAGGTAAAGTTAAAAGGCAACTAAGCAGGTGATAGAACTTCAGTTGAGACAAAGAGGGATTTATTTTTAATCTTAAAACAGTCATGGCCAGCCTCAGCTGGGGTCCTGTTTCCTACTTCTTTGTGTTTCATACATGAACTCAATCTTTAAAGCAATATTCATTTGCATTTTTCTTCTCAGTGGCTTTGTTAACTGTATGATATTCATGCTTTTCAACTCTCCAAAGTTTTCCTTTCTAGATTTCTATGTTGAAATCTCCTTATGTTGCTAAATACAGACAAGGATCACATAGATTTTCTCCAAAGGATTCCATAGAATTCTAGTGTTTACAAACTCAAAGCAATCAAATAATTGAGCCTTGATTTGGTCAGACAGGTCTCAATAGCCCCACAAAAGGTATTTAAGGACTCAGCCATTGGTGACCCTTCAGTTCTTGAGATTATTCAAGCACACCCAACTTTCATCTTTGGCAAGGTTCTTGACATTTAGAAGAATGGAACAACTCTAAGATGTGGATGAACATGGCCTTATGAGAGAGTTCCTTGAGTTATGCTGAGATGACAGGTAAAACTGCTGTCATTTAGTAGACCCATAGTAAGGGGAACTATAATTTTCTGCATTCATGAATACCTTGTCACAGGTCCTCCACCAAGAATCTTGCCCTTCCTTTTAATGTAAAAATCATGTTTCATTATGGTATATCTTGATGTCATCTCATCTGGAAAATGTCACTCACAATTTTGTAAGACAGTGCCCTGCAATGACCGTACATCATTCTGTTTAGTGGTATTCATTTTTACTCTTTGTTCAAACACATCTATTATTTTTTCTTAAACATGTATCATTTGAACAATGATTTTATTTTTATTTATTTATTTATTTATTTTCATGATAGGGTCCCACTGTAGCCCAGGCTGACCTGTAATTCACTATGGAGCCTCAGGGTGGCCTCGAACTCCAGCAATCCTCCTACCTCTGCCTCCTGAGTGCTGGGATTAAAGGTGTGTGCCACCACACCTGGCTTGAATTATTAATTCTTTTTTTGTGAGTTTTTGGTTAGGCTTCATTTCTAAAAAATATTCAGTATATATGATAAATAAAGTTTTCATCCTTTTAAAAGTTAGAAACAAATCAGTAAGGTTTATAAGCCAGTGGAAAAAGCTAACTGACATATCAGGGGGAAAAAGTAATTTAGCAGGGTGCACACTTCTAATCCCATTACTTAGGAGGCAGAAGTAGGAGGGTCACTGTGAGTTCAAAGCCTGGGACTACAGAGTGAGTTCCAGGTCAGCATTTGGTAGATTAAGACCCTAACTCAATAAAATAAAATAAAATAAAATAAAATAAAATAAAATAAAATAAAAAGAATGAAAAAAGCAATATATCAATATTATTGATTTAGTTAATGTAATTCAAATAATCCATATTTATACTCAGACTTCTATGAGTCCTGGTTTCTGAGTTTTCAGCCCATATGCACATGATATTATATATACATATGTTTATTAATTCTATAATTTTCAAAATACAGTAAGGCATAAAAGATTAGCAAAGACAACTAGAGATGGGACAAAGAAAATAGAAATAAATATTTGGATAACATAGAAATAGAGAATATTTAGAACACTTCATATTGGTAATTTATCATCTTTCTAAGTAGGGCAGTTTTTTATCAGAGTCACTTCCAGATCAACCAAATTAAAAATAGTAAAACAATACAAATGTATAAAACATAAAATCAAAAGCCATATGAATAGTAGCTGTTAAAATCATGTAACATATATATAGAAATTCATTTAAAATACATTCCATAAATATATTTTCATTTCAATTTAATATTAATTCCAACAAATTTAGAGGGCCAAACTCTCAAACTAAAAAAAAAAAAGCATTAATATTCCTCTTGGATAACACATTAGTGTATTTCTATGATTCATGGACTAGAAATTCATTGATATATCTACCTTCCGACTAAGTTTTATAGGTTCAGATATTTCTAGATATCTTAAATGGTGTACACAGAGGAAATAGAGCAAGAATTTCAAAGTGACTTGTAAAAGAATTAGCAGAATTTTTTATTCTTGTTGCTTTAAATGGAGACTATAAAGCATGGAATAATGGTTATAGTATATCAAGCATTCCCTTCAAATTTGTTAGCATATTACTAGCTAAATTGTATAATAAGTTAGGTAAAATGTTAGTTACCATTTTATGAAATAAAAATGCTTACATAAATACTAATTATCACCTTTGTAGACAGTGTTAGCTAAAACAAACTTTATGTATTATATATGCAAAAGAAATACTTTCACAGTTTCCTACATACATGCTGACTACTATTAAAATATGATAAATATAGTAATATATTTCCCATTTAATCAATTATATTTATTTAGGGATTTGTAAGTTATTTGCATGTTAGTGCACTTGCATATATATATTTAATGCCAATGGCTATTATTAGTATATATATATAGCATTCTGCTTAAAATTATGGACATACAGATGTACTGATATCATCAGCATTTGAATTGCTCTCATGCAAATTATAAGTCTATGTAGCTACTCTTGTCTGTGAAAATATATAAGATGCTCATTTTTGAAGAAATTAAACTACATTTCAGAAAACATGAAAAAGACTTGAGGTGTATTTGGCTGCTCTGATATCAAATATTTTCATACTCTTTCTAAAACAACCAGTGCAGTCCCATGTCTGATATGATAGGCTCCTATCCTCTTCTATATGTTTTTATCAAAGCCTGATTTAATTTTGTCCCCAACCCACTAAGCATCTCTCTCTTCAGGTGGTACCATTTTTAACAGGAAAGTGAAACTTTCACAGAAATAAAGGACACATGATATTATAACTAGGCTTTTCTTAGTAATATTTTTGTTAATTTTCTAAGTGCAATTTTAGCATAAAGTAAATACTGTTTTAAGGAGAATGATGTGAGCGGTTTTGACTGGTTGTGTTACAGGGTGGTATACATGGCAGGAACAAATTTGAGGATGGTATTGTCATTTCCCTCTTTGTGCCTAGCTTGAGGTTTCATGCAACTTGAATCAAAACATGTTGTTGATAGTATTATGATATTTGATTAAGAAATGCAAGCAAGTCTTATTTCTTTTCTTTTTGAAAATACTTCCAAGGACTGGGTGTTCTATATTCATCTTTTCTACGATGAAACAGCCTTCCTAGCAAGGGAAAACTGTGGAACAAGTAGAGAAAAGTGCTTAGACATACCTGTGTGGTCAGAAAGTGCTGTGTCCCAGTATCCATAACTCATGTTGCATCATCTCCTCAGAAAGCATGCCTTATCCACCTGAGTGGAACGTAACAGGGTGTGAAAACTTGAATCACTCTGTAGAACTGCCACCGACTTTAATGGATGCTGCACAAGCTTTGGAAACTAGACACCATGAGACATCTCTGTGCTATTTCATGAACAAATTGTATCTCTGTCACCTGCATTTCTTTATGTATTTATAGAAAAGATAATAGGAAATATCTACTTTCTTTGTTAAGTCATAAATAATAAGGCAGAAAGATATTAAGCTCACTGAGATGTGACAGAAGAACTAAAAGTTTTTGGGCTTTTGAATTTTATGATGCAAGCTTCCCCCTCCCCCATGACTATATGTAAAATAAACAGATATATTTGACTTGTTTCATGTGGAAAATTATCAGCTTAACACAATAGCTGCTAAACGAGATGCTCTCAAACCCAGAACTGCTTCTGATATATTTTTCATGGACTAATACTTGCTGAATTGTCTTACTAAAGACAGAGAGAAAAAAAAAAAAAAATCTCAGCTTTACCCATACTTCAGTTTCAAATGAAGCCAAACCTTTCATGATTCTAAAGGTGATTTTATGTCCATGCTTCTCATAATCACTGTGTGGTTCCCATAAAGGTGATGGGAGGTCACGGGCTCTTGTGTTCCAACATAGCTTTATCCTGTTTACTGAAATAGTTCCAAGCAGTGCCATGCCGAGATGATACATTGCCATTCTTACTGTTATCAGCACGAGAGCTCTTTTGGTTTGACTTTTAAGGGTTTAGCAAGATTCTACAATTATTTTTTAAAACAGTAAGTGAAGAAAAACTCAAGTAGAGTTACAATTAACTGTATCAGGTTTTAGGGAATAATAAGGTATTGGGTTTGATTTGGGGTGTCACATTCCATTAAATTTATAGGTTCATTGAATTTTCTCATTCAAAAAATTGCTTTCACGGCTAGGGCTATGTCCCAGTGGATATAGTACTTGCTGTAAAAGCAGGAGTACTTGAGATCAGATTCACAAGAACCCACATAAAGCCAGATACAGTAAGTAGCACAAGCATCTATAATCCCAGTGTGCCTATGGCAAGAAGGGATGCATAGAGACAACAGAATACACTGGAAGCCTGTGGGCCAGCCAGCCTGACGACTACCATGTGAACAGTGAGACACCCTCCCTCAAAGTGAGACCTGATGCCAAATTGTCTTCTGACCTTCACAAAAGTGTCAGGGCATATGTATACTGTTGTGCACGTACACACTCATATTTTTCCATTTGTTACTGAGTCCTAGATATGAATATTTTGTTTTATCAAGAAGTCAGATTTATATTTTATAAAGTAGTGTGTGATTGGGGAAAGATGAATTGGAGGAAAATAGATTGAGAAATATTTCTTTCCATGGTTGCTTTTGAGCTATGCATAGCAAATTATTAACTTTGCAGAGAATCAGTTTCCTGACCAAAATAAAATGAATTAGGAATTCTTGTTGAACAATTTCATTAGAACACTTTTATCTCTACCTCCTGAAATTTTGTTATACTGAAAACACATGAATTTTGCAATGTGTAAGTCTACAAGGATAAAGAAGCTAGGAAACCTGGCCAGTGACTATTTGTCATAAGATTTAAGGGTTGAGAAGGGAAATATATACAAAGTGTACAAAGTGGTCAATGTCTCATTAGACTAGAGAAGCTTAGATCCAAGGACTTTTGGAAGGGAACACCAGCACCAACCAAGTGACTGGGTATTCCAGAAACCCAGAAAGATTCATGAAGCACAGGTATTGTATATTTAAGAATACATGAGAAGGGAAGGCATTAAGGGTCCTTGTATGGTATAATTAGACCTCACATTACCAGTCTCACCCCATGCAAGCAAGCTGATCCCCTTATCAGACCCTGTCACTGGTGTTCGTTCTAGAATGAACTCTAACCAGAAAATATTTGGAGAAAGAGAACAGAAAGATGAGATGCAATTTAAAAAAATTAGCGTTGGGGCTGGAGAGATGGCCTAGCAGTTAAGGTGCATGCCTGAAAAGCCTAAGGACCCAGGTTTGATTCTCCAGGTCCCACATAAGCCAGATGCACATGGTGGCACATGCACCTGGAGTTCATTTGCAGTGGCCAGAAACCCTAGTGTTCCCATTCTCACTCTCTCTTTCTCTATCTCCCTCTCTCTGTCTCTAATAAATAAATAATTTTTTTAAAGTGAGTGTTTATACAAACTCTACCTTGCATTTCATATATAACTAGATACTTCTTTAAAAAGAAAAAGAGAGATACACATAAGACAACTTCTCTAGTGAATAACAAATATAACATAAAGTATGTAATTCTGACACAGCCCAATATGTGCCAAGTTCATGCTAAGTTTATATGTGTGTGTGTGTGTGTATATATATATATATATATATGGAGAGAGAGAGAGAGAGAGAGAAAGAGGAGAGAGAACACCTTGTCGTATATCATTTCCACATTCCCACATGCTAATTTACCTCTACATGTATGTACCCTTTGGCTTCTTCACCTGTCATATTTCTTCTGTCAAAACTCAGTTCTGTGATTCCTTCCCTTGCTGTTCTCAGAGGAACTGCTTAGCACCGCATATGTCCTCAGGTGACTTAGCACATCTCCCTATCCTAGCAGTGAGAACATGAGCATTGTTCTCATGAAACTTGGAGAACTGTATATAAAGAAAGGGAGACAGACAGGGAGGATGAGGAGGAGAAAGGGAGAAAGAGAGAGAATGACAGGGGGAGGGGATACTTGGAGAATAACCTTACCAATGTAGTGCTATTAGATGCTTGAAATATGAAAATAGGAAAGGATTCCAGCCCTGAGTGGCTCATTTGGTAAAGTGTTTTCTATACAAGCATGAGAATGTGATTTAGAAGCCTCAGCACCCATGTAAAAGTCCTTGTGGTATTACATGCCTCTGATTCCAATTCTGGTCAGGCAAAGATAGGAGGACCCCAGGATTTAATGGTCAGATGCTGTAGCCTAATATGTAAGGTTATGTCTCAAAACTAAGGTAGAGAGCAACTTAGAAAGACACCTGAAGTTGACCTCTTACTTCTACATGCACAGTAACAAACACAACATCTTATTAGCAAAGTTGTATATATTGGGAATTTTTGCTTATATATTCTGTGTTAATGGTGGAAAGTCTCTAGAAATTTGGTCATACCTCCATAAGAACTTATATTTCAAAAATATTGTGAAGGGTTTTGTTGCTAATAGTTGAAATGCCTTTCCTTATAGAAAATAACAGAAAAGAATAATAATATTTAGTTTAAGCAACCATTTATATTTTGCATTACAATTCTAGTAAAGATTTCAACTCCTTGTAGAAGTATTTTAGACATTGAAAACATAGCATTAATTTGAGAAAGATTTGATAATGAGCCTGAAGTTTCTGAACTGCCTACTTTTAGTAACAACAGTGACTAGTATTTATTGAGTCACCTACAGTATTCTGGTAAGCATTATGAAAGTATAACATCCTGACACTGCAGCAAATATGTTTTTTTTTAATTTCTGAATAATTATAAAGTATTTTGATTTTTCTGGATTTAATAAAAGTAGATATTTATGCATATTAATGCTGGAAAACATTAAAAGGAAACCTTAAAAGGACTACTACAATAAACAAAATTTAAAGTATTTTAAGTTAGCATGTTAAAGAATTCACATCGGGATATTTACCTAGGTGATGAGACACGTATGGAGCTGTTAGAGGCTTGCTGATGCCACGTGCACAGAAAGTGGCTGGAAGGCTTGTGAGAAGGGATATTTTATTTGGTGAATTGGGGGATGAAGTGGCTTCATTTCCTTAATTCTATTAAGAAGTTCACAAAAGACAACCTTAGACACTCATTTTAAAGGACTGATGGCATCCTTCACAAATCTTCAGTTTCCTGCTGTGGCCAGCCTTGCCTGGTCTTTAAGCAACTCTAACCCCGCAGGATAGTTACAGACGCCTTGAGGGCTCTTCTAAGTGGGAATCTGAAAAAGCAACATCTGGCAGTTTGGTGATGTACAGTTGTGACTTTATTAACAAAACCTGCAGGTCATTAACTGTCTGTTTAATTAAACACTTTCATTTTTCTTTGTTATCACATGAAAATTTCACAGGGGATTCATTCTCTCTCTCTGGCTTTTCCTCCACAAGAGTTAGATTGAAGCAGCTTGGCTTGGTGGCATGGGGCTGTACTTTTATCAACTCAGGTGGTTGAGAGTGGACAACTGTGAGTTCCAGGATAGGCTGGGCTGTTTAGTGAGACATTTGTCTTAAAATAAAAAGGACAAAAGGGGGATGGAAATATAGCTCAGTAGTAGAATATTTACTTAGCATATCTGACATTCTAGGTTCAGTCCCTAGAAACACACATACACACATGCACACACACACATGTAACTTGAAGCATAGATATATACAGATGTGTTGGGAATGCAATTTTAGCTTGGAATTGATAAGAAAATAACATTGTCTAAGATTATTTATGAATGCTGTTGTTCCTTAATTAGAGGTAAAATTACGTATATATAATATATAGTGTCTTCCCCAAAATTAAATAGATGGTTGGATAGTCTATTTAGTTATTATATATGATTTGGGGAAATAGAAATCATATGTTGCAGAGTATTTCATTGTGTAAAGTATATTGAGTTTAAAGTTTAAAAGAATGCTGTAATAATACTAAATACAAGAAACATAATTATAGTTGCTTAAGATGTGTTCCCTTGTCTGTTCCTTCCTCTTTCCTTTCAGTAGTATTACGAAATCTGGAGGATGGGGTAGGAAGGTTTTGTTATGTTGAAGCAGGTGGAATTTTTTTTCAATACCATATATTGCATTGTTGGTAGCTTCTAAATTGCTTCTAGGTTTGGCATGGTCACTGGACTACCAACGCTCTGCTGCTTCTTAAAAATCACTGCTCAATATCTGGTCAAAGATGTCTTCTCCTTCTCCTTCTCCTTCTCCTTCTTCTTCTTCTCCTCCTCCTCCTCCCCCTCTTCCTCCTCCTTCCCCTTCCCCTCCCCGTCCCCCTCTTCCCCGTCCACTGCTCCTTCTCCTTTAAATTTTTTTAGTTCATTTTTATTTATTTATTTGAGAGTGACAGAGAGAGAAAGAGGCAGATAGAGAGAGAGAGAGAATGGGCATGCCAGGCCTTCCAGCCACTGCAAATGAACTCCAGATGCATGTGCCCCCTTGTGCAGCTGGCCAACGTGGGTCCTGGGGAATTGAGCCTTGAACCAGGGTCCTTAGGCTTCACAGGCAAGTGCTTAACCACTAAGCCATCTCTCCAGCCCTTCCTTCTTCTTTTAAAGAGTAGTGTCCTTCTTGGAAGCCTGCAATAGTTTTACAATGCTTGTAATATTTTTTTGCATGACACAAAGAAATAGTTTTCACATCTATGTCCAGAGAGCTTCATAGTAAATAACCATGGAAATTTGAGTCTCTATTTTAAGGCATTTTGGTACATTATTCTTTCATCTGTATAAAAGGCCAAAATACAATAAAAGCTCCTATTTACTTCAAGAAGAACCCTATACTAGGAGGAGGAAATGGTGAAAAAAGATAAATTTTCAGATTTTTGAAAAAATATTTCTGATATATATCATAAATTAAGTATATATATACTTAATTAATTAATTTTATACTCAGTGAATACAGTCAAGTTGGTACCATTGTTAGGCTTATCCATGTCCTATTCCCTCCCCCTAGGCCCTCCGTTTTGAGGTATATGGGTCATGCATTGTGGAGTTATCCCACAGTTATGGGCAGGAGAAATGCCTCTGTGTATCATGACCCAACATGTGGCTCTGACATTCCTTTCTCCCCCTCTTCTGCAAAATTTCCTTGAGTCATGTTGGGCTCATTTTGGGTCTGCTTCAGTGATGAGGTGTTGGGAGCCTTTGTCTCTCTGGATATCTGATTTGGTAGGAATTGAATGTTTTCTGTGTCGATCTCCTTCACCCTTGTGCTGGTACCCAGTTCACCAAAAAACAGCACCCTTGCTTGTTTCACCAATTATTCTTAGTTTCAGCTGGGGCCCTTTTGAGGTATGATGGGGTGGTTCTCTCCTTAGGATCTGCATCTATTTGAGAAACAGAAGCAGATTCTCCAATGGAGAGTAAAGTTAGCACCAGATAAATGGGATAACCCCCCCCCTTTTTTTTTATAGAGAATTGAATAGGTGTAGGCCCTATAGTAGCCTGAGATTGGTGGTTGCTTGATAATGGAGAGAGGGCTTATGTTTCAATATGGTTCTGACTTGTTTCCCAGCTCCAGCTATGGGTCACGTTCCATTAAGAGGATCAGTTAGCCAAATCAAGAGCAGTTGGTTTCCAAATTAATTATGTGCAGCAAAAACATGGGTTATGAGGTATACATTAATTTATTTTTAAATAACTATCCTCAATAGTCATTCCTATAACTAATATTTATCAGATTGTGCATAAACAATAAATCTGTAGATGGGCTAAAAAATGCTTGAACAATTGCGGATTTTTTGTCTCAGAAAAAAGTAATATAAAAGTACAAAACATGCATAATTTTAGTCACTTTCCAAGAAACAGAGTACATTGCATAATGCATAAAATAAAATGTAATATTAATATTGGGTATGATAAATTCCATATCCTCATTAATTATATTTGAAGCTTATATCATAGAGCTCCATTTTGCAGAAATGATGTCTGCATTATCATGACTGAGATTCTTCTTAATGGAAAGTGAGCATGCACACACAGGCACACACATGATCCAAGGAGGGTACAAAGGATAGGTATTGAATGAGATACTGAAGTTAATTATCAATTTATCAATTGATTTGAGCTTAATCCAATTTAATTTGCTTTGTAAAAGGAAAAAAAAAATTCATCATTTGATGTGATATACTGAGATCCATATGAGCTCGAAAGAGCAGAACCTGGCTCAGCATTTCGTTAAGATTTCCTCTGCTCCTACCCCTCCCCTGCCCACCACAGAGCCCCAGCTGGACTCCCACCCACGCAGCAGGGACCTGAGCAGACCCAGAAATGTTTTCTGGAAATAGGTTCAACCACAGCAAACAATGTTTGGTGCTCTTAATCACATTTGAATCTGAAAAAGCTATATCTATCTATCTATCTATCTATCTATCTATCTATCTATCATCTATCCATCTATCTATCTTCATTTATTATCAAGGAAAGAGAGAGAGAGAGAAAGAAAGAGAGAGAGAGAGAGAGAGAGAGAGAGAGAGAGAGAGAGAGAGAGAGAGGAATATGGGTGGATCAGGGACTCCAACCACTGCAAACAAACACCAGACACATGCCACATGCACCAAGTTTGTGCATCTGGTTTCATGTGGGTGCCAGAGAATCAAACTCAGGTTGTTAGTCTTTGCAGGCAAGTGCTTTATCTACTAACCATCCCTCCAACCCATCTTTTTCAATGAATATTAATAACAATTAATTTGTCAGCCAAAAAAAAAAAAACACATACTTATTGCCTATGGAATATTTGGACAGTTCTGATGTCACTTCTTTGGATGAAAGTATCCAAACCACAAACAATGTCACAGCCGCTCTGAAATTATTTATTTATTTTTATCAACATGTTATAAATTTCATCATTCAACATCATGGTAAAGTGAGTGTAGGGAAATCCAAACAGTGAAACCTTGAATTCCTCATGGTTCTTCTGTCAGCACACACTGTGTGCGTTTAGAACTAGAGCTTTTTTTTTTTTTTTTAATACTTAGTATAATGAACTAATAAATTTTCCCATTGAAATCTGGTGAAAACATTAGATGATTGAATTATTAGGGACCATTGCCAAAGCAAAGTTTTCTAGAATTAACAAAATCCAGACATCGAGAGTAAAGAGGCATGTAGAAATACATTATACAAAAATAAATGTATTAACATGTCAAAAACTATTTATGGTCCTCAAAGGGGGAAAAGTTAGAAGTATTTATTTATTCCAAAGCTTTAAATATATTTACAGTTATTAATAGACTATTAAAGAAATCTAAAGTTTAACATTTGTCTCCAGTTTCAAACAATTAAAAGATAAAAATGAATTCTTTTGCATGTACTTTATATATCTTACATAAATGAAATACCAGGTATATTTGTTTTCCCTACCACTTTTCTTGTACCTATTGAAATTCTAATTTTGATTTTAGAGAAAAAAATGATTCTGATTCTAGGATGATTTAGGTATCTATGTGATACAATGACAGTTTTCAGATTTACATTCTTATCACTACTGATGTAAGCTCAATTATTTTAACAAGATCTTTCCAATTTTTCCTAATATTTTTCACACCTACCTCAAGCTTACATTTAAATCAAACCACATTTTTGGAATAACTCATTCCTTCTAGAGATTTGAAGCATTCAGCATGTACTTACTATGTAGAATTGCAGGTCCTGCATATGAAATTTACTAAAATATTTTCCTTTTCTTACCATGGTTTTATTAATCTTTAGCCCAAAGTCATAAGTGTCATTGTAAGATTTTCATTTTCATAAGAATATTTCCAAATAAGGTTGACATATCGGCTACTCATTCTGGTTAGGGTAGAAGAGGTCTAACTAAAACTCACAACATTGATTATCGTGGAAGAGGCCTGAGTGAACCTTAAGAACAGGCATATAGAAAACATCAATAACTAAAGCTTTTCATTTGACAAAAAAATAGTGTAATATTTGTACTGAATTACTATGCTATTGGTAATTAGCAGTCAATGACTTTAATTATGATATCCTAACTGGTGTTTGTATGAAGCAATTATATATTAAATGTCTTATTACAAATGTTAGATAAAGTTTCTGCAAAATGGAAATAACTTGATTTTTTATGAATTATAAGTTAATACCAAAAAATAAAAATAAAACAGATTACGGTGGCACATGAGTATAATCATTTGGGAAATTATAGTATGAAGATTAGGAGTTTAAGATTAACTTCAGCTATATATGGTAAAGGGCCAGCCTGAACTACATGAGAGCTTGTCTCAAAAAATTAAATAAAATTCTCTAGGGCTAGAGAAATGGCTTAGCAGATAAGGCACTTGCCTGCAAAGCCTAAGAATTCATGTTTGAATCTTTAGGCCCCACATAGTCAGACACATGGTGACATGAGTGTGCAATGTTGCACATGTGCACAAGGGGATACACACATTTGGAGTTTGTTTGCAGTGGCTGAAGGCCCTGGTGTGCCCATTCTCTCTCTCTGTCTCAAAATAAGTAACAATTCTCTAATTAATATATGTATATGCATATAATTTTATGTTATATAATTTCCATATTAATATTTCAGTATTATTTATAATGTTAGATCATAATGAATACTTTTATAAGTAATCAATAGCAAGTTTGTATCCTTAACTATAGCTATAGTCTTATGTAACAAAAGGAATGTATTATGAAGCAAGTCATAATAGTGGACATCTGTAATTTTAGTGTTTGGGAGGTAGAAATAGGAGAAAGAGGAGTTCAAGATCACTTTGGGCTACATTAGACCAAGTCAAAAAAAAAGGGAGCATTCTCTGATTTCAGCTCAGCATATTTTGTGAGTTATGATATCTCATTCTAACTCCTTATACTGATCTATAATATTAAATTAAAATGTGATTTATGAGTCACAATTTCCCAAATATTTAAATATAGCTTTAGGGTACAAGATGTGACACAATGGGTTGGAGAGGGCTTAGAGGTTAAGGTGCTTACTTGAGAAGTCTAAGGATCTATGTTTGATTTCTCAGCACGCACATAAGCCAGATGCACATGGTGGCACATGCATCTATAGTCCATTTGCAGTGGCTAGAGGCCCAAGCATGCTCAGTTTAACTCTATCTCTCTTATAAATAACTAAGATAAATATTTAAAAGTAAGACGTAGGCTGGAGAGATGGCTTAGCAGTTAAAAAGATTGCCTGAAAAGCCAAAGGACTCAGGTTTGATTTCCCATGATCCATTTATCCAGATGCACAAGGTGACACATGTGTCTGGAGTTTATTTGTAGTGGCTGGATGTTCTGTCATGCCTGTTTTCTCTCTCTTTTTGCTCTCTCTGTCTCTATCTCAAATAAATAAATAAAAACAAAAATATTTTTTAAAAATATGATGTAATACAAATTATTTTTCATCCTTCCTCTTAATCCCACATAATGTGTGTGAGTCTGTGATTTGGTTTAAATTTCAATACATGGCTCTGGATATTAAATTATCTTTATAGATTATTGCTACTGTGCACGTATAAAAATTGTACTCGTTGTTCATCAAGCTGTTTGGTAAAGAAAGTAGAAAGCCAATGATTGTAGTCACAGATGCTTCTGAGCTTTTCTGACTGTTTTCTGAAAAACTAGGATACACAGTGTTTGTGCAGACAGGCAAGATTGATAAAGTAGTAAAAACTATGCCATGTTAATTAAGCAAGCACTTATTAAGCACTTGCTGAGTTTTTCATCATGTACAATAAGGTGTGATGGCTGAGAGAAGTGATGGGAAAGGGCTAGGAGATGATGGATTTAAAAAGAACGTTGGAGAAAACCTTTGTCCAGTGTTCCTGCTGTGTATTCAAGACCTAGAAAATGCAATTGACTTAAATGCTCACATCTAAAATTAGAGTGAGCTCTAGAATTGGAAAGTACAAGAGAAAACAAAATTAAAATGAGTTAAGCTAAGAGCTCAGAGTAGGTGTTGAGTGGACTAAAGATAGTGAGGTGTAAACTGTACAAATTACATAGTGATTTATTGGAAGCAAAGTCATGGAATGATGAAATGAAAATTTCAATTTTATCATCATGGCTAGATCAAAACTTACACCTTAAAAATAACAGCAAATACTTTAAATGATTATATATGAATTTAATTTATATTGACCAAATTATGGAATAGATACTTTTATCATACTTTATAACATCAATTACAGCTCAAAACCTTGTGTAAGACATTTTGCTTTAAAATAATAGTTAGTGCTAATTTAGCTTAGGGAAGCCTTTTAAAAATATTTTATTTATTTATTTATTTATTTATTTATTGATTTATTTATTTATTTATTATTTATGGGAGAGAAAGAGGGAAAGAGAGAGAGAGAATGGGTGTGCCAGGGCTTTCAGCCACTGCAAACGAACTCCAAATGCATGTGCCACCTTGCGCATCTGGCTTATGTGGGGAATGGGGAATGAAGGTCCTTTGGCTTTGCAGGCAAGCACCTTAACCACTAATCCATCTTTCCAGGAAGGGAAGCCTTTTAATAACTTCTTGATGATCTAAATCCAGAAGCTGAGGATTTAATAAAAGTTCATAAGAGAGCTGGAGAGATGGCTTAGCGGTTAAGCGCTTGCCTGTGAAGCCTAAGGACCCCGGTTCGAGGCTCGGTTCCCCAGGTCCCACGTTAGCCAGATGCAAAAGGGGGCGCACGCGTCTGGAGTTCGTTTGCAGAGGCTGGAAGCCCTGGCGCGCCCATTCTCTCTCTCCCTCTATCTGTCTTTCTCTCTGTGTCTGTCGCTCTCCAATAAATAAATTTTAAAAAAAAGTTCATAAAAAAGTTCCTTTGCTACATATACATACAAATCCTTTAGTCTCTCTTCTATATTTCATATAATGAAAATAAGGGAATATTATTTGCCAATTTAAACAAAGTTTACAGTTAACACTGATACACTATGTTAGATATGATAGAAACATGGCTTTCAGCATATTTGCATTTCTCTATGGAACAGTGCTTTAGATCTGTATATATAAGTAAGGAAAGAAAATATTAATAACTAGTCTTGGAGCAACTCAAGAAAATGAATAAGCAAAATTTAGATCAATATACAATAGACTTTGAATTTACTTAAAATTATCTTTGTTAATTATTCACCTATAATTTAGAGACAATGTGTACTCTTGCTGTCACCATAGTTCAATAAAGAAGCTTGGTTTCCTTTCATATACTACTTTTTTTCCTTCTTCTTTCCCCATAAACAATACTTCATAAATGCTTCAGAGTGCTTATTTTCTGCTTTCTGAACTCTGGTTCCTGTCTGCTAATTCACTAAAAAGAGATGACCTTAATATTATTCTTCCTGATTGCCCATCGTTTGCTATTTGCTCTTTTTTGTTTTTATTTCCAACACATCTCTAACCATCATCTCAGGCTCTCCAACAACATAAGAGATAAAACGGTTTAACTTTAGAAAGTTTTCTTTTCCTATTTTTAAAGGATCAATTGTAGATCTTTTGAAACATTGTACTAGATTACACTTTAAAAAATTATCAAAGGTAGTATACAGATCAGAAATCCACCATGCCATTGCTACTTCTTCACATTAGGTGTGGGTATGGTCACAGTTTCTTTATAAAGTGAAAAAACCTTTCAGAACACTGGTTATAAAGTAAAATGAGAACAGTACAGAGCAACATAAAAATATTTATTTCTAAGGCTAAGTCCAAACAACTGACACCGTTACTCACTTACCTCAAATATGTCATATTTACATCTTGATTTAGGCTATTGAAAGACACAATTATTCAAAATTATTTCAATTATTTCAGAAATATTTGGCAGAAATATTTTAAGAAACTACAAAGATGATACAATGTAATTATGTTCTTTAATTCATTGATTCTTACAGTATAAACATTGGCCTTCCATTTAAGGAATGGGGCTTAATTTTATCAAATTCTACTGTGTTTTTCAATGCAAGTCTATTTAGAATCCACGAGTCTCGAGTAACTAACTGAAATGATAGAGGAGTGTGATTTGTCTGTGCCTAACCTAGTTGATGCAGACAAATCCATTAGCCAAGACAACAGTTGAAGAACAGGAGGTTTGTTGAAGACAAGTTAAAAGTTAAAGTGCCTGAGCAGATAAATCATTCTTTGGGAATAGTGTTTTCTTCAGTGGGCCCATGTTGCCATCCTTAGAATACAAATTGGAATCAGGTTGAGAGGATCTAACTCATAATGTATCTACCATTTAGTTCTGCCATTCCTATTCATGTATCCGGGCACTCACTAATCTATTTAGAAAATGTTTGTAGGCTTTTGGAATTTAATCACCGTAGATGCATTCATAGAGCACAGCTTCAGAATTAGACTTCCATGTCAATTTATAACAATATGGTGGGACAAGTGTAAATTTGCCTTAATTTGTGTTTATTTGAGTAATAGGAAAAATCTTTTAATTTTGCCATTGAATTTCTTTCTATGTTGTTTCTATGGACATCTTTATACAAGCTAGTTGATAGAAGAAGAACCAAATCCAAAGACTGGAATTCAAGATAGACTGGACAAAAGCATTAGACATGGCAGCAGGAAGGTGGTGATGATGATGATACTCAACTAAACTTTGTGAGATCATCCCTAAGTTTCTCCACCTAATAATTTGCTAAAAGTAAGAGTCTTACTCCACTGATCATGAATTTCAACACTTATTGTAAACTTCTACAAGAAATACTCTTAAAACCCTTCCTCTCTATTAAATAATTTCTGTTACTAAGCCTACTTTTATATAATACAATACGGAGTGAAAAAACACAGCCTTAACTCATCTTAACTTGTTTTATTTTGCCATTGGGCATAAGCACAGTGATTTTGATGTTAAAAGAGATATGTATGAAGGAATGATATTGTAAAATGGAAAGACAAGTGTAAAATAATTAAAGCAACAGTTTGAAAACAAAGAAAAAAATCAGTAACAAGTTTAAACTTAAGAAAATTTAAAAAAATTAATTTTGGCTGAAATCAGTATTGAATGCAAAACAATTCTCTAAGGAGGTGTAAAGTTGAGGGTTGGAAAATTGGGTGCAAGGTTAGAAGCCCTTGTCTGCAAAGCCTGATGTACTGGGTTTGGTTCCCCAGTGCCCACTAAAGCCATACACACAAAATGGCATATACATCTGCAGTTTGTTTGCAGAGGCACAAGGCTGTGGTGGGCCTACACACACACACACACACACACACACACACACACACACACACACACACATAATTTAAGTTAATTTAAAGCCAAGCATGGTGACATACTTCTTTAATCCCAGCTCTCGGGATGCAGAGGTACGTGAATTGCCATGAGTGCGAGGCCACCCTGAGATTACATAGTGAATTGCAGATTAGCCTGGGCTAGAGCAAGACCCTACCTCAAAAAAAAGTTAAATTAATAAATAGATAAATAAGTGAATAAAGTGTAAAGTCAATAAGAGAAATAAGGTGGTATAATTCTTAACATTTTATAACACAAGAGAGGAACCTGCATTAAGTAGACATACAGTATTTAGAGTCTTAGGCTTATTTCAAAAATAGGAGAACTTAAAGTTTGGTTATTGTAGTTCATTTTTGAGCTGGTGCAGAGGAAACTGTGGCCTATAGAAATTAAATGCTTCACATGACATAGCACATTCAGTTAGTGGCAGAATTAAAAGAAAGTAGTTCATAAGGAACCAATAGTTATTTGTGCTATCATTTATTTGTCTTGGACTTCTACTTCTTGTAAATTTTAGTAAATAAGATAAGATGCTTTACATGTTTCAGTCTATTTAACTCTTTCAGAAAAAAATTCTTTTAATTATAACAATAATATTATGTAAAATTTAACAAATTCCAAGGTCCTGTTCTTTGGTTATATCCTCTGTAAGAATCAAAGATAGTGTTCCTTTTGTTGTGTTGTTGTTAGATTGATACTTTGTAGAATTATCTGTCTTGAGTAAAACTCAGTATCATTGTTGACATGATGTATAATACCTTTGTATTTTTATAATAACCTGTTTTTCTCAATGGCTTTTAGGTGGTATATCAACAGATTCTTGACGTTTTAAATAACACTACTGGACTAAGGACTTTAAACTCAATTCTAGATATAAAAAAAAAAAGAATCCTTCATGATGTGGTGTAAATCTTCCAGTTTATCATGTAGAATAAAGTGTTCTACCCTGTCATTGATCAGTCCAGGGAATGAAATAAGGTTAAGATAATGACCTGGAGCAAAATCTGATAGTATTTGCAACTAGAAGCTGCTATTTGAAAAGAATGTTGTCAACTTGGGGTGAACTCATAGGAGATTATTATCACTTCAATGGTATAGATTTGTTGTGATATGACATTGACCCTTGTAAGTAACTGGCCCAATTCTCAGCAAGAGAAGGAAACTGACATCAAAAGAAAAGCTATTGAATAATAGTTCAATTACCTCTGAAATGAGGAACTCTAATTTTCAAAGTTTTTCTTAATTGCACAAATTGACATTTTAAGAGACATTTTAGACACACGACATGTATTTGGGTTCACATATAAACTTATAAATGAAAAACTATCTGGACACATTCTTCTTTTCTAAGTTAATATATTATTATTATTATGAAAATATTATTGTTAATTTTCAGGAAGGTAGGGAGGGAGAGGGGAAAGGAGAATATGAATTGGTATACAAGTGCCTCTTGCCACTACAAACACCAGATGGATGTGACACTTCATGCATCCAGTTTTACTTGGGTACCAGGAAATGGAACTCAAACTATCAGGCTTTGCAAATGTGTGCCTTTATCATGGAGCCATCTTTTCAGCCCAAGTTAATATAATATTAAAATAATATTTGTGTGTAAATTTAAAGATTATATATATACATATATATATATATACATACATATATATATATATATATGTATGTATCTGATTATATAGTTATCACATATGAACTTATTTGATTGTGAAAATCAATATAGAATATCCCTGCACATAGGTGTATATATACTGTTTGTAAGCAAGAGGGGGGAAGGAATGAGACTGAATCTATGTGAATATGCTGGGGTTGGAACACAGTGTCATGTATATGCTAGAAAAATGTTCTACCATTGAGCTCCATCCCCAGTCCATGAGTATGTATCTTTATGTTACTTTTTCAGCGACCACAATATGTATAACAGTGCATAAACTTTCATGAAAATTTATAGAAACAACTGTAAAATAATGAAAAGTTAGCATCCCATTAGTGAAGTGAAAATGCATTTCATCTTATCTTCAAATTAGAGAATTTGAATAATACTCAAGAAAGTTCTATGGATAAGTATATTCAGTTTCAATCAGATTATAGATAGAAAATAGTGGATTAAAAGACATTTTTATTTGTATTTTTACATTCACATAGGTGTATGATTATATATGTATGTATACATACAATTAATTAAATAGATACATATATTTAGGAACTGTTTTTCTGTCATTTTACTCAACCAGTTTATACTTCAGGAATATGTATATTTACTAAAAATATATTCTTGCCAAATAACAATGCATGTAACATCAAAGGCATTCAGTAAACAGAAAGAGCTGATAACTAGGTAGTGAACAGTATAGTATGTAGGTATATGATGGTGATTAAGGTGAGTGTGGTGTGTTGCATTCGTGTCTAGTGAAGGTGAGTATCCAGTACAGAAATAAAATATGTCAATAAACATTCCATAACAATCTATACATTATATGAAAAAGAATGTCTTATTTCAAATTGAAAGGGCTAAGATTTGTTTATATTAAATCTCTTTTACATGTTGTAAGAAAACATGAACTTATCAAGATTCACTACATGTAATTTGTTAATCAAAAAGAGGAAAAATAAATAAAATGGAATCCAAACGTTCTGTTTAAGTTTATAGTCTAGAATCAAGAGCCTAAGTTTGAGTGTAACTTGGTTGCTTATAGTAATTTATTAGCACAAAAGACTTTTAGCTTTCAGATGGAATAAGACAGTTGGTATGTTGAACCTTCAGATGAAACTGTCCCAATGCTAGCTTTCACAGGTATCATTAGGAGCTGACACAGATCACTAAATTCAAACAATGGTTTCAAATTTTTCTCCACCACCTTTATCTAAAGTATGTCTTTGGTAGAGTAGGTGACATTTCAGATTCTATCTCATCTGTGTAGAGTTACTCATACAATACTGTAAATAAGATTTACTGTTAGAAAGCAACACACCCAATTTTGCTAGACTCATTTCTGAATTGAAGCAACAAAAGAAATTTATGAACTGATAACATTATAGGAAATAATCAGTTCTAATATGAGTGATATAATGGGATTTTTGGCACCTTTATGACTTTCCTATATTTACTGTACTTTGTTTTATAAAGATGAGATAGAAAATAGGCAAATTCAGCACTTTTAGTGAACTACATAACAGAGATTACCATCACAGTAGGACTCTCTTTTTATTTCTACTTATAGAAAGCTTTAATAATCACCTTTTAGTTAAGTATCTTAGATTAAAATTAAAATTTTGGTTGTCTTTAAAAAAATAAATATATAAAATAAAATCTTCCATATAAAATGGCTACTTTATAAAAAAGAAATCTAACACCCACTCACTGATTTATTTGTTCCTAGGGTTGAGGTCAGGAGCATACTGTAGCAACTATGATCCTATATGCACCAATTCTGAACCCCTCCTCCACTGCAAAACAACAATAACAACAACAAAAAGCACCTCATTGTGCTGCTACCAAGATCTCTAGCACATAACGACCTGTCAAGAGCATTTTTGGCCAGTAACTTCCTGCCACTATACTATTATCTACTATGCTACTATCTACGTATGCAGTCCTTGTATTTCATTTATATTTCATGATGCAATGTCCTGGCATTCCTAAGTGGAGTCAAGTAGTATCTTTCAGTCAATCACTCTTTATTGATAGAGCCTCCATTGCTTGGTTATATAGACTGCAGCATAATTAATATGAATTATTGTAACTAAAATATTTCCCCATTATATAGGTAACAAAATTCATGACTATTTTTATTTATCATTTGTTGGTATTTAGTATTAACTTCATGTTAATATCTGTAACATTATATTATTTAGTTTTCAAAGTAGCCCTATTGTAGTAGCTACAATCATCCTCATTTCATAGATGACGATACTCATAGTTCTACAAATAAAATATTTTAACAAATAGCATACCAGCTGATATCCAAGATGAGAGTTGAACCAGTCTGTTTGCAAACACACATAAGCACTGTGCAGTGAATGGGTGAACATATTGACATTCAAGAGAAGCTTAAATAATGAAAAAAATGAATTAGTATTGAAATATATCTTAACATTAAATGAAGACAGGAAATTATTTTCAGGAATAGGTAGTAATTTTTACCTGATAGGTCGATTATTTTTCACTTTCACATTTCGTTCATAGTTTCCAAATAGGAAAATAATTATCTGAATTAAGTGTAAGAAGTATAGGCATTGCATAATTTTCTTAATCAAGTGTTGAAGTTCTAAAAATGCATTGGAATTTCTCAGTCATATATCATTTGTCATGTACATTATGCATGTCAGCAGATGATATTTCTATATGCATGCATATAATAGTTGTGAAACTCAGCTTTCAGTACTTTTTAACACATCATGATTTTATCTCACTAAAATCATCCAGGGGCAGCCATAAAATGTCTTGCTATAAATTGTTCAACTGGTTTCTTCTTTGTCCTGCCTTAATTTAGTTAGAAATCCCCTTAATATAGCTGGTGGGTGACTGCAATCTACTGTCATGGAAATAAAATAACATCATGTGGAAAGGTGAAACTGCAGGATAATGACAACCTCACCAGCTTAACATGTATTTATACTCATACATATGTTGTGATCCTGAACCTTAATAGGAATTTCCTTGACGATTTGAATTAAGGTTAAAGTTAAATCTCCCAAGAGTTGCTGTTGTCATGAAAATAGGAAATTTAATGAATGCGAAAGGAAAATGTTGATTTTTCTGTGAAGGTTTTATCTGATACTCTGAGGTCTAAAAGATCTTTTTCTGGTCATTTTTTTTTTTTTATCTAAACTGTTTTTTTGGTTTTTTTTTTTTTTTTTCTGTTCTCTCTGACAGTGAGCAAACTATTCTGAGAGCCTCAGAATTTGCAGTGGTTCAATAAATATCTTTCAAACTACCTTTAAAGTTTTTTCTAGGTGTCAAATGATTGATTCTGTCTAGGCACGGATGGAAGTATGCTGTGCTGTTTTCCATACAATGATGAGACTTAAAGAGTTCAGTGAATTTATGTATTTAGACAAATGTGGGAAATGATTGCTTATGGTTCTGTACATTTAACCAGTCAGGTCCCATATTAATTATTCATGCCTTTGAAATAAGCACACAATAATACAACTCACAATTCTTCTGTAGATTAACAACAAAATGTTCTTTAAATGGATATTTACCTCTGAGAATTTTTTTTTCATTATTCTGGTATGCTTTGTTCGGCTGTGCATAAAACAAGATTTATCTAGAAAGCATAGGATAATCATTCTGATGTCAAGAATGATGCTACCAGACTGGAAGTCCCAGCCTTCCAATCACTAGATATGTAAAACTAGGTTAATTTGCTTAATCCTTCCTTGTGTCTGCCACTATAAAGTGAAGATCATAAAACACCTACTCTAGGTGGATACTTTGTGGTGGGAAAAGAGTTCATCTATTTTGAATACTTAAAATAGCTTATAGAATATAAAAAGTCAGTGTTCATTAATTGCCTTTACTGTTCTCAATATAGAGTTTTCCATCACACTCAAATAAAAGCTGCTGAAATGAGGTGGGGGGGGGAGTGCCAGAGGCTGTGTTCTGCATTCTTACATTATTGACAGAAAATGAATAGCTTTTAAGAATGTGAAAAATCAGAATTACCATGCAGGTGCATGTCAATTAATACATGTAGATACGTGTCTACTTCATTATTTTTAGGGTAGTGTTCTAAAAAAATGTGATGCTATAAACACCCCAAAAAGAATTTTAAAAATAGATCACAAATCAGTAATGTTAACGCATTAAACACAAGGATACACCTAACTAATTTTAAAATAAGTATGTTTCTAACCCATCCTATTTCAGAAGATTTCAAAGTGTTATTTTCTTTTCCTTCCATTTATGCTGGTAGAATTTAACTGCCATAATGGCTTAACGCATTTGAGAAATTTTCCCAGATTTACACTTTCATATGTGTCATTAGGCTTCTTCACTTTTACTGTTAGAAATGTATAGTGACGGAGTGGGGCAGATGGTTCAGTGGGGGGGCGGGGGGGAATGCTTTGTGGGCCTGAGTGCCTGAGTGGGCCTGAGGGCCTGAGTGTAGATTGACCTAGAATCCACACTCTTGAAAACCTGTGATCCAACTGTTTGCAGATAGAGGAAACCATTTCCATAGCATAGTCAAAAGTGAAGACTAATACTCACCTGTGTCCTCTAACCTTCACATGAGTGCTTTGACAGATACAAACTCACACACATGAACAGGAACAGAGACATATACATCATGCACACTAAGAAGTAGATAGAAAAAAAAAAAAGAAGTAGATAGTAATTTTCATGTAAATGAGTACTCCCCATTAAAATGTAGTTATTTCAATGATATTAATGTGTAATATAGAATTAGGTAGAGGTCTTTTTCTTTCTCTTTTCCTTTTATCATTAAAATTATTCTTTTGTTTTTTTATTAGTTTAGAGAGAGTGAGCGAGTGAGTGACAGAGAGAGACTTGGCCAGGGCCTTAGCCACTGAAATCAAATTCCAAATGCTTGCACCATCTAGTGAGCATATGTGACCTTGCCTCACCTTTGTGCAACTGGCTTATGTGGGATCTGGAATGTCAAACATGGCTCCTTAGGCTTCACAGGCCAAAAATTCCATCTTTAAAAATATTTTATTTAGGGGCTGGAAAGATGGCTAAATGGTTAAGAGACACTTGCCTGCAAAGCCCAGTGATCTGAGTTTGAATCCCCAGTACCCAAGTAAAGCAAGATGCATAATGTAGCACATCCATCTGGAGTTTTTTTTTTTTTTTTTTTTTTTTTTTTTTTAGTGCTTAGAGGACCTGGTGTGCCTGTTTTCCCTCTCTCTTTCTTTCTTTTGTCCCCCTCTTGTTGCAAATAAATAAATATTTTAAAAAAAATTTATTGGGCTGGAGGGACGCTTAGTAGTTAAGGTGCTTGCCTGCAAAATCAAAAGGCACAGGTTCAATTAACCAGGACTCACGTAAACCAGATGCACAAGGGGGCACATGCATCTGGAGTTCGTTTGTAGTGGCTGGGTGCCCTGGCATGCCCATTCTCACTCTCACCCTTACTGTCTCCCTCTCTCTTTGACTCTAATAAGTAAATAAAAATAAATAAAAATAAATATTTAAAACATTTTATTTAGAAGTGGGAATAGTGGTGCACACCTTTAATCCCAGTACTTGGGAGGCTGAGGTAGGCTAATCACAGTGTGTCTGAGGGTAGCCTGTGACAATGTAGTGGACTAGAATGAGAAACTATCTTGAAAAACCAAAACCACACAAAACAAAAATTATATTTATTTGCAAGGAGAGGAAGAAAGAGAGGAATATGAATGAATGAATGCATGCATGAATGAAAGAAAATGGGCATTCCTGGGCCATTTGCTGCTGCAAGTGAGCTCCAGATGCATGTTTAATTTCTTGTATCCGGCTGTTCCTAGGTAATGGTAAATCCAACCTAGGCAGGCAGGCTTTGCACACAAGGGCCTTTAGCCACTGAGCCATATCCACAGCCCCAAAGCATTCTGTTTTTAATGAATCATCAAATTTATCCAGTTTTAAAATTATTACTTTTTTTCCCTGAGATCATAAAGCCTGTATATAGTTTTAGGAAGAGGCTAGAAAGTAGGTTTTGCTGATATATAACGTATTAGCAAGAATAATTGTAGAAATGTTTCTGTTTTATTTAAGCTTTCATAACCCTACATTTTTTTTGATAAAATCAACAATGATAAAATAGTATCTATGCTTATAATCTGTCTTCTGGAATAACACCTGAAAATATGTCACATTAAAGGGAAAATGTCATTATAATGAATTACTTTGTGGCTGAGTGGAAATAAGTCAATGCATCCAAGTTGCTTCACTTGGAGCCCTGGGTGCATGGGCAGTGTCAAATATTTTATCTTCACTCCACTCGCTCTATTCAGATTCCCCAATGTGTGTTGCTTCCTTTTACATTTTGTTTGTGTTCTATTCTTCTCTTTCCCTTTTAATTTATTGAATCAACCCTAATCTCCTTTGGAGGGGTGGGAATATTGTATATATGCTTCCACATCTTCCCTTATGCTACCTTGTTGCTTCCTTTCACACCCCCAGTGCCTCCTTCCTGAAACACCATTGCATTGAATATCAAGTTGACTGCAGTGGTAGCAGTAAGTGAAAAATCTAACATCAGAATTGGCTTTTAATTATTCCACCAAATTAAAATAAAAGTTATTACCCATTAAGGCAGAAGAGAGAGCACATATGTACATGTGGAATATTCTGAAACCATACCAACTTTAAATCAATTATCAATACTGATTCTAACATATCAAAGATGTCATTTTGGTTTCTCCATATATGAGACATATAAGGATGACACCACATATATTTTATTCATGCTTTAGTCCTCAGTGATACATTTTCAAAACTCATTTAAGAGGAATGATTAAGCAATGGAAAGTAGGTAGCTGTGGCTGACATATTTTGTTGTTTTTGTTTTCTGGAAGGTTGTTTATAGAGTGTAAGAAAACCAAACAGAGGATAGCTTTTCATGTAGCTATGTAGTGTTTCCATAGTGAAAGGGTGGCTATTGCAGTCTTTATATCCTGTGACTTTGCTAAAATGCTCCACTGAATGTTTAATACTCTGGCATCCATGTTTAGGATTTCTTTTAAAGGAGTCTTTCATAAAACTTTGGATACAAATTTGCTCTAGATGGACACATGAGGAACCATATGAAAGAGGAACAATTTTAGTAGACCACTGCTATTTCATTGCTTACATTTTACTCTTCTTTTTGAGAACAAAAAGAAATTAATCACTGATATAGTTTTGCTTACAAATCATAAAACTTAAGTTGTGCCCAAATATTGTTAAGATATATAATGACTGACATGAAAATATTTAGTAATATATAAATAGAGACCTAGACAAGTATTTTGAAACTAAGAAAACAAAATATTAGGCAAGATTTTAAAGATGTACATTTAAAAACATTTTACTTTACATTCTATTTACAACTTGAAGATCAATATGCTTACAATTGAATGCTGTGAAGCTGCCTTTTGGTCTCTTGTGGGATATGGACATTACTTATATGAAATTCCATTGCATTGTCTAGTGCTTAAAACCATAGGCAAAATATGTTACATATCAAAAGGGTTAACATTTTCATTCCTAGATTTCATAGGATTATTACAGGGCGATGCTCCAGTTGTAAAGGGCTTATAATAATCAGAACTTTTGACAACCATAAATTCATGTATGTAATTATGTTCAAATGAGATTTGCCATTTGGCATCCTCCCATGAAGGCTTGTATTCTCTTTCTGAGAAGATTGGCCCCCTTGCACATGGCTACCGTCAATCACCCCAAGAAATAGAAGGTACAACATAGGCGGATTCTTAGAAATTCAGCACCACATGTTGGAAAGCAGCCAGAGCTTCACAACAAACCCAGTCTGTAATAACGCATTTTAGGTCTTTGCTATATAGAAAAACATCTGAATGGTAAGAAAAATAGGATATAATTTGTAGAAAGAAATTGGTATAATTTCTTCACACTACAATCTGTTGATTGTATTACAATTATTATTTCATATGGCTCAGGACATATTTTAACTTGCCATTTCCATCCATATCAATACTTCGTTCTCATGTTCAAAGGAAATAGCTATTAGCATTTAGCAAAATAGGTTTATACTGCCAACTTTGTACATCATTACATGTATTTGGAGATAATGTCTGAAGGCTACCTTCCAACACATTTTTCAAAACATCTTTTGGCACTTAACATGTTAGCAAGATAAAAAAAAAGGAAACATTCAAAATGTCATGTAAATATAAAAGCATTTAGATTTTATGTGAAAGAATCTTGTTTGTCATAGAATAAGGGTGGTAATAAGTTGGGTTCTTAATATTTGTTTAAGATTATTGTGTGTGCATGTGCTGTTAATGAAGGTGTATATGTGTGTTCATATATGTGCAAGTACACATGTGTGCATATGCCAGTGGACATAAGGAGTTTTCTTTTAGTTGCTCACCACATTGTTTTGGAAACAGGGTCTTGAACTGAACCTATAGATCACTGATTCAGCTAGGTTACCTTCCCAGCAAGCCTGAGAAATCCTCCTGTTCCAGGTCTCCAACTCTAGCGTTAAAGCTGTATACCACCAAGCCTGGATTTTACATGGGTGTTATTGATTCAACTAAATTTCAAGTGATTATGCATCAAGCACTTTACCTACTGAGCTCTACTGCAAGTCCATAAGGCAGTTTTACTATGAACTTCTATTACAGTGCAGATGTAATAGGAACATATGAAAACCTGAATGTGCTTACAAAGTTGAAGAAGATGGCTTCTAAAATCAAGGCCACATGAACTTTATGAAGTCTAAAATTGTCAAGGATCTATAGCTAAGTAAGAGAACATCCAGTAACAAAATTAGAAATGAAATAATGAAGAAGATGGTACCTTGAAGTCATTTTCTTATGCTATGAATTTTGAAAGAAGAATCTAACACAAATCAGTGATGGACACCAAAATCCCTTAAGCAAAACTTATGGGTTTTCTAACAATTTTAATGCTACAGCTATAGAATGCATTGCTTTATTCTTGTTGTTGACAGTTCTTACATATTTTATTTGCTTGGAGTAGGTCCCCTGTGTTTATGCACCAATCTACATTTATTTCATAGACAGGTTTTAACTGTTCCTGACTTAAAAAAAAAAAAATCCATTCCAGACAGAATCAGGAGGAAAAATTACCTCCAGAGACCCTGCATTCAAATCACTCAAACACTCAGTAAACTCATACATGGTATTTTCATCCTTAGTTCATTTGAAGGGTTTTGGCAACGCAAATCATGTATCAACACATGCAGAGAGTCCTCTAGGCTCCTTTGTTGTCCAGTAGGTTTAAGGAAGTATGTTGCTTATCACATCTTAGAATTCTGGCAGGGAACTAGGTTCAACAGTACAGTTTAACATGATCATCTCAAGCCACCCCGTGGTAATATATAATGTCTTCATGGTACTAAGTACTATACACATAATATTTTAATCATTGCTGCAATAAGCATATAGTGGTGCAGATTTTTGGGAACAATGAAATCTTTCTAAGGCCCACACTGTCTAGACTACAGTGGCTAAGGATCTTGAGTTTATATTGCACACTGAAATAATAATAGAAGGAAGAAGAGGATGAGGAAGAGGAGGAGGAGAAGGAAGGAAAAATGCAGACAAGGAAGTAAGGAGGGAAGAAGTAGATCCTATTAAGGAAAATATAGAAAACACTCCTGAAAGTGGGAAGGATACTCCCAAAAGGAAGAGCGTGTTTTTGAATCTGGGCCTTAGCACAGGGTATATCAATAGAGAAAAGCCCTAAAGTATCAGGGAAAACATCCATAAGACTTTTACTAGCATCCAAAGAAGAGAAAGGAATGGAAAAGAGTTAGAATTCTGAAAAGTTTGCAGGCTCAGCAATGAGGTTTGGTGAGCAACTGCACTTAGCAAAGGGCTTCTTGGGGGTATCATAAATTATTAATAAGGGGTAATACTTTCTGCTACCTCCGTAACATGCAGGCGAGACACTTCCATTTGAGTGACTGATAGCAAGCTTCATCTAAAACCTTGGGGCTTAGTTTCTCTGGTCAAGGGGAAATGGGTCTTCTATTTCTGATGTTGTCAGGTAAATAGGAAGTAGGGTCCCTCCTTATAAGACCTCTATGCCTAATGGAGGCCTATTCTTCTCTCTCTCTCTCTCTCTCTCTCTCTCTCTCTCTCTCTCTCTCTCTCTCTCTCCCTTTCTTCATCTTACTTTGAGAGTAGGATAACAACATGCTTCAGGAATCCAGGCTGGAGGGGAAATTTTGCTAACAGGAAGTAATCCAGCTAAGAGAGGAGTAACTGGAGTAATGATAGGCCAGGCTTCCTCTGTGGCTGCTTTGTTTTGTTTTGTTGACATCTTTCATCTCCTTAACTGCAGTAGAATGGAGAATGCCATGCTTGTAGTACAACTCCTCCATAGTTGCTGCATTACAAGCACAAATGAGTGAAAGGATTCATTTTAATCGTTTTTTTCCCCTTTTTATTCAAATACTTAAATTATGGAAGCATAAAGAAACCATATCAAAGCTAATACTGTTAAGGGGTAAAACCATATCTTACTATAAAAATTCAAAACCATGAAACCATGCATCATAATTATTTCTCATGATGGAATAAAAGTAGAGTTCAGTTTATAATTTAATCTTTGTAAATAGGTAATTAACATGATGAAAAATATTGTAAAATAATTCTCATGCAGGTAGTAATTTTTACAATTGAAGTTGAAGCAATTTTTAATCTTATAATCAAGGAAAGATCATCTACCATGCATATGATAAAATATCCAGGCTTAAGTAAAAACTGTACTTAATGAAACCCTAATAGCTCATTGTACATATAGAGAATGGATTCTGACATTGAGTTAATTTCTTTCAACTTATGTAGCTATCAAATGAGATAAAAGGGGGAAATAGTAAATTTCCCTTAATTTTTAAACTTGTGTCTCTATAATTGAAACTTGCTAGACCCAAGCATTTACACACACACACACACACACACACACACACACACACACACATCCGTTAAATTTTTTAAGCATATTTACATATAAGCACACATGTGCATGAAATGTGCCCATGGTGACAAATGCAGAGCTATGAAAATTGTTTGAAGAAACAGTAGTTAATAACTATCAGTTTACAGAATTTATTTCAATATTTTATTTATTTATATGAGAGATAGAGTGACAGAGAAAGAGGCAGATATATAGAGAGAATGGGCACACCAGGACCTCTAGCCAATACAAAGGAACTACAGACACTTGTCTCACCTTGTGCATCTGGCTTATATAGGTACTGGGGAATTGAACCTGAGACCTTACGCCTGGCAGGCAAGCACCTTAACCATATGTCATCTCTCCAGTTTACAGAAGTTTTAATGAGGTTCGTTCATTGTTTTGGAAACAAACTTTCCATTTCATGTGATAGTATCAGGAACTTGCTACCTCTGAGGAATGTTTTTAAGACCCAGTTTCCTTTTAAAGTTTAAAAAATATTATTTACCTGAACTGAATATATTTGAACATTATGTGCCAGCATAGTGAATTTAAAAAGTCAAGCTGTTTTACTTTTTGGAGTTTCTAAGTAATAAAATTGTCTTTTTATCTATTAAAGATAACATCTTTTCACAAGAGAATGGAGATCTTTAAATGACTAATGATATCACTTGAGGACTGAGAGTTTGTTATTTATGACTGCTATTCTCTCTTTTGGCATCTTAATTATGAGTACTTTATATTCTCCTATCATTTTATTATGTATTTTTCATTTTTTTTTGCAACAGTGTGGAAAATGGAGAAGTCCAGAACATAATTAGAGTTTGAAAATTCCTTCACATACTCACACATAGTATTTGGATTTTGTTTGTATTTAGAGGCAAATACCAGGCAGTAGAAACTCCTAGGGCTTTTCAAAATTAGGTAGTCATTCTTTTTAGAACTGTTTGAAAGAGAAACTTTCTAGAACTCTTTTTCATCTAAATTTTGTCTATGACCTTACTTTTATTTTTAGGTTTCTAATGCAAAGATGGATATTCTATAAAGTATAACATGAAGGGGTTTTGAAGTTCTCATAGGAAAGCTGTACATCTTTCTTTTTGTTACTTCTCACATTTAATTTGTTCAGGGTTTCTTAGTCTTATTGCTTAATATTGATGAGAGTTTTCTATAGAAATAATCCAGTCTTTAAAAATTACTATACTAGCATAAATATTGTTAAATTACCAATTAATCACATTGTCATATGATTTATTACATAAACACATATTAACATGCACTTACGATGTCTTGTATGGAATTAGATGCAGTAAAGTTTATTAGTTTAGTTGCCAAAAGATGTTGTTTATAATTCCTGCATTGCTACCTCCTTTGATTGATGTGCAATGTCAGACAACATTACATGACCTTGACTTTCAATTTTCTCATTGCAAGACATGTAAAACTACCCAATCACTACAATACTCAGCAAAAAATAGAACACCAATATGGAAAAAAGTGTAGAAGAAATATAAACATTGCATGCATGATTAGATTCTATAACCTTTGAAAGAGCTTATTATCCTATGTAAAGAATGATTAATTATACTTTAGATATAGGTCATAATATTTCAGTTATTGAGGATGAATTTCCAGTTGTCTTTAGTATTGTGAATATTCTGGTGTGTCCTATATAAGGTTGCAGAAATTATGCTTCACTGACTTATCCATTAAATCTCATTGAGCCCCCACCATGTGTCTCTGACTGTTCTACACACTTAAGTTGCATGGGAGTAGGGATGCATATCTGTAATCATACATGACTTACTGAGCATGTAAGCAATCACAGAAAATAATACAAACATAAAGTGAAAGAAGAGGAAAAGGATTATATTGCGATCTCAAAATTGATGCATAGAGAAATATAAAGATGCTGAGAAGAAGGGATGATTTCAATGTATAGCCCTTGAATATGTAGTGGAAAATTGTACTAATACATGAGGGATAATCTTAGAGACAAAATATTATTCACTTCAAAAAAGGCAGAGAATAGAAAGATAGATAGATAAAGAGAGAGAGAGATAAAATTTTGGGTAAATAGAAGTGATGTGAGAGGTTCTGAAAATATTCTCTGATTGCTTCTAATTTTAAACTTTTAAAAATATTTTTATTTATTTGCAAGGAGGGAGGGAAAGAGAAAGAAGAAAGAGGAAGAGGATGAATGAATACACCAGGGCCTCTAGCATTGCAAACAAACTCCAGATGCATGTGCCACTTTGTGAATCTGGCTTTATGTGGGTCATGGAGAATTGAACCTGGGATATTATCCTTTGTAAGCATGCACCTTAACTCTCCAGCTGCCTCTAAACTTTTTTATTGTCAATTTTCAAATATGAAGATAATATAATTCATTATAGCTCCCATCAAATATCTCCTTTTGTGGTCACTCTCCTTCCCTGAACTTCATATTTCCCACTAAACCCTCTACTATTTTGATGCCTTTTTGCCCTCCTCCATCACCCATGTTGAAATGTTGAAGAAGTTAACTTTGTTGAGATCTTTAAGAGGTAATAACAACAGCCACTATGAAGTCATAACATGCCACTTCATTTCCAGGATAGTCTCAAAGTACTCCTATCCATCATCTGGGTCTTTCATTCTCTCTGCCCCCTCTTCCTGAGTGTTCCCTGAGTGCTCTCTCTCCCTCTCTCTCCCTCTCTCTCCCTCCTTCTCTCTCTCTCTCTCTCTCTCTCTCTCTCTCTCTGTGTGTGTGTGTGTGTGAGTGTGTGTGTAAGTGGGTGAATTTTTATAGATATGTATATTATGCTCAGCACATGACTTTCATTTATTGTCAGCAATTTGGTGAGTGTTGAATCTCGCCAGTATTCACCAACATATGCAAAATAAAGTTTCTCTGACTATCGATGTTATCAGCACCTATCTGTGTGGATAAATGTCATATATATACCTAGAAGGAAATTTGATGAGTACAACATTTCCAATTTGTCCACAGTAGTGGTATCCCGAAAGGGTCTATTATAATTTTCTCCTCAGCAATATGTATCACACTTCCCAGCAATATGCTTGCTAGCTAGGGTACAGGAGGCTTCTAGTTCAGTTCCAGCTTTATTCTTTGTTGTCCTGATATGGAAAAACAATGCTTGTATTGTCTTCAGCAACAGGGTCTTAGTATCTAACATCCAGTAATTAGACAACAACCTGTATTATTTTGAGAGTCTCCCTGAAAAGTAACTTCCTCAAAGGAATCTCACCCTGATCAATGTGGTTCTAGTGTAGCAACCTATGGTTTCTGAAACTAACATTATTTATTGTCATAGGAACTGTCTGCCTTAACTAGTGAACACTCTCTGTGTTATACTCTCTCTGTCATTGTTATTTTTTTCTTTCTTAATTGCATTCTTAACTAGTTAGCAAATGAGTATGCTTCTCTCTGACTTGTAGAGTCATTGATGAGAATATTAGGATGGAGAGTGGAGAGTCCAAGAAGAAAGGAAAAGGCATAAATAGTCCTTCCAGATAGTGGAGAGTATTGAGCTAGAGATCTATAGCATATACAGACAGCTTTAAGAGTCCTCTAACAGTTTGTGAAATGGAATTTAAAGTGAGATCACTCACAGTTGTGTTTCTCTGCAGAGCTTTTCAACAGCTGTTGAGAAGGCAGAGGGTTAGATTTAAGCAGGGTTGTGATTCTGCCTAGTAAAAAGGTTGAAAGACATTGAAAAGTATGTAGGATCAACTAGTTAAAGGAACTGGAGGAACAAAGTTACTGTTAGAGTTGTCACAGTAGAGCAAATGAGCAGCAAAGATAGGACTTGATCAAAGACCTGGACACAAAATGCAGAGGCTATGGGAATCTGAGCATTATTGGTAATTACTAGGTCTAGGAAGAAATGACCTTGAGTTGACTGACTTAGGTAAGTTGGAGGACAAGATGTTTAGAGGATAGAAAGTCAAGGCATTGAGAGGTCAGGTTTAGGAAGGATCATATCTGTGTATATTGAACTTAATAAGTAAATCAGGAATCATGTTGCAGAGAGTGACAATTTAGATAGGAGATAAAATGTTGAGAAATAAAGATGAGTTAATTGCAAGGTCATTAAATGTTTGCAGCAATAAAGATAATGAACAATATAAGATGATGCCAGGATATTGGAAACTAGGATTTATAGAGAAGAAGGGACAGAATGGTCTAGAAATAATTTTAACAAAGAAAGTCACCATCTGTCTCTGTGACCTTTTTGGCAACAGGTCATCTTTTATGTGATTTTTTAAAACTTGATTATGTCTATCATAATTTAGAATCTCATGAAATAATGATAACTATTTGACTCATATGTTGATATTTAGAAGAGGGAAGTTAAATACTTCAAGCACAAGGTGCCACGAACAAGAGCAGGGATGAAAAGCATCAGAGAAAATTATATGTCAGAGAGAATTAACATAGATGAGTTAGAAAGATGTCATGATGTCTTCATGGTTATGCAGTTTATGAATTGGGTTCTTCAGTAAGGTGTTTCATCTCTGAAACTCAGATTATAAAATGGTATTGTGAAATATAAGCATGACAATGTCACACACTTGGCATAGAATTATCTTTCAATTAGTGCTAACTTTGTTCCCTCAAACAGAGATTCAAATATTAAATTTGTTTACAGAATTCTGAAACAAGGATAGACTTCTGGGGCAAATAATTTCTGTTTCCACTACGGCTGATAAATGATTCATGAACTCATTTATACACCAACTGTGTGATATTTCAGTGACTAGAAAGTGTGTTTGTGGACTTTTAGATTTTCTTTTTTAATTTCTGGCTTTATATTACATACTAAACATAGCAAGCAATCATCAGTACAAGATCTGAACTTTATCTTTTAAACTAAATACAAAAATATATATTTGTGTTGTTTTATAAAATTAAACACAACACACACACACACACACACATATATGATGATTGTTAGGTAGTCTGTAAACATAGATACATGCCTATTTTATGCTTAATATAGTCCATGCAATTGATAATATATCATGTTTGTAGACAAAATGTATATTTTTTCTTAGCATAAATTCAAGTTGAGTGACTATTGTTACATATCTTTAGTTGGCAATATAGATAATTTGAAAAATAATTGATAATATTTTCTCATTCTTATATGACCCATCATATAAATAATAAGTAATAAGAATTAAAAACATGAATATACAAATCAATTGATGCACTTGTGTTCTCTTTTCTTTTGTATAATCAGTTATCCTTGTGGAGTCCACATATACAGTCTAGAAAAGTAAAAGAAGGAGGATACATGGAAGATTTTAGATTTTGGGTCAGGTTTTAGTGTTATAAACCAAAAATTGCCAGCATGACACTGGATTGAGCTAGTAATATGTCATTCCCAGATGTCATGAATCTGGGAAACATAGTCTTACTGGTTTGTTAGGTGAAGGATGGCTGTCTGTGAGACTACCAGTCAGTATATTCCAGAATTTCTAAAAAATTCTAGATAATAGGTGGGTCACTTGAAATCATTAGGTTACCAAATAGCCAAGCAACACTTCACCTGATGACATTAGATCTCAAAAGACACAATGAATGTGGTTTGTTTCAAAAAGCTTGGTGTACATTTTTCAAGAAGAAATTTACAGTGAGAATATGAATGAGCCCATAGAACATAACAAACAATAGAACTACCCTGAGGGAATTTCATATTTACATAGTGAAGATAGGGAAAGGTAAGTTGAGCCACATTTAGGTCTATATTGGATGCCAGGAAGAAAAAAAAAATGGCTTATCAATTGGAAGTCATATTTATTTAAGTTATACATAGAATAATGTTAATGGCACATTTAATTAAGAACTGTGAAGCAAATTCATGTAAAATATTGAGTTATATTGTTTAAGTTTTTATTTTGTATTAATAGAGTATTATTTTTTCCTGATATTAAGGGTTATTTCCTTTATAGGGCACTATATATAGTATATGCAAATGCACAAGCAAATGAGCATCTATGATTTCTTCTGTGCAGGAGTTTAGCACCTAAACTATCACCCAAACATCACTGATAGATTCATAAAGTCTTTAGAGTTGCAGAGAACTTCTGAGGCAATATAGTCCAAAGTTGTCAAATATTCTTTCCAAGAAATAACACTTCATCTTAAACCCAAATTGCCATCTATGTCCCATAAATTCCGAGGCTCAAGTGTGCCTAGAAAGAACTTATATTTCCTGTTGTGTTCACTGCATCAACTAAATTTACACAGAACTGGTATTGACTACATTGCCGGATGACTTTGAAAGGCAGCTTATTTTAGCCACAGTTTCAAAAAAGAGACTGATATGACACACAATTGGTATACATTAGAAAACAAATTCTTGAGAGCAGACTATACCACCCACTCAGAACTGAATCAGACAAGACATGGGTGGAAAGGAACTTGAACTGCTATAATGTGAGCACAGTCGACTGGGATGGCATTGAAATGTATGAAACATTATTCCTGGAACAAAGAAGGAAAACTAAAGAGAACAGCTTTAAAGCAGCATCTTCATATTTAGACTCAAACTGCATAGTCACATATTTTAATCACATCTCACTTCTTTCTAAAATAGACTTGAGGCCATTTGTGACCAGATGAGGTTACTGTAGAACGGTGGCAGGATGAGACAGGATGAGGTGGTATGGGGTACTCATACCAGATTACTCACAGTGCATTACTAATACTAGGGGTGCTAGGGGTGAACTTATTTAGGATGAACTCTTCATATCTGAGTTTCAATCTGAGTACTTAGGACTATATATTCATTCATACTATTTGGTTAAAAAGAAGAAGGCATGTATTGGGTCTTAATTTCTGTTTTTCATAGTCCTGATCTCTGTATGGCATTTATTTTTGCAATTATTTTATAAGAGTTTTATAAGACTTGACTTTCAACTGCAACACAAAAATAAAGACTGAGTTCTTAGGATACATAGATGGATAAACATCCCTAGAGTTAAGAAGCTCACAGTTAGTATACACTTAATTGTACAATAAGTACAATGAGTATGGCTTGGAAGACAAAACAGTTACCTAAATAAAGAGTGGTCCACGGCACCAGAGACTTTGGAGAGGTGGAAATATTGGGTAGGTGTGCATTTATTAATGCACCAAAGATTAAAAGAAAAGTGAATAGAGTTTCCTCTGTAAAATGCAGAACAGCAAAACCACTATATATATAGCTACTAGTGTTTTATTGAAAATTTTCATGTGTGTAAATAATGATGAGCAGAGTCTACTGCTCCATTACTTTTGCTCCTCTCCTCTGAACTCCCTTTTTTCTTTTTCTTTTTCTTTTTTTTTTTATTAGTTTTGTACTCAGTGAATACAGTCCAGTTGGTACCATTTTTAGCCTCCTCCCTGTCCTCCCCCTCACAGGGACCTTCTTGTTGGGGTATATGGGCCATGCATTGTAGGGTTAGCCATCAGTTATAGGTAGGAGGAAATGTCTCTGTGTATCATGACCCAATGTGTGGCTCTGACATTCTTTCCACCCCCTTTTCCACAAATTTCCCTGAGCCATGTTGGGTTCATTGTAGCTCTGCTTCAGTGATGAAGCCTTGGGAGCCTCTGTCTGTGGATATCTGCTTTGGTAGGGGTTGATTGTTCTCTATGTCTGTCTCCTTCACCCTTGTGCTGGCACCAGGTTCACCAAGAAAAAAGCACTCTTGCTTGTTTCCCCAGTTATTCTTAGTTTCAGCTGGGGCCCTTTTGAATTAGGATGGGTTGGTTCTCTCTTTAGGGATCTGCATGTATCAGAAAAAGAGAAGCAGATTCTCCAATGAAGAGTAAAGTTAGCACAAGATAAATGGAATAACCATTATTTTTAGAGAGAATTTAATAAATATAGGCCCTCTTCTAGCCCATAATTGGTGGAAGCTTGATAATGGAAAGCAGGCTCATTTTTGGATATAGTTCTCACTTGTTTCCCAGCTGCAGCTATGGGTTCCATTCCACTGAGCAGATCAGTTAGCCAGCTCAAGAGCAGTTTGGTTTCCCACCCTGGCTATGTGCCACTATTGCACTTGTGTAAGCATCACATCAAGTTGTTTGCTACTAAGTAGGTTAGTGCATGAGTTTCTTGGACAGATATTGGTCATTTTCCCCCAGTCACTCATGTACCACCTTCTGGCTCTAGATGTCCTAACTATCTGGGGACTGTTTAATTACCACCATCTACAAAAAAAAAAAAAAAAAAAAAAAAAAAAATTCTTTGGCAAAAGTGAGTGTACTCCTAATCTATTGTGATAAACATAAATATTTAAAGGGCAAGCTGATGAGTACAACATGCTCATTTAGCCAAACAACTGTAGTAGCTTTCCCTCTGGGGACTATGTTCTTCCAAGGCATAGGCTTTCATTAGACTTTTAGGACCAGGCAGAATTCCTTGTAGTGGAGCGCGTCTCAAATCCAATCAGAGAACAATTGTTTACCTTCATAATACTTATGTCATTATTGCACCAGTGGTACATCTTTTTTGGTTTTCAGGTCGTGTAGTTCTCAAGTCCAGTGTTGGTTAAGACTGTTGATGAGTTTTCTCCCCAGAAGCCTGCATAGCACTTTCTAACACTATGACAGCTAGTCACTAGGGCTTCCAGCTCCAGCCTGATTTTTCATTGTCTTACTTCTGATAGAATAATCATTTTCAGGAATAGGATTTTACCATGTATCTCTGGTGGACAAATAAAAGTATTGGGAATATCTTATATGGTTTTAGGGTCCTCATGGACCTGCCTGACCAACAACTCACTGAGAGATAACCCAAGCCTGGCTATAGAATTTTAAATAGATATGTGTGCCTAAAAGTAGAGGGATTTGTATGATTAAAGTCAGTAAAAGAGATGGAGAGATGGAGAGATGGCCTCGCGGTTAAGCGCTTGCCTGTGAAGCCTAAGGACCCCGGTTCGAGGCTCGGTTCCCCAGGTCCCACATTAGCCAGCTGCACAAGGGGGTGCACGCATCTGGAGTTCGTTCGCAGAGGCTGGAAGCTCTGGCACGCCCATTCTCTCTCTCTCCCTCTATCTGTCTTTCTCTCTGTGTCTGTCATTCTCAAATAAATAAATAAATAAATAAAAATTTTAAAGTCAGTAAAATTTGAGGGCTGGAGATATGGCTTAGTGTTAAGGCACTTGCCTGCAAAGCAAAAGGACCTCAGTTTGATTCCCCAGGACCCACGTAAGCCAGATGCACAAGGTTGCACATGCCTCTGGAGTCTGTTTGCAGTGGCTGGAGGCCCTGGCACACCCATTCTCTGTCTCTCTCTGTCTTTCTCTCTGTCTCTCCCTTCCTATGCCTTGTTCTCTCTCAAATAAACAAATAAATAATAAAATTCAAGACATGAATAGCTAATTAGCACTTTAGCCACATTTAAACATAACTAGTCCTAATTATATAATTTTCCATTATATAAGGAATAAAAGAGTGATTTCTTACAAAAAGTCAAATTATGTTTATTTTAAATAGTGATAAAATATATATTACATATAAATGCCCATGGTAACCATTTCAAGTGCTCTATTCAGTATTTTCACATTTTTTGCAACCAAATTTCAGATTTATTTTGAAACTTTGAAACTATATCTATATTTTTAAAATCCTGTATGTCCATCCACTCCCTCACCTCAGACACTAGAAACTATCATTTCACTTTCTATTTTAATCAACCTGACTTATCAAGATCTTTCGTATCAGTGGACAGGGTTATTTTAACTTGCATAGGTTCCTAAGGGATAGACTTGGTTTTCACATAGACATCTTTTCATTTTATGATTAGATAATGTTACATACAGACATATACACATCACAATACTGCATTTTTATTTTGGATATTATTTTACAAAATGTTGACAGAATATGAATGTGAACAACCTCTTCCACTTTTATTCCTTCTAAATACAAATCTGCTTTGAAGAATTGTTACATCATTTGGTGATCATGTATTTAATTTTGTGGAATCTATCATGCTATGCTCCATAATGTGGAAACCAAAGTAGATCCCTATCAACAGTGTATAAAAGATCGGATTCTTCTGCACCTTCACTTGTCATTCTCTTTTTTCTGATAAGAGCCACCTTCATAGATGTGACCTCATCTTATGTCATCATGGCTTTGATTTGTGTTTTCGTAATAAGTGGTGTTGCTGAAGATCTTTTTATAGGATTTTTGATCACTGCTATATCTTATTTTGAGAACTATTTTGTTCAGAGGTCAAACATAGTAGAGATGCTTTTTTGTTGCTGTTTTAGGAGTTATTTATACATTCGGAACACTAACCCCTTATGAGATACAAGCTTGGCTGATAAGTTCTTCTATTTAATAGATTTTTCTTTCATTCACTTAATGCATCTTTCAACATTGTTGTGGGGGGGGGGTGTTTGTGTGAATCAATCTTTAAAAATCCAGTAGTTGGGAATCACAGTATAGGAAATAAGTGTTTGCCCTGAAAGAAAATGGGAGAGTGTGTTACTAATTATTTATAGGTATTTCCATTTTAAAACATCATCACTAATACTCATCTTGATAATACCTTTGCAATACTTAAACTATAAAATTTTAATTATTCCCCAGATAAAAGTATATATATTTTCTTTATTTGCTTACATTGTTTCATGAGTTTTCTATTCCTCTTTTTTTGTTGCCTCTTCTCCTTCCCTCCATCCTCCCTTACCCTTCTCTCTAAATCCCTTTATATTATGTTTGCTTCATCAATGTCCTGCACTTTGTGTAGGTAATCTAGCACACTGTCTAGATGAAAAAAGCATCATAAATCTTCATTTAAATATTCCACTGACTTTAATGAAAGCATTTGCAAATACCAGCAGTCATTTCTATTGCACATGCTAAGCATTGCCTTGGTCTCTCCCCTGAAAAGGAAGAGGGCATGAGAGGTCTCTTACCACTTAGTTCTTTCCCTTTAAAGGATTAGTCTAAGCCAGGATAGTGATGCAGTCAAATTAGGTAAAACACATTTGCTTGCTGTGTTATGCAGCTCATTTGCTTGAAGCAAGAGTGTAAGCAACATTTACCCTAGTAGTTAAGCTGCATCTTCACCAGCTCTGAATAAGTTGCTTTTAGGAGGGTTTAAGTTCAAAAGTGCTCACTTGCTTTCATGACATGCATATGCTATTTCTCTGATTTTTTTTCTTCTTTATCTCTGTCTTCTATTACATCAATATTCAACCTATAGTAAGGGAGTCCAGCCTTTAGGTACCTCTTTTTCCAAAATGAATCTTAGCCTATTCATGTGACGCTACAATCACAAAAAGTCATTAGTTTGCTTCTAAGTACTCCACCTGTGTTTATATGACCCCAAGTCAGAATCTCTAGGAAGGAATGGAATGAACTCTAGAAGGAAGCTTTTGTGTTTGATAACAAAACACGTTTCTTCTAGGTGCAAATGTTTGTAATCATGGCATCTTGGCCTTTAGTCTAGGACCAAATGTGGCAAATTGTGTGAGTTCATCTGGGTTGCTGAAATAGAAAAGTACAGGCTGGGTGGCTCATAAACAAGACATGTATTTACAGTTCTCAGGTTTGGATATCAGATCAGTGTGCATGTGGCAGGCTTGGATTGTGGTGATGATTGCCTTCTGTGTTGCACCTTACATACTTATCATTTTATGGTCATAAGATGGAAAAAAATGAGAGCTTGTTAGGGTACTTCTAAAGGGCAATAATCCATTTGATTGGGCTTCAATATCTTCAAATAGTTCATTTTTTCTTTCTCAAAGCCTTAAAAAACCATCATACAGGTATTAGATATTCAGAGTTTAAGTCATGGTTAGAAAGACATAAAAACATCAATAATCCCAATAAGTGTGGTGGCACACACTTTTAATCCTAGCAGTCGGGAGGCAGTGGTCAGAGGATCATCACCATGAGTTCAAGGACACCCTGATACTACAAAGTGAATTCTAGGTGATACCCTACCTTGAACCCCCCACTCAAAAAAAAAAAAATCAATCCCACTACAATTTTAAAGATAATTATTAATTATACCATAATGTTGTCTTTTCACCTCAGATATGATGAGAATTTGTTTTACATTCTTCACAAACCACTTAAGAGAATAAAGTTATTGTTGTTGATACCTTGCCTTTTTCTATTCCTAAGGAAACAAGTAGAGCCATGGCTTCGAAGATGCTGATTTTCCTACGAGGCCTTTCATGGATAGATCTGTAAGGAGAAATTCCTGATTGTATTATTGTAGTCTTCACGATTGTTTGTTGTTCAAACAATATTAAATGACTGAAGAGGCTGTCCATTTAGAAACATAAAAAGTGGGCACATGAGCCTTGACAAATTTAATATGTATCTAGACAAAAGCCAGGTCTTCTTATCTGAGGGAGGAGCACTAATTAGTTCTCTTCACACAGGGGAGCTAAGTAGTAGTTACTCTGATGTGAACAACGATTGTAGCAGTCTGCAATGAGCTCTGTACAGCCTCATGGTGAGCAAATGTGTTCTAAATCCATCATTTCCTCTAACAAATGACACCTATAACCGTAAAGAAAGCTGTTGTCTCTTAGCCCTGTCCTGCTGCATGTAAACATAGGCTGCTTTAGCCATTATTAAAAATATGCTTAGGAATAATACATATATTTGCTTTTCAGAAATTTAAGAACATATATGGTGTATTTATGTATTAATTTTACCGTAGCTATTTTATTTCAGTTATATTGTGTATTATAATGCTCTTAGAAAGGCATCTTGGCTTCTCCACCATCAGAAATAGAGTAGGATTCGAATAAGTAGCAAATAATAAATACATATTAAATAATATGTGTAATTGTCTGATTTATAGAAAATGTTTCTTTATAACATGTGTATATGGTGTGTCCACATGTGTATATTCATGTTTGTATGTATGGGGGTGCACATATGTATACAGGTGAACTTGCATATGTATGTGGAGATCAAAGGTTAATGCTGGATGACTTTCTCAGTAGCATTCCACCTTATTTTTTAAGACAGTGTCTCATGCTGAACCTAGAACTAATCAAGAAGGATATATTAGAGAGTCTGTGTCTCCACCTGCCCAGTGCTGGAATTACAGGCACACAGCACTATGCTTGGCATTTTATGCAGGAACTGGGGATCTGAACTCAAGTCCTCATTGCTTGCACAGCATTACTCCCTGAGCCATCTCCCAAGCCTCTAAATGTTTCTTAGTATGTAAATAAGCATATGTACACACATGTGGTGTAAGTTCCTAAGCATAATTTTAAGTGATCCGTTGTAGATTGGAAACTATTGTACCCCTTAACATTGTACTAGGCCTCACATTTATGGAAGGCCTATGTTAATTGTAATAGAGTCTCAATCCTACAGGGAAATTAACTTGTATGCTTCTGCAGCCACCTTGGAATGATGTTCCCAAGGCTTTCCTATCCCCCCACCCAATACCCAAGCCCACACACATATGTCTGAAGTTGAGATCTGTGAGGTATATAATGAATCCATGTTCTGAAATGACACTACTAGTGTCTGAGCATGTCCTGTCTGTGTTTTACTTTATAGACCACATTGACTTTAGTGTATCCCACCTCCACCCATACACGCCCTGCAGTAAGGATCACTGAGAGAGGATTAGGATAAGATCCAATCTCTGGAGCAAGCAGAGTGGCTGCTGGGTCTCTCTCAGGGATCCTCGCTATAAAAGGGAGCTATAAACTTTTGTGCTATGGAAGATACCAGGCAAGTTAACTCATTTCCCAGGTGTCTTGAGAAGCTGTTTAAGACCAGATACTGGTGTAACAGTGCATACTAGGTATATAGCTGTCCTTGGCCTTACATTTTATTACTTATCACTTACTGTTATACTATCTCTTATTCATCTTACTCAGTCATTCATAATAAATGTTGTAAGATCAATGAATTATTAATACCATTTATACTGTCTACCGAGCACCCATATACTTCCTTTATAAATACAATGTACAGATATATAAAATTACATTTACAATGTATGCTTGTTCTATTTAACAAATATATATATATATATATATACATATATATGTATATATATATATGTATATATGTATATATATGTAGTTAAAGGGTGAGGATTTGAATAATACCAATAAGGTTTTATAGAATTTGCAGGTATATATCTATAACAATATTGTTTTATCATATAACTTTATCAGTGTTTGTAAAAATGACTATGCCATCAATGTTTCCTCTGCTGACTTTAAATTCAGATGGTGTTAAGTGCTCCCTTCAAGAAAAAGAGCATCATTTTCATTGAGTGAGTGTAGTTTATTTTCTGAACCAGTTTATTTTATTAAATTGCAGAATCCTATGCTAACACAATGTTAAGATTGCAAGTATTAACCTTCATATCTCAAAATGTGAAAACTTAGGACTTTCATAACAGCATTAATTTCCCCACATTTATTGTGCCTTATAATAAAGTGTACATTTAGAACACTAGCAAGCAATCCAGGAATTATATATAACCAGTGTTGGACAAGTTAATGTTACTAAGAGTATCTAAACTTCCGTATTCTCTGATTTGTTTTTAAATTTACAGCTTTAACACTGCACTAATGGAAAGATTTTTGCATTTAATTTTCCAATTTTTATGAAGGTGATAAGAACAGATAATAAAGATGGAAAAGTTGATAATGATTATTTCAGTATGATGACTATTTCACTCACAAATTTAGCAGCAACCCTTTGAAGTTTTAATCAGTGTGCTTGATTTCAGAATGTTTGTGCCAATAATACATCCATGATATTTCTATCCCAGCTCTTTTTTCTTCACTTAAGGACATATTTCTATTCCCACAAAGCCTGTGACTGAATATCTGTTAAATCCACTGCTGGTAAAATCAATTGCCAATTCCCAAACTGTGTTTGCTCTAAAAATTGCTAACATAAGCAGGAAACAGACAGGTCTAGTAGATATGAGCATGACATCACCGACAAACTACACAACTAAAATAAGGAGGGGAGGGATCTGTCTTAAATTTACACGTCCTTTACAAATTCTTATTGTGAAATGATTAAAGGGAGGTTATTGAAATAATAAATACCTGGTTACTTCTGACAGAGAAGAATGACTGTCATCAACTCATTTTTCCTCTAAAGAGCTTATTTATCTATTTATTATTTGTATTAAATATGCAAAATTCTTTTTAATTTTTAAATATTTATTATTATTAACAACATATTTGCATAATACATCATGTGTTGGCTCTCTCTTTTCCCTGGTCCCTGCTCCCATTCCCCTAGGGACCCTCAGTGGGGTTACAGTTATTCCCCATGGGGTTGTGGGTTATACATTGGAGCAGCAGATTTTTGTTTGTTTGTTTGTTTGTTTGTTTTGCGGTGGGGGGAGTGAATGTCTCTGGGAATGATGTCTTAACCTATGCCTCTTACAATATTTCCACCCCTTATTCTGAAAAAATTGACTGAGCCATAGTGAGTGTGTTTTAAGTCTACTTCAGTGATGAGCTCTTAGGAGCCTCTGGATCTCTTAGGTGTTGAGTATCCCCACCAACTGTCGCCTACATCCTGGCATTGAGGTTCAGCTTGGTAACTCTTGCTGATCTCCCAAATTCCTTTGTGGTTTCAGCCATAGTTTGGCTGAAGCACAAAGGAAAGTTTATCTCCTTGGATATTGCTACCTACTGAAAAAGAATAGATTCTCCAGTGGAGAGTGAAGTCAGCATAGTTAAAATGAGATAAGCATAATTAATTTAGGGAGAATTTGATGTATGTAACCCCCTTCTTTACCCAAAGATTAGTGAGAGCTTGACAGTGGAGAACATCATCTTTGGTTCATAGGATTCGGAACTTGTTTCCAATTCCAGATATGGGTTCCTTACATTGAGCGGATCTCTTAGCCAATCAGAAAGCTATTGGTTAACCACTGAGGCTCTGTGCCACTATTGCATTGACATGTACATTCTGTTGTGGTGTTTGCTTCTAAGTAGCTTAGACTTCTGGTTGCTCAGACTGTTGGCCACTTTTCCGGAGTAGCTCATGTAGTACTTTACAGCAGAAGACAGGCTAACTGTCTGGGGACTGGCTCTCTTCTGGATAGCAGCCAGGTCTCTTCATGCTGTGTGTCAGCAGCATATGGAGTCTTCAGCAGTAGGGTCTTACCTTTTGCCTCAGGTGGGTAATCAAGTGCTTTGACAGAAATTTGTATGGTCATCCAATTTGTTGAAGATGCTGTGTTTTCTCCAGTGTATGTTATTGGCATCTTTATCGAAGAACAAGTAGCTGTAGTTACTTGCCCTAAGACCTAGGTCTTCAGTTCTGTTCCACTGGTCTATTTTTGTTGTTGTTGTTGTAAGTACCATGCTGTTTTTGTTACTGTGGCTTTGTAATATAGCTTCAAATTGGGTATGGTGATACCTCTGGAGGTATTTCTTTTGCTGCGGATATGTTTAGATATCCAAGGCCTCCTGCCATTCTATATGAATACTGAGATAAATTTTTTCTATACCTGTGAAGAATGATGCTGGAATTTTTGTTGGTATTGCCTTAAATATGAATATTCTTTAATTCTACCTATCCATTAGCATGGGTGGTCTTTCTGTCTTCTCACGACTTCCTCGATTTCTTTCTTGAGGTTTTCTTTTTATTTATTTTTATTTATTTATTTGAGAGTGACAGACAGAGAAAGAGGCAGGTAGAGAGAGAGAATGGGCACGCCAGGGCCTCCAGCCACTGCAGGCAAACTCCATATGCATGTGCCTCCTTCTGCATCTGGCTAACGTGGGTCCTGGGGAGTTGAGCCTTGAACCAGGGTCCTTAGGCTTCACAGGCAAGCGCGTAACCGCTAAGCCATCTCTCCAGCCCTCTTGAGGTTTTTTTAATGTTTTCATAATATAGGTCTTTCACAATCTTGGTTAGTGTTATTTCTAGATATTTAATTTTTTGTTGTTATTGAGAATGGGAAAAACCTCACTGAGCTCTTTCTCTGTATATTTGTCCTTTGCATATAGAATAGCTACTGTTTTTTGTGTGTTAATTTTGTATTCTGCCTTGTTACTGAAGCAATTAATCACATTTTGAAGTTTTGAGATGGAGAATTTTGGATCATTTATGTATAGGACCATGTCATCTGCAAATAGGGATAACTTGACTTATTCGTTTCTACTTTATATCTTTTGTATCTTTTTCTCCTATCTTATTGCTTAGGCTAGGACTTCTAGTACCATGTTGAAGTGCAGTGGTGGGAGTGGGCATCTCTGTCTTTTTCTGAATCCCATTGGATACTCCTTGTGTCTTCCCTCATTATTATTTGGGCTTTAGGTGCTTTATATTTAGGCTAAATTGTGTTTAGCTATAAACCTTATATGCTCATTTTCTCCATCATTTTGATCATGAAGTAGTACTGTATGCTGCCAAATGTCTTCTCTGCATCAGTAGAGATGATTATGTGGTTCTTGTCATTAAGTTTATTAATGTGGTATATTATGTTGAGCAATTTTTATGTGTTGAAACATCTCTGTATCCTGGGATGAAGCCTTCTTGATCAAGGTGTGTAAATGTTTTTGATATGTTGCTGAGTTTCTGAGGATTTTGTTCAGGAACTTTCATCTAAATTAATCAAGAATATAGGACTATAGTGTTCTTTTCTTGTATCTCTGTCTGGCTTTGGATTAGGCTGATGCTTCATAACAGGAATTGAGAAGGATTCCGTGCTGTCTGATTATGTGAAGCAGTTTTAGAAAAAAATGGTTTTAGCTCTTCAATGAAGGTTTGATAGAATTTGGCTGAGAAGGCATCCAGTGCTGGACTTTTGTTTTCGGGGATATTTTTGATTATCTTTTCAATCTTGATGGTTGTGGTAGGTTTGCTTAGGAGATTAACCTGCTGTGAGTTAGTTTTGGTAAGTGCTATGTGGCTAGGAATTCATCCATTTCTTCCAGATTATCCAATTTTGTTGAGTAGAGCTTTTATAAGTATGTCTTGATAATTCTTCAAATTTCATTGAGGTCTGTTTTAACCTCTCCCTTTTTATTTCTGATTTTATTAATTTCAGACCTCTCTCTCTCTCTCTCTCTCTCTCTCTCTCTCTCTCTCTCTCTCTCTCTCTCTCTCTCTCTTGTTTGATCAGATTGGCCAGTGGTTTATCAGTCTTGTCTACTTTTTGTAAGAACCAGGTCTTCATCTCATCAAATTTTAAATTATTTTCTTAGTTTCTAATTCATTAACTTCTGCTCTGATCTTGATTTTTTTTTTCCACCTGGAGCTTATGGGGTTGGATTGTTTGTGCTTTTCCAATATCTACGTGAACAGTTACGCTCTTTATTTGGGATCGCTCTGTCTTCATTATGAAGGCATTTAATGTTATGATTTTTCCCCTTAGAACTGCCTTCATTGTGCCCCATATATTTTAGTAGGTTGTGTTTACATTATCATTCAATTCTAGGAATTTTACAATTTTTCTTTCTTTCTTTTTTTTCTTTTTGTTTGATTTTTGAGTTTTTCAAGGTAGGGTCTCACTGTAGCTCAGGCTGACCTAAAACTCATTATATAGTCTCAGGATGGCTTGGCCTTGAAATCATGGTGATCCACCTACCTCTGCCTGCTGAGCTCTGGAATTAAAAGTGTGCACCACCATGCCTGGCTACAAGTTCTTCTCCACCTCCTCCTCCTCCCCCTCCTCCTCCTCCTCCTCCTCCTCCTCCTCCTCCTCCTTCTTCTTCTTCTTTTATTTCTGCCACAACCCATTCATTATTTCAAAGTCTATTCAGTCTCCAGGAGCTTCGGGAGTTCCTGATGTGTCTCTTATTGTTAATTTCTACTTCAAAGAATTTTGATCTGATATGATACAAGAAGTTACTTCAGTTTTTCTGTATTTACAGAGGAATGCTTTATGGCCTAATATATGGTTTATTTTTGAGTAAGGTCCTGTGGGTTGTTGAGAAGAATGTGTATTCCATAGAACTGGGGTGGAATGATCTGTAGATGTCCATTAGGTCTAGTTTATGTATGATTTTGTTGAGCATTATTATTTCCTGGTTGATTTCTGTTTGGATCATCTGTCTATTGATGATAATGGAGTATTGAAGTCACCAACTATGATGGTATTGGTATTTATTCCTGTTTTGTTGTCAAGGTTTGGTTTTATAACCTGTGGTTTACCTGTGTTGGCACATATAGATTTATGATTGTTATGTCCTCATGTTGGATCATTCCCTTATGAGTATGAAGTGGCCTTCTTGGTACTTTTTGATTGGTTTTGGTTTGAAGTCTATTTTATCAGATATTAATATAGCAACGCCTGCTTGTTTCTTATTTCTGTTTGCTTGGAATATCATTTTTTATCATTTTACCCTAAAGAGGTGTCTGTCTAGTGGTGAGGTGGGTTTCTTGAAGACAGCACATAAAAGGATCCATTTTTCTGATCCACCCTATTAAATTGTGTCTTTTGATGGGTGAGTTAATGTTTAAGGTGATAGCTGTGAGGTTTGATTTAATCCCTGTCATGGGCTTCTTTAAGGGGTTTGGTGCTTTCTTGTGTTTTGTACTTTTTTGAGCTTTCTCTAATTTTGGTAATTGTTATATTCTTCTTGGAGGCTATTGAGATTGGCTGTTTGACTCTTCTGAGTAGAGTATTCCCTGAAGTATTTTCTGTAGATTTGGCTTTGTGTTCATATAATCATAGAGCTATAGAGCTGACTTTTTTTCGAAGAAAATATTCCTTTCATCATGTATTAAGAGGGATATTTTTGCTAGGTCCTATAGCTTAGGTTGGAAGCCATTGTTTTTTTCCAGGCCCTTATGGTTTTCAGGGTTTCCATTGAAAAATGTGAGGTAATTCTGATGCAATTGCCTTTGTATGTAGTGAGTTGTTTATCTCTTGCTGCTTTTAGCCCTCTTTATTTGTTTCAGTTGTCAAGAGTTTTAACTATGATGTGCCTTGGAGAGTTTCTTCTTTGCTCCTGTCTGTGTGGTATTCAGTGGGCTTCTTGAATCTAGATAGGCTTCTCATATCTGGATGGGCTTCTCTTTTGAGAACCTTAAAAGAAATTTGGAAAATTTTCTTCACTAATCTTGTTGAATATGTTCTCTATGCCTCTGGCCTGCATTTCCTCTCCTGGTATTCCTGAGATTTGTATATTTGGTTGTTTTAGAATATCCCACAGTTCATTCATATTTTGTTCTCATGATTTTTTTGTACTTAGTAAAGTTTTGAGGTTCCTGATCAATTTTTTCTATCTTGTCTTCCAGCTCAGAAGATTTGTTTTCCACATAAACAACTCTTTTAGGGAAACATTCTAGAGAGGATTTTAAAAGCTCTCTTTGTTTTGTGTTTTCTGTTGTGTTATTTTGCATTATATCCCTCTTTTTTTTTTTTTTTCAAGTACAATTTAACTTCCAGGTCTGATTTTCTTGATGTTTCTTGGAATTCATTCTTGCATTTGATCGAGTCTTCAGCTATTTATTGAGATCTTCCATGTGTTGATTCACCTTCAATTCATTTATATCTCTTTTGAGGCTTCTGTGGTTTTCCTCAATTACATAAAGACTATTGACAAAAGCTGAGGGCTCTAAGAGGCAATTCTGTTCAATTTCATTTATGTGATTGTTGGTTTATGATGGCTTGCTTCCAGCTCAGCAGTTACTTTGTTCAGGGTCACATTGTTTTTTTTTTTTTTTTTTTTTTTTCATATTGGATTCCATTTCGGTTGATTTCTCTATTATTTCACTGGACGTTTCCTTGTGGGACTAGGCATCCTTCATGGAAAACTCTTTTTATTTATTGCTAACTTCCATAACTGTAAACAATATATATATATATATATATATATATATATATATATATATATATATATATATATATTTTACTTTTTTCCATTGTGTTCTACCCATCTTGGAGAAATATTTTATTTTATTGAGTGCGAAGCAAGTATTTGTCCTTGTAGGATCTTCCATGAGTGTTCTGTTTTAAAAGTGAACAGGATTGGTGTACAATGGGGTTATAGCCACCAATGTGCAGATTGCAGAGATTACAAGTACATCAAATGTACCTGGAAAACTGGGAGTTGGGGAACAGGGAGGTCTGACCTACTCACTCTTCAGATCATGGGAATCAGATGTTAAGGAAACAGGAGCTGTGAAGCTGTAGAGCCAGGGGCAATAGGCAAGCGTCCTCTGTTTCAGGGAAATAGATATTTGGATACCCAAGGACCACCCGCAATAGTACCATGACTAGGGAACTGAGAGATGAGGAAGGAATCAGGAACTCTGGCCAACTAACTCTGCATGCACACCCTCTGCAGCAGGGGATGCAGGACTTGGAGACCCAGGGATCATTCAATCAGGAAGGCAGAGCAAGGGGCCTGCTTTTGCAACAAGCTTGCAGGGTCCAGTCTTCCCCAAACCAGCAGCAACTGGGGCCAGAGAACTTAGAGGTGGAGGGTGGGAATAAGATCTTCCAACTTTCTTTGTTATTCTAGAAAATACTTCTTTATTCAAAGTATTGTTAAATATTATGCATTATACGTTATATAAATTTCATTATATTGAATATTATAACTTAAATGTTATTTCATTGTACAGTACACAATATATACTTTAAGTTATCTATTTCATACTGTGTTATAAAACTTGCTCTTACACAGTCCATACACACACACACACACACACACACACACACACACATACACATATACACACACACCCCCCAAGTACATGATCACAGGTTCTTTTTTTATTCCCCAATACTGCTGACAGAATGCACAAGGTACATAGTTAAGGAGCCCTGGGATAAAAATGAGATGGTGATTTAATATTTTTATTTATTGCCCTTTGTTCAGGGGTCAAGACCTCGGGTTCAGAATTGTGGATTTCATATAATTTATTTTTAAATTTGAGATAAATCTAAACTTGGTCAGCACTATCCTTCATTGTTTGATTTGACAAGTTCTAAAAATTCCATGGTGAAAAATATACCTATTCTAGCCCTCAGTGGACCCTGTAAACTTCTGGCACTACATTCTCTGCTATTTTCTACAATAGTGGGTTGGAACACTGGTTTTCAGTTATATCTGAGAATCAGATAGAGGCAGTAAACACTCCCTATAAAATTATACCTATGACATTCACTAAAATTTGCACATAGCAGGATGAATTTTATACACTAGTTGTCCCTTCTTCAAGCCCGTCCATAGTAGCTTCATACATTTATTTCTATGAACATTTAAAAGAAATGTGCATTAAATCCTAACTGTGTAAGTTAAGATTTATGTTAATGTGGAACAAAGGCGTTAGCAGGTTAAACTGGTTATACAATTTAGCTTATTATTTTATCTACTACATAATTACATAGAATTAAGATATTGAGACATAACTAAAATGTATATGGTATATAACAAAATCTCAATTGCACATAATCATAGAAATGTTTGTATTGTTATCTGACAGTTATTAATCCTCAACTATATTTTGGTTGTTTTGCTATACCTTGGATATTAAATGTATCCAGTCCACCTTCTGCAGCTTTAACTAAGCTCAAGTGGAAAATATTTGAAAAGTGTTAAAACATACCTAACAATCACTGTGCAATTAAGCCTAGAATGTTTTTAATGTGCTAATATGTACAAACCTCAAATTTTCTCATTTCCCCTCACTTGTGTAGCATTCTGTTATATTTATTAGTTAAGTATCTAGATATGATTTTAAATATAAAGGAGAATGATAATGGTAATACTGTGCTACTTTGTATAAAGCACTGAATCACCTATAGATTTCCATGTCCTTAGGAATGTTGGAAACAATCTTCCTATGGGCCCCAAAGACCAAGATTAGTTGAAACCTCTGACATGAAGATCACATTGAGAAAAAAAAAAAAAAAAGTTCCAAATAAGGCTCACAACAAGAGTAGGAGAATTTTAAATGAGAAGTTGACTAATATTATGTGTTGACATCTATTAACAACTTAAGTTTCAACATATGTGTTAATGCTATGAATTTATATGGGAAACACTTTATGAATTACCCAGTTATAATTTATAGTCATATGTAATAAATATATATATGCTTATATGTTCATATTTTTTTTTACAAAAGTGAACAATGTAATACAGCTTTAGTAATTTACCAAGGTTCTTGCTGCCCCCACTGAGAAGTCATGGGATAAAGAATCTGAGCATGTTGGCGCCCAACTTTAATCCCAGCACTCGGGAAGCAGAGGTAGGAGGATCACCATGAGTTTGAGTCCACTCTGAGACTCCATACTGAATTCCAGGTCAGTCTGAGCTAGAGTAAAACCCTACCTTGTAAAACCAAAATAATAATAATAATAATAATAATAATAATAATAATAATACAATGGTGATAATGAAAACAAGCCTTCAAGTCTCTGCCTCTTAATTTTGCATCCATTAATTGTCTAGATCTGTTTCCTCAATGGCCAGACATTGTTGGAGGGTGATGGATGAGCAGGAGACATGGGGAAAGAAACTAGTTCTAGGGTAGACTCTAGACTGAATGCTTATGAATCTGTGTCGATAAAGTAGGACAAATTCAGCCCATGTAAGAGATCACACTTAGAAAGCATGTAACTGGCTTTGGAGAAAGAAAAAAAAAATCAAGTAAGAAGAATTCTGTCATTTTAACTAGTTTATTTTTTATATTTTTTATTAACAACTTCCATGATTGTAAACGATATCCCATGGTAATGCCCTCCCTCCCACTTTCCTCTTTGAAACTCCAATCTCTATCATATCCCCTCCCCCTCTCAATCAGTCTCTTTTTTATTTTGATGTCATGATCTTTTCCTCCTATATGATGGTCTTGTGTACATAGTGTCAGGCACTGTGTGGTCATGGATATCCAGGCCATTTTTGTGTCTGGGGGAGCATGTTATAAGGAGTCCTACCCCTCCTTTGGCTCTTACATTCTTTGGGCCACCTCTTCTGCAATTGACCCTGAGCCTTGAAAGGTATGATAGAGATCTTGCAGTGCTGAATACTCCTGTCACTTCTTTCCAGCACCATGATGCCTTCTGAATCATCCCAAGTTCACTGCCAACTGAAAAGAGAAGGTCTCTACCAAACATGAGAGTAGCATTAATATATAGGTATGAAAATTAAGAGAAGGGCTTAGTGGGTAGTTTGATGAGCATAATATACACATTAGACAGACAGCATCAGACATTACATCCCTAGTGCTCATGACTACCCCTGTTTTAGGTTTTCAGTATCAGGGACCTATGCCCTCCCATAGCCTGGGCCTCTAGAGGGCAGGTGGTACCATGACAGACATGCCACTATTGCACCAGTTGGCTTATTTGGCCTGGCTGGAAAAATATAAGGCTTGCAGTATCCACTGCTGAGTGTCTTCACACGTGATTTCTCTCTCTCCCATTGAACTGCATGAACAATGGCTTCTACTAGCTTTCTGTCAGTTGGTCTACATGGAGGGGTGGGGTTATTAGCTCAGTTCCACCAGGATTCCTCAGTGGCTTTGCAGCCCAAGTATGTGGAGTCTTCAGCAATAGGGTCATACCTTGTGTTTCTGGTGGGAGGACCAAGAGCTTTGGATTTGTATAAGTATTCTGTAATAAAATGTATCCACATTTAAAAATTCAACTAGGGCTGGAGAGATGGCTTAATGATTAAGTGCTTGCCTGTGAAGCCTAAGGACCCCGATTCAAAGCTCGATTCCCCAGGACCCACGTTAGCCAGATACACAACGCCGCACATGCATCTGGAGTTCGTTTGCACTGGCCAGAAGTCCTGGCGTGCCTACTCTCCTCTCTCTCTCTGCCTTTTTCTCTTTCTCTCTCACTCTCAAATAAATAAATAAATAAAAATAAACAAAAAAATTAAAAATTGAACTTAACTCTGTGAACCAGTATTTTATAAATCCCCAATGTAGCATGTCATAGACTTGCCCATGGGTTAATGTTCCAGTCAATGTGAAGGATGAGATGGATTTTACACGAGAGTATCAAATATTTATTGTTATGGTTCAGATTCCACACTTGGAGGGGTTAATTTCCTATTGTCAGGACTTGCAATGATCATGGAAACAAAATCTAGTCACATCTGTGAGGGATGTTCTTGATTAGGTGGGATAAACCACCCTAACTGTGGGCAATACTATTCTATTGGCTACGTTCTTGGACTGTATAAAAAATAGCTCTCTGAGCCTTCAACATTCATGGCTCTCTCATTCCTCCCATTGGTTGTGATGTTTTGACTTGGGTTTTCTGTTTCTATCATGCTTCCTCCACCACAATGGATGGGCTTTAAACTCTGGACATGTAAGCTTAAAAGAAAACTTCACATAAACTGCTTCTTGTAAGGTATTTTGTCCATTAAGGAGAAGGAACTTAATGCAATGCTCTAGCTTTACTTTCAGAACTTATTTCTCATTCAGATTTGATATAATGACAAGGAAGAAGATACCCCTATTTCTGAGAATGCTATAAGAGTATACTACTCTTTCCTAACTATATCCTTGCATGATGCATACTTTCTTCAAAACACATATTCAGTACTATAAATACAAAAGCAAAGAGTGATTGTTTTGCATACATGATGCCCTGGGTTCAATCCCTGCCATCACATAAAGTAGGCTTGGTGGTATCCATTTGTAATTTCAGAACTAGAGTGGTGAAGGCAGGAAGATCAGAAGTCCAAGGACATCCTAAACAAGGTAACAAGATTAAGGTGAGCTTGGATTACATTTTTTAATAAAATGTACATAATACAACCCAGCTATCTTCTACTAGACCTGACATTAAGATGACTTGCAAAATAAACATTTCCATAATTCAAATGCTTTAAAAAGTAGAGTTGTTTTACTGGCAAAGAAGTTACTTATGTGATTTAGGAGTGGGTGTATTATTATTCTTTTTAATTGCTAATAAAACCTAATGGAAAGTTAGATTGTAAAGGTGAATTTATAGACTAGGGGCCTCTCCAACCTGAGGGAGAGATAACAATTATACTTTCTCCATTCAATGAAGTGTATGTCAGGTTAATTTAGGATACTTTGTAATGGAGATTTGTTTTATAAATGAGTGCTTACATTCAGTGACCCAGAATGATCTCATTGATACAGGCAAATACATTTCAAGGAATCATTTATTTATCTCACTTTAGCAAAATTAATTAGAAAATCTGTAAATAAAGCTTATGAGAACTATTTTATGAAAATATACACTAGGTATGATATTCTTTTCTTTTCTTTTGTTTTTTAGAGGTGGGGTCTTACTCTAGCTTAGGTTGATCTGGAATTCACTATGTAGGCTAAGGCGATCCTCCTACCTCTACCTCCTTAGTGCTTGGATTAAAGGAATGCACCACCACACGCAGCTTGGTATTCTTTATTTTTTTTAAATATTGCATTTGTTTATTTGTTTATTTATTTGACAGAGAAAGAAGGAGAGAGAGAGAGAGAGAGAGAGAGAGAGAGAGAGAGAGGGAATGGTCCTCCAGCCACTGCAAATGAACTCCAGACCCATGCACACTCTTATGCATCTGGCAAATGTGGGTCCTGGGGAATCGAACCTGGGTCCTTTGGCTTTACAGACAAATGCCTTAATGGTGAAGTCATCTCTCCAGCCTGCTATTCTTTATTTTTGATAACTGTATTAAAAATATGTCTAAGTGAATAAAATCAAAACATTTTGGAATGCAATAAAGATACTGCTAGCATTTTATTCTTGTATTCATTCTTACTAAACGGTCACTTCACAGAGTGACAAAGTGACTATCTTTTGCCTCAGTTTTTCTTTTTTTTCTTGCAGTTGCTGAGCATACAAGTATCACCTACTGAAAATCTAGGAGCATAAACCATATCTTCATCATATTTTAGCATCACTTACTATTTCTGAGAAAACACACATGATAAAATTTCTAAATCCACCATATAAATTACTATTAAATATAATAATTCTACACTTCAGCAAATATACTTACATAACTCAATCATTTCATATAGAACATTGGATGTCATTCTTATTTTTTAACTCTTATATCATAAGGGGCATTTAACATGTTATCAAGGAAGGGACAAGCTTTATGATATCACATAATTTATGTATATGAGTTATTGGGTAGAACAAGATAGTCTCAATGGGAATATGAGTTCTGTGACTCCTAGTCTTAATGTAGACCTTGAACTGTGAGGGAGGGCACCTGATTCTTTATGGAAACAGCACATTCCTGATGCTCTAGTGGAAAACTTCTGATTTGTCACATGGTCCTTTGGCAGAAGTAGTACACTCCCTGGTGACTTAGTCCTCTGACATTTCTTATAAAGTCATGAAATAATGTGACTTCTTCTACATATGCCTTTAACTTTATATATGTACTAAAATCACACTCATGAGATTGTAGCTATTTTAAGTTTGGTAACAAGTGATAGGTGTTTTCTTTGCAAACACTATTGTCTAAAGGCTTATTTGACCTCTACATCACAGACTAACAGTTTGAATGACCACGACACTATGTAAGAAATGAGTCAAGCATAAATTTGAAATGTAGTTGCTCAACATTAATTAAAACATGACCATTATAGAACAGCCCAGTGTTGCTTACTATTAAGACATATGTACACATGGAATTAGGGGGAAGACTCAACATTAGTTAAGTTTAAAAAAAAATCATTAGCAGAAATAGGAGAGAAGGAATCCCAATTTCCATTTAATAGTCCTTTCCTACCAGCTTTTTCTTAGCATTCCTTATTTTCTTAGCTAGCATGGGCATAAAAGCTATTAGTTCAAGTAAATCATAACCATGACTCTCCTTCTTTCTGTATATATGCTTATTTGGTCTATACAATTCAGACGAATCTCAAGCTCCATGTGAATCTATTCCTCCTGTTCTTATCATTTCCAGCCTTTTTAGCACTTGCTGAAAACACTGTGAGTGACCATGTGGTGAGTGGCTATTGTGAAATCTGGGGTCCAGACTGGGCTGTGCTTCTGCACTGTATAAAATGCTTTGCTTTCCCCATGATAAGCACTTGGCTCTTTCACCCTTTATTTCCATCAAGTCTTTCAGAATCTCATAACATGTTTACCTTTTTTTCCCTCCTCAGGTTTATAGTTCTGCTAATTCTTTTTTAAAGGATCTGCTTACAATATGAAAATAGCTAACAGTAATTAAACAAATATCACCAGCAATTTGAATTCATGCTTAACAGTCTCTTTTTTCTCTAATAATATTAAAAGTCATGTGTTATTATTATCTAATTTGAAATGGTGATGAATTTGAACACTAACATATAAAATTATTACTTGAAATAGCCATGATTTAAGCTCAGGTTTACACATAAGTCAAAATAAATCCCACTATAATTCACTCTGTTTTATACAGGTTGCAGTTAAAGATCTTCCTAAAGAACAGTTTGCTACTTATAAGTTTCTGAAATTTACTCCTTCATTTATTTATTCATGCTTGTATACATGTGACCACCTAATAGTATGGCAGTGAATGAAATATCCTAACATTTTATGATTTTTTTAAATATTATTAAATTATTTATTTCTTACATTTGAGGGGATTACTATCAAATAAAGAAAGAATACAAACAGTTAGTAAATGTGACATGTATTATTTTGCAAGGGATTTTGTTGCAAAGTACCAGGAAAAAAAAAAAAAAAGTTTTCTCACAGTCCTAGAGGCTGTGATTGCAAGATCAGGATAGTGAGCAGGTGCTCAACTGTTTCCCCTTTACTTTGACAATCCCAGGTGTACAGCTGGTGTCTCTTTGTATTTCTAAGATGATTGCTTTAAGCCTCCACACTTGTGAACTTACTTGACCAAAATTCTCTTTAAAGATCCACTCCCCGCAATGCAAGAACACTGGTGGCTAAAGCTTCCACATTTGAATTGGGGAGGTGATGGGGTGTCACAAATCGGTGACAGCTCCATAGCTGGCAATAAATATTTCCATTTTAATATTTTTTGTTCATTTATTTATTTGAGAGCAACAGACACAAAGAGAAAGAGGCAGATATAGACAGTGAATGGATGCACCAGGGCCTCCAGCCACTGCAAATGAGCTCCAGATATGCACACCCCCTTGCACATCTGGCTAACGGGGAATCAAGGCTCAAACCAGAGTCCCTAGGCTTCACAGGCAAGTGCTTAATGACTAAGCTATCTCTCTAGCCCAACTTAAAACATTGTTGATAATTAGAAAATGTAAAGCAAAGTACTGAGTATGTGGAGGTGATTCTGATACATATCATGTGATGAATTAATGCAAATTAGAACTTGGGTTTGGTAGGTAAAGATTAGAAAACTTTAACCAACAGAATACTTGAGCATTGATCATAGAGGAGTTAGGAAGATGGCATCACAGGCATCTACAACAGACTACAATGTGTCAGTGCAGACAGGGATGACCTGGAAACATGTTCTCAAAGGAGACCTTAGAATGTTGCTGGGAGTAACAAATACAACTGCAGCATTCTGGGAAGATGTTCAGTGCACAAAGTGCTTTCATGCAGGTTTAATGGCCTTGAGTCCAGATCCTTAGAACCCACAAAAAAACAGACATGGTGGCGCATGTCTGTAACCACAGAGTTCCTACAGCAAGAGGGGAGGCAGTGTTAGGGGATTTGCTGGAAACTTGTGGGTCTGGGAGCCTGGCATATTTAGCAGCTAACAACAAGAGATCCTGCCTCAAGCAAGGTGGAAAGTGAGGACTAACATTTAAGGTTGTCTCTTGAACTCCACACGTGCACCTCACACTTGCACTCACATGAATACACATTTACACACGCATGTGTACCCACACATATGCACAAAATAAGCAATGTATCCATAGCAGTCCCACAAGAATTTGAGGTTTTTTGTTTTTTAATCTTAAAAAATAAATCTGAATTGAACTGATTCAAAGCTAAAATGATCAGTTGGTGGTAGATGGAATAGAGAATTACCATTTTCTGTTCCTCTGAGTTCCGTTTTTCCATTTTGGTATTTTAATGATTCAATTTAAGATCTCATTTTCCTATCTAACCTTTCTCATCCATTCTCCCAGCATGAATCCTCTGTTCTACCAGCTCAGTATAAGCAGTATTCCTAATGAATAGACACCATGCCTAGGCATATCCTAACACATTTCTCATGGATTCATCTTGTCTGACTTGCTTTCTCCAACTCCTCCTCATTAATCCAAGTCTAAAAGTCTAAAGGTGACTGTCATGTTCAACTGCTACAAACATTAGCCTTGCCTGAAGTTCATAACCAATGAATTCTATGAGCAGTCTTCAACAACACATTGGATATTATGTCACCTAATGTAGACCTTTAAATATGTCATGCAAATAAATTGGGTCTTCAAAACTAAAGGAAAAGATTTAATTTGTTTCCTCTGACACTGATTTGCATTGCATTTTCCCAGTAATGAGTCTGTTGAAAGCTTCTATTGATTATTACAATAGAAACTATACTATGGTATAAGTCAGATACAGAGAGAGAGAGAGAAATCGACACTCAAAAGCCACAGTAGCATTCATTGCATTCATTCATTTTCAAGCTTCTCTTTCCTGTTGCAGTAGTAGTGGAATGTTGAAGAGTAGAATAAGTCCATTGTGGCTTTCAGTGTTTCCCATAGTGGGGGAGGATTGAGCTGTATCTGATTGTTATCTTTAGGCAGCTTCTAGAAAATTTTTATATCCTGAGCAAAAACCATGTCTTCAGTTTCCTGCCAAGGAAGATGCCTTCCTATCTTCATAATAACATTCATTCTGCATGTTACAAGTGATTAAAATGATATGTGGGAAGAAAGTTATTGTTTATATTGCTTTTCTTGAGGCCCTTGATCTCTACAATGGGCTATGGGCTGTGTGCATTAAGAATGGCCACAGAACGGTTGACACATCCACACATTTCAGATGTGCAAGAAATTCATTACATTTCAAGTCTTATGCATCTTTCATGGTGCTTAGTAGCCACACTATTTCAAAAAAATCTAAGGTTACATATGATTTTGCAAATTATTAAATACATTTCATATCTCATTGTTTCTATACATGTTTCTAAAAGGAAAATATTAACTATATGTTAAAGAAGTAAACTTCAAGAATTCTCCTCCAGATGCACAAAGTGGCATATGCATCTGAGGTTCTTTTGCAGTAGCAAGAAGCCCTGGTACACTCATTTTCTCTGTGTCTCTGTATCTCTCTCTGCTTGTAAATAAATAAACATTTGTTTTAAAAAGTCTCCTTTGATAACAACAACAACAACAAAAATATTTGGGAACATATTTCTTTATCTTCAAAGGTTTTAACCCGAGGTTCTTAGCATTTCTGTTAGGAACAGTATAACTGAAGTATCTTACCACTGCCAGCCTCTTTACCTGTACTGTGTACCAAGTCTGATTCATGAGAAAAGGACAAAGAGCTATGTCTTCTCTTTATATCAGGAAACTTTGTAAGGATAACTTTTACTTTTGTAACTTCTGTGACCCATCATATCCAGTGATTTTCTATTATTAGTAAGGCTTATAAGCAACCATTCTTGATCTCTAGCTGCCCTTCTTTATGCTTACTGCATATCCCATGGTCTTACCACATCATTTTTATTCTTAAATCTTTGCTCTCAGAGCTTTGGAAGCTGCAGAAGTCAAGACAGTATACCTAACATCTGTTCAAACATGATGCCTTTGTTCCAATATTGTTTTGGCTTTAGAACGTTCACGCCATTCACTCTGAAAGTCAACTGAGTGCTTTTTTTTGTTGTTGTTGTTTTTGTTTTTGGTTTGGTTTGTTTTTTGGTTTTTTGTTTGTTTGTTTGTTTGATGAGGCAGGGTTTACTTTAGCCCACACTGATTTGGAACTCTGTAGCCCAGCCTGACCTAGAACTCACTTGGCCCTCCCAAGTGCTGGGATTATAGATTTAAACCCCTTGATTATGGCTATATAAGTTTTAAGGTTTTTTTTGTTTGTTTTTTACTTTTTAAAACATTTTTATTTATTTGCAAGTAGAGCAACAGAGAGAATGAATGAGAGAGAGAGAGAGAGAGAGAGAGAGATTGAGAGAGAGGGAACAGGGACTTTTGCCACTGCAAAGAAACTACAAAATGTACCTGCCACTTTATGCATATGGCTTTACTTGGATTCTGAGGAATTGAACCAGAGTCATACAGCTTTTGTGCATTTGATTGTTGAGCCATCTATCCGTCCCTAAATAAATTAGTAATTTAAGACCTGATTTAGATGGTCTGGAAGAGAACAAAGTGTTTTTGAACTTTGTCATTCATCGTTACTTCTATATCCTCTCCTTATTAAAATAAATGTGGAAACTGGAATGATGGATCAATGTTAAGGCACTTTCCTGCAATGCTAAAGGACCTGGATTCAATTCCCAAGTACCCATGTAAGGCCAGATGCAGAAGGTGGCAATGCATCTGGAGTTTGTTTATAGTCGTCAGTGACCCTGACATGAAACTCTCTCTCTCAGTTTTTCTTTCTCTCTTTCTTCTCTCAAATAAATAAAGAAGCAAATAAAGAAAATAATGTAATTAACTTCTTAGTTTCAAATTTGGATGTTAGTATTACAAACATTTCAGTATATTTAAACACAGAAAAATTAAAATCTCTACAATTAAATAATGAATGAAACACTAAGGTACATTGCTTTTGCGCTGAGAGATGGCTCAGAGATTAAGGCACTTGCCTGCAAAGCCTAAGCACCAAGTTACAATTCCACAGAATCAATGTAATGTCAGATGCACAAGGTGGTTTATGCATCAGGTTTGTTTGCAGTGGATAGAGGCCCTGGTGCACCCCATTCTCCCCACCCCCCTCTCTCTCCCTCTCCCTCTCTCTGCCTGTCTCTCTCAAATAAATACATAAATAAAATAAAATCCATTGCCTTTAAGGAATGGGAATAGCGTTTTTGCTTGGTTTTACAAAAATGACATCATTTTGTTCATGATTTTCCTTTCTCAGCATGGTACTGTGAGCCTACTATTGTGTAAACATTAGGTAAGATTCTTTTGAAATGTTGCTATAGGCAATATCAGATATCATGTTTAAGTAAAATTAAGCTCAGCTCAAATTTCTACCCTTTTTGTATAAATATATACATGGGGACAAGGGATCCCATGGTTGTCTGTGGGACTAAATAAATGTGATTTTTTTTTTTTTCCCCTGAAGGTAAGCCTTTGCTTTGGATGTCAGTAAAGCTTTTATTCATGCAGGGTGCAAGGTTTTGGAACCCAAATTAAAACTTATTAAGTAAATTTTTCATAGCCCATTCTAGCCTAAAATATACTCATTTTAGATTGGAGGAGGATACAGAGATGCAGAAGTTAATAAAATATACCTAAAGGCTGTTTCCAAAGTGTGCCTTTGTGCTCAGGTTTGGTTCTACAGAATTTATTTTGAAAGTCAACGGAGTGTTCCAAATAAATTTTTAATTACAGATCTGACTTAGATGACCCTGCACAGAGTGAAGTGTTTTGTTCTTACTCTGGCTGCTGCTGCTATGTCATTATTGTTTTCCCAACAGCAGGAAAGAACTTCCCACTCTTGTCCTAGCCAGAGCTGAGTCCTAAGGAAAGATCCTGAGTTACATTCCTGGAGATGAAGCAATTCCCATTCTTTTTTCCTAGTGAAATACATTTAAAAATAAAACACTGGGGTTGGACAGGTGGCTCAGCCAGTGGTTACAGGCATTTGATTGTAAAGCCCTAATGCCTGATGGCCCAGGATTTGATTTCCCAATGCCAACATAAAGCCAGATGCACAAAGTGGTGCATGTGCCTGGAGTTCATTTGCTGCGGAAGGAGGCCCTGACATGCCCATGGTCTCTCTGCCTCTTTTTCTCTGTCTCTCAAATAAATAAATAAGTTAAACAATAAAAATAAAATAAGTTAAACTTTGAATTAGATCATCTGCCTACAGGAAAGTTACCATAAGTCACCTTCCTGTGCTTATAAGGACACTGTAAACATCGTAGATTTGAAGGTGTAGCTTTTGGATTTGAGGCCATGAAGCCATGTGAGAAGGATGAGGCACAGCAAGAAATGGGGCATGAGGGGCATGCTAAAGTTGTGTCATGAAAAGGATGCCAGGAAGAAAGCTTTGCAAACAGAAAGGTGTTAACAACACAGTCCCAGCTGCCTTGCATGCTGTCTCACTGTAATCACCATTGATCCCTCTTGGCTCATTACTGTGATAGGAGATCTGGTTGAAAATAAGTTTCAAAGTAAGATCTAATTCTGTTTAAAGATTATCATGCAGCTGGCTATTTAATTACCATAAGAAGTATAGTCTATTTCTGTACAGTCGGAACTGAATGGAAGGTGTTACAGCTCTTTATGAATCCTTGCCTCATTTGTAAATCCAATAAACACCATGGTCTTGTGGGGAGTTACTGAATATTTAGAATGTAGAGTTAAAATATTAATACTAAATCAATAATTTCCATTTTATATAACTAGAGATGGCTATAATTAAGTCTATTCAACACTCCCTACCAGGGTAGAATGGAATCGGTCATTGGCTTGTATGTGATCCTCAACATTGCATGGTGAATCTGAACCTGGGGCAGGAGAAATCATCACTGAAAATATTAAAAATGTTTACTTTTTCTAATTAGACATAGTTCAGAACCCTCTCCATACATCATTTTTAGAACTTTATGACGCCTTGTCTTATGTAGGCTGACTGTACTCATTTACCCTGAAAGTTTCCTCTGGCTTAACCCTAGGACTATTTAACAGATGTAATTTTTTTTTTCTCCTTGAAATTTGACAACTCAGGAAATCTGCTAAGAGGCAGCATGCTCTGATTGCTCACAGGATCGCCGGTCCTCACTCTAGCTCGGTCATAACCAAATAGCTGACATTTGAATAGTCATTACCCTATCAGCTTTCCCTTCTGCAAGGATAAAATAGAGCTCGCTGTCAATTTTGCCTACTGTTCCTAAAGGTCTGAGATCTCACATGATAGGCTACATATTCTAGCTTCCTATCAAAGTCATTTCAACAATGAAATCTATTTTACCTTTGGAAATTAAACCACACTTTTTAATTTTTTTTTTTTCTATTGAGTACTACTACATGTGGGTCCAAGTAGAAACAGAACTGACAAGGTACACTTTTCTTAACAGTTAAGTGGGAGATATGGATGGACAGGAAAAAAGAATGGAGGGCAGAAAGTTTTATTTTGCTGGTATACTTGCATATATCTTCTGATGTCTATGAAATATCTCAAACGGTACCTCCAAGTTTTCCCACAAAAGAGCCTCTAACTACATCTTCATTATTTCAGGGGATGGAAATCTCATCCTTTCAGTGTCCAGGAGAAACACACTTGAGGCCTCCATATTGCATATTGTCATAAAACTCTCTGTTTGGAATATCGTGTATCACGAGATCAACCACTTACGGATAACACATTAGCCAAAGCTATCATCATCTCTCATCTGCATTTTTGTGCCAACCACTTAATCTGAGTTCTATGTTACCTCAACCCTACTTTCAATATCCAGACTAATCCTGTCATTACTTAAGCATGATTACGTGCATTCTTTTCTGCACAGAACCCTGTCATGGTTTTCAAGTGAACTCTGAGTCAAAACCAGTCCCCACAGTATCCGTGTGACTTTACATGGTCTCCCACACCAGCCTTCATATCTGCTAGCCCCTTGGTTTCTGGCCCCTCTGATATATCTCCACATATGTTTTTCTTGTTCAATCTGACATAGGTTTTTTTTTTTTTTTTTTCCAGCTTTATTGTTGATTCTTCTTGTTGTTCTGTGCCCTGGATCACAAAAGTGACATTGCACCATAGATCTTTTGCTTGGAATACTTTTCCCCACCTATACAAATGACTAATGTTATCTAGTCCTTAAGGTTTCTGAATGACACATCCTTCACCATTATCTGCTGTTTTCACTGGAATATTCCAAACACCAAAACAGCTCCTGGGATATAATAAAGACTTGGTAAATATTGGATGAGCTCATTAATCTTAGATGCTATGTTTCTACTATGAGGGCTTGTCTTACTTTCATAGTTCTTCTCTGAAGTTTATCCCTGATAACAACTTTGTACTTGATGATGCCCCTGGGGCTTGACAACTATTATGGGTGTTATTCATGGCCTTGAACTAAGTGATCTCTAGAAGAAAAGCTGATGCAGTAACTGGAGGCAGTTTTGATGCTATTAGCTCCAAAGAAAAGCAGGGATAAAGGGCATACAAGTCCATGTTCAAAGCAAACCAGACACAGACAAGAGGTATGTCTTACATACAGGACAAGCTGAAACCATCACAGGAGGAAAGCAAGATTGTGAATTAAAAGTGAAAACATGCTAAGAACCCATGAAAATACCATAATATAAAATTGATATTGATAAAAGAGCATTAAAATAATATTTTAATATTTATTTATCTATTTAGTTGCAAGGTCAAGGAGAGATAGAGAGAAGAGAAAGAGCCAAATTGATTGCACTAGGGCCTCCAGGCACTCTAAGTGAACTCCAGCTGTTCTAAGGGAACTCCATGTACCACCTTGTGCATCAGGCTTTATGTGGGCACTAGGGAATCCAACTCAGGTGGTTAGGCTTTACAGGCAAGCAACGTAATCACTAAGCCATCTCCACAGCCTAAAAGAGACATTAAAAATATAACAGTGGGGGAAAGCCAAGGTGAAATTAGCAGCTGTTGTATATGTATTTGGATTTTTTTTTTTTTTACTATGTAGTCTCAGGGTGACCTCAGACTCATAGAGATTCTCCTACCTCTGCCTCACAATTGCTAGGATCAAAGGCATATGCCACCACACCCAGCTTATATTTGTGTTTTGATTTGAGATAAAAGAATGCAATAATGGATGTAGAGAGGAACAAGGAAAAAAAGGAAAGAAGGAGAAAAAGAAGGAAGGTAGGAAGAAAGTCAGAGGACTGATGTTCTGTGAAACTATGAAGACTGAAAATCTACACAAGCTTATGCCAAAAGGCCAAATATCAGCTAGAGCTCAGTTAGGATTTCTTCCTCACTGAAGTCCTCACTCAGAGAAAAAAGGAGTAGCTAATACATGCTTGTGATTGCTAAAATTACTACTTTAGTTAGTGCCCTGAATAATCATGCCATGTGCTTATTAAGGTAAGGCAAGTGTACTGAGCCTGTTCAGAGATGAGGAAAATACTCAGGGGTCAGTTGTAAAATTCCTTAATACATTTTGATATGCATGATTAAAGTGATAGAAAAAGCATCTATAGGAAAAGAAAAATGAGATTTTTTTTTTTAAAATGGGCTACACATGTTCTAAATGTAAGATATTTGGATAGATTTAATCTAAATTTCTATAAGTATGGAAAAAAGTGTTCAGGTAAAAAGTAAAAATGTAACCAAAAAGATGTTGAAAATATGAGAATTTAAATAGTCACAAAATAAAAGAAATGCTTATTACTATTTAAAATTACTATTACAAAATTCATTTAAAATATTAAAATTGAGATAGAACTTGGAGGTTTGGAGAGGCATAGTTAACCTGTAAGAAATTTTAGACACCTGTGAACCTAATATTGCTCCAGGAGCAAAGAGAATTGTAGGGAAAGGGAATTTTTTGTTGCTAAGTGGAAAAATGAATGAATTTTCATGGCTAACCACAAACAGGGTAATATGTTCTAGAAAGATAATGTCAAGAAGATTTTTATGTAAATTTCACAACAATTTCTAAGTAAAAGAAATGAGAGAAGACAGACCTTTAAGCACATCTACCATGTAATTGATTATTGTTGTTTGATTTACTTGTGTGCATGTATATGTGCCCTTGTGGTTCCCCATATGCACACCTGCAACCTGGCGTGCTCCTGCAAGTCTGAGCAGGACATGGCATGAACAGCTCCATTGCTTTTCTGCCTGGTCTAGTTTTGAGCCAGAGCCTTTCTTTTTATTGTTTCTGGAGCTTGCTGGACCATTTAATTTCCTCTTCTGTACAGGACTGGCATTACAGACAGGTGTGGCTATACCCAGCTGTTTCATGTGGAATCTGGACACTTGAACTTGGGCATTCTCAGTTCCCCTCGGGCCCCCATGCTTGGGCAGGAAGCACACTTCATCACTGAGCCATCTCAACCCCCAACTGATTTTTAAATTAAATTTTTATATAAATCTTATGCCCTGAATCTAAACTTCCAAACCTATATTGGTTACATGTGCACTTGCTTTTGCTGCTTAGAATAGACAATGTAATTTCTATGAACAGACATATTATTTTAATGTCACAATATATTCCATGATATTTCCAAGTCATTGCCATTTAGTGGGTGTCACATGTCTGTAATCACAGGACTTTGGAGGCAGAGGCAAGAGGACAAGTTTAAGGTCATCTTCAATTACATAGTTTTAATCAACCTGAGATACATGAAAACCTCTTTCAAGAAAACAAAACCAAAACTAAAGAATCCTTTTCCCCATATTGTATATTAGCTCTTAAGACTTATTTAGTGAACAACAGATTGACTGGTATGGATACAGCTCTTAGAAAGGAAAGGGTGTTTGTCCTCCTTATGTTTATAGAAACAAGGAGTGAGAATTCTGTCACTACAGATGATGAGACCTTAGGTGGATCATCTACTTAAAAAAATTTATATATATATATATTAATAACTATAATTAATATAATAATATAATTAATAATACATATTATCATGTTAAATTGTTAAGTGGAATAGCAGTTTTTAAAATGAATCATATACCTCACTAGCCCTTCATCCTTCTTTCCCTCCATCTTTTCTTATCTCACTCTTTTCTTCCTTTTTTCTCTTCTTTCCTTCATTCCCTTCCTCCTTCTTTTATTTCTCCCACCATTGCTTCTTCTTTTCATCCAATAACATAATACACATAAAATCATCTTTAAATTTTGAGGATTTGGGTTATAACTGTGAGCATTGTAATTACAACATCCCAGGCTTACAAATTAATAGATGCTGCATACATGTCATGTGACAAGCACAGAGTTGTGTACTTATGGGTCAATGTGGACTATATAGATGTTAGAAATTTAGTTAATCCGCATGGAAGTGATCAAATTCCTGCTACAGATGCAAAACTTGGAACTGAGGGGAGAAAAAGGACTTGCTTAAAATCAATTCATATGTAGTTGGATTGAAACTCTGGTCAACCTGTTTATTTACTGTGGTTTTAGAAGAAGCATAGTCATCAGGGAAATGAAAAGAACACCAGCAACCTTGCCTTTCTTGTTCTGTTTTGACTGCATGCAGTAAGTACCGTTCCTGAGAGAACAAGGACCAAGTGGCCTCAGTGTACCTGTGTGGAGCAGATCTGGAGAATCACATCCAGAAAGTGGTTCCTTTTACCTTAGGATACTCCCATCATCGCTGTATCTCACCATCGGATTCTGAAGTTTTTATAATGATTACCACATAAGTGCTGAGCGACAAATGCCTAAGTAGGGAAATGCATAATTTGAAAAAAATGCATATATTTCATTTTTTTCTTTTAAATATTGTTTTATTTTCTTTTTTATTGACAACTTCTGCACTTATGGACAATAAACCATGATATTTTCCTCCCCTCCTCCATTTTCCCCTTCAAAACTCTACTTTCCATAATATCCCCTCCCTCTCTCCATTAGTTTATCTTTCATTTTGATGTCATCCTCTTTTTCTCCTATTATGAGGGAAGGTGTTGTGAAGGTATTTCTAGGCACTGAGAGGTCATGGACATCAAGGCCAATTGCTGCCCTTGGCAATTGCATTGTAAGGAGTGATGCTCTTCCTTTGGCTCTTACATTCTTTCTACCACCTCTTCTATAGCTACAATGGACCCTGAGTGACGGAAGGTGTGATAGAGATGTTTCAGTGCTGGAGCACTCCTCTGTCACTTCTTTTCAGCACTATGTTGACTTTTGGGTCATCCCAGTAGCACTGTCATCTGCAAAGAGAAGCTGCCCTAACCAAAAGTGAGAGTAGCATTAATATATGAATATGAACATTAAGTGTAGTGCTTTCATTTAGCCAGACAAGAGTGTGATTTATACCCCTAAGGCACATGTTCTCCCCTGCCATAGTCTTTTGACTAGGTTTACAGTACCAGGCATATATTCCCTCCCTTAGAGCGGGCCTCCAGTCCACTTAAAAAGCAGATGGTTTCCCCTAGACCAGACATTCCACTATTTGTACCCACTGGGTCATTTGGCCTGTCTGGCCTAACTTGAGGCCTCACGTATCCACTGTTTTCACCACTGATAAATTCTGTCTCCCACCGAGTGGTACGCAGTATAGCTTTTTCCAGCTTACAGTTGGCTGGTCAACAGGGAGAAGGTTTTCAGCTCAGCAATAGCTTGAGTTTTCAGTGACCTTACTGTCCACACATGTGAAGTCTTCAACAATAGGGTCTTACTATCTTTTACTCATGGGAAACCAAGAGCCTTGGCAAAAGCCTGTCATGTTTTGGAGGCAGCAGGGACCTCCCTGGCCAACAACTCAATGGTAGGTATCCCTTCCTGCACTGAAAATTTTCTAGTAGCAATGTATGGCTTCTGGATGTGCCATTATCCAAAGAAGTAGGTTTTCATGTCTTATTTAGAATACCTTGAATTTTGATTGACCCTTCCCCAATCCTTTTCTTACTCAATCTCTTCCCCTGGCCTCACTTAGGCCATCCCACTCCCTGTGATCTGTTCTTCTATTTACATATATTCCAAGCCATCCCTAAATTACTTCCTTCCCCTCCCTGCCTTATAACTTTTTCCCAGCTGGCCTGTGCTACACACACAAGTCTAAACAATTGTAGCTAGGATCCACATAAAAGAGAGAACATGTGACATTTAGCTTTCTGGGCCTGGGTTACCTCACTTAGTAGGATCCTTTCAAAAGCCATCTAGTTCCAGGAAAATTTTAAAATTTCATTTTTCTTTACCACTGAATAGAACTCCATTGTATAAATGTAGAACACTTGTAGATGTTTATAGGCTGTCTGTATTTCTTCTGATGAGAACTCTCTATTTAGTTCCATAGCCCATTTTCAAATGGGTTGTTTGATTTCTTATTGTTTTTTTTTTAATTATTTATTTATTTATTTATTTGAGAGCGACAGACACAGAGAGAAAGACAGATAGAGGGAGAGAGAGAGAATGGGCGCGCCAGGGCTTCCAGCCTCTGCAAACAAATTCCAGACGCATGCACCCCCTTGTGCATCTGGCTAAGGTGGGACCTGGGGAGCCGAGCCTCGAACCGGGGTCCTTAGGCTTCACAGGCAAGCGCTTAACCGCTAAGCCATCTCTCCAGCCCTATTGTTTTGTTTTTGAGTTCATTGTATATTCTGGATATTAATCCTTGGTCAAGTGTGTAGCTGGTAAAGGTTTTCTTCCATTCTTTACATTGTCTCTTTGCTCTATTCACAGTGTAATTTCATGAGATCTCAGTGGTTGATTAGTGGTTTTATTTCCTGAGAAATTGAGGTTGTATTCAGAAAGTCATTATCTATGCCAATATGTTGAAGGGTTTCCCCTACCTTTTAGCAATTTCAAAATTTTAGGTCTGATATTAAGGTCACAGATCCATTTGGACTTCATTCTTGGGCATGCAGAAAGGCAAAGATCTATTTTTATCTTTCTACATATAGATATCCAGCTATCCCAGAACTATTTGTTGAAGAGGCTATCTTCTCCAATGAATAATTTTGGCATTTTTGTCAAAAATCATATGACTGTTACTGCCTGGATTAACATCTGGGTCCTCTATTCTGTTCCCTTGATCTACATGTCTGTCCTTGTGTCATCACATGCTGTGTTTGTTAGCTATGGCTTTGTAAAACAGGATGATATTGTGTATATGTAAGTAGAAGAACAAATTAATGGTGGTGAAAAGGCCTAAGTGAGGTCACGGGAAGATATTGACAAAAGGAAAGGTGGAGGGAGGGCTAATCAAAATCTAAGAGGATATAAATAAATCATATAAAAAACTTCTTTTTTGGACAATGGAACACTCAGGAGCCATAGATTGTTACTAGAAAATTTTCAGTGCCAGGCATGGGATACCTTCCAGTGAGTTGTTGGCCAGGAAGGTCTTGATACCTACAAAATATTATAGGCCATTGCCAAGGCCCTTGGTTTCCCACCAGGAATATATGGTCTATTGCTGAAGACTCCACATACTCGGGCTGCAAGTCCACTGAGAGATCCCGCTTGGGGCTGAGCAGAAAACCTCCTCCATGTACATCAGCTGACAAAAAGCTGGAAAAATAAATAATGCATGCAATTCAATGGAAGAGAGAGAAATCACCATTGAAGATACACAACAGTGGACACAGCAAGCCTTATATTTGTCTATCCAGGCCAAATGAGCCAGCAGGTGCAATAGTGGCATGTCTGTTATGGGGAAAACCAGCCATTTTCTAGTTTGACTGGAGGCTTGCTCCATGGGAGGGAATAGGTCCCTGATACTGAAAACCTACAACAGGGGTAGTCCTGAGCCCTAGGGGTGTAACGTCTGCTGCTGTCTGTCTAAATGCATATACTATGCTCACCAAACTGCTTAGTAAGCACTTCTTTTAATGTTCATACCCATATTTTAATGCTACTCTCACTTTTATCTAGAGAAGCTTTTTTTTTTCAGATGGCAGTGACCTTTGGATGACTGAGAAGGCACCATGGTGCTGAGAATTGCTTGGCACTGAAATATCTCAATCACACCAGCCATGGCTTAGGGTCCTCTGTGGAAGAGGTAGCCAAAAGAAAGTAATAGCCAAAGGAAGGGTAACACTCCTTAAATTGTGCTCCTCCAGACACAAACTGGCCTGGATATCCATGACCTCACAGTGCCTTACACTACCTACACAAGGCCATCACAATAGGAAGTAAAGATCATGATATCATATTAAAAAAGAGACTGATTAAGAGGGGAAAGGGGTATGATGGTGAGTGGAGTTTCAAAGGGGAAAGTGTGGGAAGGGAGGGAATTACCATGGGACATTGTACAATTATGGAAGTTGTCAATAAAAATAAATAAATTGCATATTGTGATACCACCAGCCTTATTTTTGTTGCTTAAAATTGTTTTTGCTATTCATGGTTTTATGTGCTTCCAAGTGAAGTTTAGTAATTGTGGTGGTTTGGTTCAGGTATCTCCCATAAACTTAGGTGTACTGGATTCTAGGTTCCCCAACAGATGGCAATTAGAAATTAAAGCCTCCTGGAGGCGGTGTATTTTGGGGACTGGGCTTATAGGTGTTTTAGCCAATTTCCCCATGCCAGTGTTTGGCACACTCCTCTGTTGCTGTGGTCCACCTTATGTTGGTCAGAGTGTGATGTCATCGTTTCCCCCTGCCATCATGGAGCTTCCCTTTGAGCCTGTAAGCCGAAATAAGCCTCTTTTTCCTCCAAGCTGCTCTTGATCAGGTGATTTCTACCAGCAATGTGAATCTGACTGCAACAGTAATGTCTTTGTTCTTCTATTTTTGTGAAGAATACCATTGGAATTTTAATGGGGATTGCATTAATTGTATAGATTGCTTTTGGTAAGATTGATATTTTCATAATATTGATTCTTCCAATTCCAGGAAATGACAGTTTTACATTTACTAGTGTCTTCTGCAATTTTTCACTTGAGTGTTTTAAAGTTTTCATTGTAGAGATCCTTCACTTCCTTGGTTAGGTTTATTCCAAGGTACTATATTTTTTGAGGCAATTGTGAATGGGAGAGATTCCCTAATTTCAATCTCTACCTGTTTGTTTTTAGTATATAGAAAAGCTACTGATTTCTGTGTGTATATTTTGTATCCTGCTGTGTTGCTAAAAGTGCTTGCCAGCTCTAGCAGTTTGCTGGTAGAGTCTTTAAGATCTTCTATGTATAGAATCATATCATCAGCAAATAATGATAACTTGATCTATTCCCTTCCAAATTGGATCCCTTTTATGAGTGTCTCTCACCTTGTTGCTGTACATAAGATATCCAGTAGTATATTAAATAAAACAGGGAACAGTGGACACCTTTGTCTTGCTCCCGAATTTAGTGGGAAAGCTTCAAGCTTTTCCCCATTTAGTATTATGTTGGCTGTAGGTTTGTCATAAATAACCTTCATTATATTGAGATATGTTCCTTCTATTCCCAATTTCTATAGGAGTTTTACCATGAAGGGTAGTTGTATTTTGTCAAATGCCTTTTCTGCATCTATTGAGATGATCATGTGATTTTTGTACTTCAGTCCATTTATATAGTGTATTACATTTATTGATTTGCATATGTTCAGCCATCCCTGAATCTCTGTGATAAAGCCTACTTGGTCAGGATAAATAATCCTTCTGATATGTTCTTATATTCTGTTTGCCAATATTTTGTTGAGAATTTTTGCATCTATATTCATGGGGCAGATTGGTCTGTAATTTTGTTTTCTTGTTCTTTGTCTGGTTTGGGTATCAGGGTGATGGTAGCTATGAATTTATTGATTTCCTTTTTGATTTTTTTCAATGACCCATTCATCCTTCAATAGTGTACTGTTTAGTCTCTATGAATTTGTTTATGCTCTGTAGTTTTCCTTGTTGCTAATTTGCAGTTTAATTTCATTGTGGTCAGATAGAGTGCAAGGGATTATTTCAATTTCCCTGCATTTATTAAGGTTTGCTTTGTGTCCTAATATATGGTCTATTTTAGAAAATGGTCCATGTGCTGCTGAGAAAATGTATATTCTACAGCACATTGATGGAATATTCTGTGTATATCTGTTAGGTCCATTTGTTCCATGACATCATTTAATCCAGATGTCTGTTTATTTTTGCTAGGATGACCTGTCAATTGATGAGAGTGGGATCTTAAAGTCACCTACTAAAATTGCATTTGGTATTATCTGTGACCTTAAGTCTAATAGCTTTTGTTTGATGAAATTGGGAGTCCCCATGTTAGGTGCGTATATGTTTAGGATTGTCATGTCCTCCTGTCGGAGTGTTCTTTTTTACAATATAAAGTGACCTCCTTTATCTTTTCTCACTAATGTTGGCTTGAAGTCTCTCCTGTCAGATATTAGGATAGCAAGCCCTGCTTATTTCCTATGCCCATTTGCTTGAATAACATTTTCTATCATTTCACCCTAAGACAGCGTTTATCTTTTGTTGAAGATGAGTTTCTTGGAGGCAACAAATGGCAGAATCCTGAATTTTGATCCAGTCTGCAAGCCTGTATCTTTTGGTTGGTGCATTGAGGCCATTGATATTAAGAGTTATTATTGAAAGGTATATGTTTATTCTCTCCATTCTTCTTGGTTTATAGAGCTTCCTGATTTTTCTTTACTCACTTGTTTTAACTGTTGTTTGAGTGTGGTTTATTTTTACCTATTTCCTTATGTGTGTGCTTTTCTTTCTCTTCAGAGTGAAGGATTCCTTCATGATTTTCTGTAGAGCTAGCTTAGTTGTTAGCATGTTTTTGTTGTGTAATGTCCTTATTTCTCCATCAATTTGGATAGACAGCTTTGCAGGATAAAGCAATCTTGGTTGACATTTGTTATCACTCACAACTTGGAATATGTCACTCTAAACGCTTCTGGCTTTTAAAGTTGAGTATTCTGCTATTATACTGATGGGCTTACCTTTGTAGGTGACTTACTTTTTCTCTCCAACTTGTTTTGCATGTTTAGTAGTTTCATTATAACATGGTGAGGAGAGGTTCTTTCCAGGTTTTGTCTATTTGGTGTTCTAAAAGTTTCTTCTATCTGCATTGGCATTTCTTTGCCTATTTGGGGATTATTTTTTTCTATTATTTTGTTGAAAATGCCTACTAAGCCTCTAAATTGAAATCCTTCTCCTCCTCCTCCTCCTCCTCCTCCTCCTCCTCCTCCTTCTTCACCCTGAATTCTCTTGTCTTTCTCTTTGTTGTTGCTTCTTCTTCTTCTTTAATTCCATTGTTTTCTTAGAATATTGATAAAAAAAACTTTTTTTTTGAAATATTTGTCAGGTATTTCATATAAAACAGTTTCATTGGGGTCCATTTCTGATGGATTTATTATTTTCAATGGGTTGTATTGTTTTGATTCTTTGTGTTTCTTGTACTGTCATGTTGCAATTTTTTGCATTTTGAGTTGATTTGATGCTTGGGTTTTCTAATAATCTGTGGTTCTCTTAGATTAGGAAATCCTAGTATGTACCTTCAGAGTAGGAGTTTAAGGTGCCAAGTATAGCTCTTGTACTCCAATCCAACCACAAAAGTGATCCTAGGTGTTGAATTTGCCTGCTATTCCAGTATTCTAGTGGGCTGGTGGAGCAAATTATTGGCAAATTCTAAACAACTGAGTAATATGCACATTCAATAAAAACCAGCACAGAGTATGCAAGTGTGGGGATTCAAAGGAACAGATAGCCTTATAAAGCCAATATCCCTAAAAGTATGTGTTACTCCACACCCTTAATCCTGCCAGCTGAGAGGTTGAGATTTCTGTTCTAAATTGGGTTGGAGGTCAGCCTGGTTCTGAATCAGACCCTGCTCCCAATAATGACAGAAGGAAAAGACAAAGGCCCTATAAATCTGAAAGCATCAAAGGCACCAATATTCAACCCTCAAATATAGTTTAATTGAGAATAGTAAAGCTAACAAAGAATAGGTAACCCATAACCTGCTCTGACATGGAAGGAGAGATTAGCACTTCCAGTGCAGGCCTATGTACCCATCTTTTTTGTCAGACATCCTTGTTACATTTTGGGGTGTTTTCCAATCTCACCAATACTGAGTGCCCACCTTGATCCCTCCCTCCATGTTGGGTTGTGGATATGGTGTTCTGTTCAGCTGTGCTGGGTGCCCTGCTACAGGGGGCTGAATGCGTCCAAAGGTTCACTGTTCTGATGGTGGGGGGTCGGGAGTGTACAGGAAACCTGGAGTTGTACTGGAACTGCTCAGCTATTCCCACGTCTTTCAGTGGCTCCTTAGCTGATCTCTGTCATATTTCCTTCAAGTTTCTTGACTTTGCAAAGAGGCTAATGAGGTTGGAAAATCTCCTCATTTGGTCTCTGATCTTACAGCTTGGTGCTGGTCAGACAGTGACGGTCAGGTGCATGGATCATGCAGATGATGGGTATGGGGTCATAAGCGCCTCAGTGGGATTTGGGATTCTGGCTATTTTCCTCCTTGTTGGTGAATCTTGTTCTCTCCTGCTTCTCTGGTATGACTAATAAAAAAATAAAACCTATACACATTCGCTTTTCAGAAGAAGAGTGTATTTTACTGTGGTTTTGCTTAAATCCCTCGCTAGGCTAATTTGGCATAGCTCCTATGCTGCTGCCATCTTACCCGGAAGGCTTCTCTTTTTCTTTCTTTCTTTCTTTCTTTTTTTTTTTTCTTTTTTGTTTTTAATTTTTATTTATTTATTTATTTGAGAGCGACAGACACAGAGAGAAAGACAGGTAGAGGGAGAGAGAGAGAATGGGCGCGCCAGGGCTTCCAGCCTCTGCAAACGAACTCCAGATGCGTGCGCCCCCTTGTGCATCTGGCTAACGTTGGACCTGGGGAACCGAGCCTCGAACCGGGGTCCTTAGGCTTCACAGGCAAGCGCTTAACCGCTACGCCATCTCTCCAGCCCTTTTTTTTTTTTTTTTAATAGACTCTCTTCCCAATAGGAACTTCTATGGCTAAGGATACTTAAAAAAAAAAAAACAAAAAAAAAACCCTTAAATGGGGGCTGGAGAGATTTCTCAGTAGTTCAGGGGTTGGCCTGTGCAGCCTGACAATACAGGATTGATTCTCCAGTACCCACACATAGCCAGATGAATAGGGTGGCACATGCATCTTGGGTTTGTTTACAGGTGCTAGATTCTCTGTTATGCCTACTCTCTTTCTATCTCTTCTCTCCATCTCTGCTTGCAAATAACTAAGATATTTTTTTTTAATGTCTTAAATTAAACAATGTTTTGTTTTGAATTCTCCTAAATTCATTTTCCTTACCAATTAGCTTTGAGGTTACTTCTCAGAGGAAAAGGGATTATTATGGTAGAATCAATTTGTTTCAGAAAATAGTGACTAATTACTTTCATAATTATTTAAAAAAATCATCAAGTAACCATAAGTACATAGCAGTTAATGGTTAAGCTCTTCCCTGTTGACCTAGAGGCGACCAGGAAGATCTTTATCCATCCAGATAAATGTCTATTCTAAAAAATCAGTTCCTTTGGGATCTTTGTTGCCAGAGTGTTAAAAAGCTTGGGATAGTTGTTTTACCTCATATTAATTCCGACAGGTGAGCCATAGCCACCAGTGTCACATACAAATGCTTTGGCATGCTCTTCTTCCTTCCATGCTGGGCCTCACATGATGGTACAATGTCAAGGGTGGTTTAGGCAAAGCATTTTAACATCAGCCTCTCCCTTTCATTGGAACCAGTAAAAGAATTTCCCAAATGCAAAGTTAGAGGTTCCTTAACCTGGGATGATCTTACTATATTATTTTTCAGCTTCTTCTTGCCAATAGTCTTTCTGTTTAGTGGTCAGATAGCTAATTGCTAATTGACAACAGAATAGAATGATCTGTGAGTTTAATGGGCTTCAAAGTGTTTTCGACAGTTGTGTCTGTGTTGTGAGCTTGTGTGCACATGTATGAACAAGAGACTACTCTGTTGGAAGAAACTCATATATTCTTCTATGTATATATGTATTCATATGTATTCATATATATATATATATATATATATATATATATATTTGTAAGTTTGAAATATTTTACAGTATCTCCACTTCTAATTAAATCCTAAATATTAAGCCATCTTAAATGCATAAGCTCTTTGTACATTCTACTTAAAGTTTCTCGCTCATTCATTTTTATTACTCCCCATTTACCATTTTCAGTTTGTTTAACAATATGAAAATGCTTATAGGAAATGTGACTGTAAGCCAAGTTTCTTGGAAATAATTATTGACATTAAGGGGTCAAGAAAGAGGAGGATGACTACAGTAAGACACAGGAGGCTTTCATGGAAGCTAAATGACAGAATTAAAGAAAGCACTAAAGTGAAATTCAATCTCTGTGTTTCAGTGCAAACCTTTTTACTTTGTCAGAGTTCTGTTAGTCATGATCTTTCAAAGATGATCCTTTCTTTGGAGAGCCTGCAGGTGCTCACCTCCCACACAGAGCCAAGCTGCTTGCTTGGGCCACCTGCATGTATAGTCTTTATCATGGTCTTTGTTCTCCTGGACCCTTTGATAAATGTATATGAGCCACACACCTAGAGTTGACAATCTGAGTGATTTGAAATAAGTCCATTAAGGTATAAGGGAGTTTTGAAAAACATGATAATTTCAAATTAATATTTCATTAGAATCATCTCAGGGTGTCAGAATGTACACCAATCAGCTAGCTTTTTGTCCCACAAAATATTGCAAAGCTTGTGGCTCATTAATTATCTTTTATATTTTCATTTTGCTTACTTTCATCTCTGTGAAGTTACAAAAGAAGTCCCTCCAGTGACTTGTTTTATGAAGAAAAAAGGGGACTATTTTAATCTTCAAAACCCCAACAGCTTGCAGGGGTCACCCTCTTAAAGTAGATGCTTCACTGGTTGCAAGTATTAATCAGCTTCCTTCAGGAAATATGGGAAATTAAATATTAAAGCACAGATCTAAACACTTCGACGGTCTCAGGGCTTCTAAGGGCATGGTTTCCTTATTAGCCTGAAATAGCTGACCTTCCTCAGCCCAAATGTGGAAGCTGCATGAATATAAAATCCCTCATTTTGTCTCTATACCTCATCTTTGGGCTTCATTTATGTCTTATCACTTCATAGCTCTCTGAATAGGCACAGTTTCTTAGAAGTTAACTTCCCAGGATGACACAGTTTATTGATGAATAGAGGTATTGTTTATCAAAATAGAATCATTCATAGGACATTTAGCTTGTTCACTCAACAACATTCACTGACCACCTATCTTTACACATCACTCTGTTTGGAATGAATAAGCAAAAGACTATATTTTCAAAAATTTTCTATTTTGTAACATTGTTGTCCCATAAGCACATGATGTACCATGTTTTTTTTTTTTTTAAGTACTCTGCCAAAGATATAAAAGAAAATACACGTGTGAATAAAGGGCATTGTAGTGCCAAGATGTGTATGGGAAAGATGTAATTAGAAAATATTTTTTATTTGCCCTATTAAGAAGGTGGCATTTGAGAAAGCCATGATGAAAGTGAGGGATTCAACAACTAGAATACCTGCAGGAAGAGCATCCAGGGAGTGGGAGAGCAAAAGCAAACGCTAATTAAAAGTACAAGGAGGAGGAATGACAGTATACAGGAAGTGAAGTGAGCAAGGGGAAAATAGGGAGAAGAGACAGAGAATGGTCTAGTGGGGTGTAGCCTAATTCAGATTAGGAGTGCATAATTGGCTAGTAAAGGCTCACTTTACTCTGAGATAAATAGGAATGCTACTGCAAGCTTTTGAGTACAGAGCTGATAGCAACTGATTTATTTGAGTTCGTGAAGCCTTTTGAAGGTAGAATCAGCAGGATTTTTTAATGTATTAGAATTGAGTTTAGAAAAAAAAATCACCTAATGATGCTGTAGACTTCTTGGTTTAATTTTCATAGCACATGCCCATATTAGATTCAATGGTAAATAATGATATGCATAACATTATGCTATGCCAGATATTTCTCTGTTTTACTGTGCTAATGAAACTAATCCTCCAAAGTCCTGAGTGAGGAGCATACCCTTTATGATTCCCATTTTACAGCAGAGATGTGTGAGGCATCAGAGATTACACATTCAAGAAGGGCCAGATAGGCACAGATTTGTGTCAAAACTCAGCAATCAGCAAGGCTGAGTGTGTGCTTATAACATGTGCTCAATTCATATACTTAAACAGATTATATTAAAGCCCATAAAAGGATAAGACAAAGAAAGTATCTTATTTTAGAAGGAGTCTTCTTTTGCTTATTTACAGGGAAAGGAAATGGCTGGGAAGTACTAACAGTGTGGAAGAAAACGATTCTATTACTTAACATAGGTTGGTTCATGTGTTGGGAACAACAGTCTCTCACCAAAGGTTTATCTCTCCCTGGTGTTACCAGCCTTGCTTGAGTTTCCTGTAGCTCTATGTCTAACTGCCTTCCCTTTAGGGCTCATGACAAAGAAGCAGTCCTTATCTAGGTCATGACTGTATTAAAATTGATGGAAAAGAGAATATATCTAACCAAGACTGCCTCTTAAATCTTTTTTAAGGCAGACAGAATTTATCCCTGCCCTCTTTTCATTGGTCAAAGTCAATCATGTGTAAGCTGGGCATGGTGGTGCATGCCTTCAATCCTAGTACTTGGGAGACAGAAGTAGAAGGATTGCCATGAGTTCGAAGCCACCCTGAGACTACATAGTGAATTCCAGGTCAACCAGGGCTAGAGTGAGTGCCTACCTCCGAACCACCCCACACCCCCAAAAAAGTAAATCATGTGATTAAACTCATGTTAAAAATAACAGTGTTACAGTGCAAATTTCTTTCTGTACAGTTGCTTTGTAAGGAGTGGTACCCTTCCTTTAGCTCCCATGACACAGTGCCTAGCAATAAGTACCCTCATAATAAGAGAAAAAAGATTATGACATCAAATTAAAAGAGAGGCTAATGGAGACAGGAAGGGAATATGATTGAGAGCAGAGTTGTGAAGGGGAAAGTGGGGGAGGGGAGGGAAATATCATGGTTTATTGTAAGTATAGAAGTCATGTGTGTGTGTGTACATATATATATATATATATATACACACATGTGTGTGTATATATATGTACATGCACACACACACACACACACACACACACGAAGAGCAGTGCTAGCTACATCTCCAAAAGACAGGCTCCATAGAGAGGAAAATGAGATAGTTCATGAGTAGATGTGAATCTACCACCATACTCACCTTAATTCTATCATACTTCTATAATACTGCACAGATGCAGATATAGTCTACTGGCATTTTTCAGAGGTGGAAAGGCATATGAATATAGTAGCAAAGAATTTATTTTATTTTCTTTAACAAAAGGGTTATAATATGACATTTCTTCTGAAGACAAAAAAAAAAAAAAAAAATGTCATGACCTATGATGCAGGTGAAGGGAGAGAGTTAACAAGGTTTAAATAAGAGGCTGTTATTTCCATGATGGACCTAATGGCATTAAGAAAACACACCATCTCCTATTGGTCCCCATGATTTCCTGTAGAGTGAAAGGTAATTGAAAAAAGGTCTGGGTGTTATAACACTTTTATGTCCTGCATTTATATATATGCAATAGACATAAAAAGTAATCCAAATTCAAAGAATAAATGAGTGTCTAATTCAAAGCCAGGTGATTTCTCTAATCATGCTGCTCCAGAAGCAAATGATGTGCCAGTGAGTCCAATCATTTGGTTTTAGTTCTTTGTACAGCACTCCGAACATCTTTATGAATGGTTTCAGAGAATGGGCTGTTTAAATACAATTGATCATGATTTCAGGATTTGGAAATCTTGTATTTGTCAGAAAATATATTATTTGTATTGCTTCCTTTTCTCCTCATAGAAGCCCTAGCAGAACTTTTTAATGTTTCCTGTTAATTTAAATTGATAAAATTGTATATAATCAATTTCTGAGTATATAAAAATTTACATTTATGGTAGAATGGGCTCACTTAGATGAACTATCATGAATAGTCTTAATCCTTATTTTTGTGGTGGGACAACTTAAAATCTCTTCAGTCTCTTCAGCATTTAGAAAAATACAATAAATTATTAACTGTAGATATAATACTTCACAGATTTTTTTTTTTAATCTTAGTCTTTCTAACTGAGGTTTATTATGTTTGACTTATATCTTCATGACAAACCATGGATTCCAGCTTCTTGAAACCACCATATACTTTTTCTTTTAATTCAACATTTTTGATCCTCTATAAATTAAGTCACATCATATTTGTTTTTGTGTAAATAATTCATTTAACATAATGTCCATAATGTCCTTCTTCTCCTCCTTCTTCTTCTTCTCTTCTTTGGGCAAATGAATGACAGATCTTCAATCATTTTTGTATTTTTATCTTTTAAATATTTTTATTTGAGAATGAGAAAGAGACAAAGAGAGAGGGAGAGAGAGAGAGAGAGAAAGAGAGAGAGAGAGGGAGGGAGGGAATGGGCATGTCAGGGTCTCTAGACACTGCAAGTGAACTCCAGATGAATAATCAACCTTGTGCATCTGGCTTAGGTGGGTCCTGGAGAATTGAGTCTGCATCCTTGTGCTTTGCAGGCTAGCATCTTAACCATTAAGCCATCTCCCTAATCCTCATCGTTTTCATTTTTGAGTAGTTTTCTGTCATGCATGTATCTTTTGTACATTCACCCATGAGTGGATACTTACATTGTTTCCTCATTTTCACTATTATGAGTGGTGCTGCTATAAACATGGGTGCATAGATGTCTCTTTGGCATATTGATTGCATTCTTTTGGTTATATACATAGTAGCAAGATTACAAAATCTCTAGTATTGATGTAGAATACAAAGTGTGTTGTATGGCAGCTTGATTTTAAAATTTGGGTTAATTTTATGATATGCTTACTGAGGTTGATTCACTTTGTTTATTCCTTATGATATTTATGCTTCATATTATCCAAGGTCTAACACATACACTTAAAAATTCTCTTTACCCTGCCTCCTACCATCTCTCCACTTCCACCTGGCCATGGTCTGTATGGGACTCTGAGACTGCCTCCTGGCATCTTGAGCACACTACCCAATATCCCTCATTCACAGGGCAGTTTCTATCCTCTCTATAAATCCTACCAGGCCCTTTCATGTGCTCCTTTTGTCAATTTTTTCTCTGTTGCAACATGTGCATGTATCTTCTATTTTCTCCTTTATTCTCTCAGTCCTCTCTCTCTCTCTCTCATACACACACTAACTTTCTTTTTTCCTCTTCCTCCTCCTCTTCTTCTCCCCCTACCCCCTCGCCCCATTACAATAATGTCTTAGATCCAAGGAACTGTAGGTCTTTGCCCTCCATTCTGAATTATGAACCCTAGCTCCCATGTTTCCACCTCTCTATTTATTTATCGTTGGTTCTTCAAGGTAGGGTCTCGCTCTAGCTCAGGCTGAGCCAGAATTCACTATTTAGTCTCAGGGTGACTTGAACTCAAAGCGATCCTCCTACCTCTCCCTCCCGAGTGCTGGGATTAAAGGCAGGTGCCACCATGCCCAGCTTCTCCATTTATTTTATAGGTCTAGAATCATTATGTATCAGTGATGACTTTAATGGGTGAGACATAGACTTAATTGCAGTTCTATTTAAAAATGTAATGCACTATTACTGTTGTTCCACTCTTTGCTATTTGTTTTGATCTGACTTTATTTTATATAGTCTTTACAAAAGAGTTGACTTCAACACATCATGGAATGAAAGTTGCTTACTGTTTAAACAACAATCTCATAGTTGGTGGATGTAGCAAATACCTTCTCAGAGCTGGACAAAGTACCTGACCAAAAGCAGTTTATGGAAGGGAAGGGTTTATTTTGGCTTAGATTCATCTTGGTAGAGAAAGCATGGTAGGACCAGACCACTGAGCATCTTGTCACATATCATCTGGGAGAAGGCAGTAAGAATGAGCTAGCCACTACCAACAAGCGGATGGGACTATAAAATTTCAAAGCTCCCTTTAGTCACAAACCTCCTCCAGCAAGGTTCCACTTCCCAAAGGCTACAACCGGTGATGACTTAAGTAGAAGGTTTAATTACAAACCCTGGAGGCTATGAGAGACATTTTATATTCAAACCACCACAGTAGACTTAGAATAAATAAATTTGTGAATCATTTCCATTTTTTTCAAAGCAAAATTTCATGTTAAAATCACAACAAAGTTCAAAGTCTAGAACTTTTACATAATAAACTTTTACATAGATAATCCCTAACTGTGGGAACAAATTTGCCTTTTGGTTTGGTCATGAACTCCTTTCTTACCTGATGGGTTCTCTTTTCTCTCTCTCTCTCTCTCTCTCTCTCTCTCTCTCTCTCTCTCTCTCTCTCTCTCTCTTTCTCCCCAAAAAGAAACAGGGCTGTTAAATTTAGCACTGTCAGATACTCTGAATCAAAGCTCTCTGAGAAGTCCCCAAAATGGAATCGCTGCCACCAGCCTTTCAACCAGGAAGCTTTATAAAGTCCGACTTTTGGGGACGAAGTTAGAAATCTGTGTCTTGATTCCCTTTGTAAAGTTTTACTTCAGACTTGTGTCTTTAGCTTGATTCCCCCCAGGGTTCTTTTCCCTACACTAGAATATTCTCTGGAAATGATACACAGTGACTCGTGCTTGAGTTCTTTCCGAATTTTCATTTTCACTGTCAGTGTTCCCAGACTTCTAATTCATGATTCACTTCAATATGGATTTTATTTGATTTTTCTAGTCATTATTTCTATCCTGGAATTTTTTTCATCCTGTTTTTGCCTTCCTCTGACCTAAGACTAAATTTATAAGTCATCCATTGATTTATTTCTTTTATTTTCTTCTACCAACTAAAACAAATTATTTTTGAAAATGCCAGCATGACTGATAACTAAGCCTCTGCATACTAATTATACATACACACACACACACACACACACACACACACACACACACTTCTTTTTTGGTAATAAAAGAAAGACAGTAAAGGACAGTAACTGCTCTGCTCTTGCTGGTTGTAGAACAGAACCCACACCCAAGTCCTCTTCCTTTTTCTAACAGTCATTAAGTGGCAGAGAGCAACCCAGAATAACCAGCATGCATTCATCATCTCACACAAAAAAGCGGGAATCTCTTTTGTAAAGGAGCAATTCATATGCAAATATAGAAAGCTCTTTACCTCCTCTTAGAACTGACTTAGCTTTAAATTGCTCTACTTGTTTGAGAGTAATAATGAAGCCAATTGTTCTACTGGAATATGTGTGCTATTTATTATAAGAAGGAACCTTCTAAGGGGAGGTGTTCAAAGCTATTTACTTCATAGGATAAAAGCGTTCATGAATGTGAAATCTTAAGTCAAAATACCTAATGGCATCATAATCTGAGCACACAGCTGCATGAGTAAACTAGGTAGTAAAGGAAGGGGGAATTAAAATGTTATTATGTTATCAAAATTTGTTTATCTTTGTCTGAAAAGTTTTATTTTCCTATATGAAATTTGAGCTAAAATATTTAGGGAAATTAGCTAATATCATTTCTTCCAACTTTTGAAGAATTAAGGCTGTTCCATTCAAATTAAGTTTAAAATTTTCTGTCTCCTTGATAAAGGTCCACATGAGAAACATACAGTAATTATATATCCTTTAAGTCTTCATTTGCTACCTATTTAATAAATCCAGAATTGAAAACAAGTGAAATAGCTGATTGTCCTCTTAACTGATTTATCTTACAAATGTTGGTTTTATAATTAGTGTAACTTTTTGGAATGTTCAAACAAAGGCAATTTAAGTGCTTATTTAAATTCCCCCTTCACAACATGTTGAATTATTTATATCTGTGCTAAAGAAAATATTGCTTACTTTATCTTTTTTACTTTTACTTTACTGAGTTTTTTTTATTATTTTTATTGACAACTTCCATAATTATAGATAATAAATCATGATAATTCCTTCCCCACCCTTTATTTTCCCCTTTGCAACTGCCCAGGAAGCATTTATCTTAATGTTCATACCCATGTATTAATGCTACTCTCTCTTTTGGTTAGAGAAGCTTCTCTTTTCAGATGGCAGTAACCTTGGGATGACTCAGAAGGCTTAACTTATCTTTTAATTTCATTATAAATGTTATTGAGTGAAAAAGTTGACACTTATTTCCATGAGACTTAGATCATTTTTGGCTTTCTTATTTCAATGTTTACCACAATGTGTATCTCAAAGTAGTTAAGAAACAAAGGTTGAAATAAACTTCTGCATAGAGTAGAACGATACAGGTGTGTAACAGTCTAGTCAAAAATATTATATTTAAAGTATTTTATAAGTATCTTTAGTTGCCTTAGTTCTGTTAGTTATTATTATTAGATATTATTATTAACCTAAGATATGTCTTAGCTGATTTGCTACACTATATAGCATCCTCTTTCTCTCTTCCACTCCTTCTCCTCTCTCTATTTTTCTCTCCCTCTCTTATCCCATTTCATTTTGACCTTAAATTAGCAACAAGTTATATTTCTTAAAGTAACACTTTGATCTTAACGAAGAGGCTTTCTTTAATGATTTCTCCTTGATTCACAGGTGAAATTTAGAGCATTTCAGGGCAACAAAATCGCTTTCTAATATAGCTTCACTTTTTCTTTGAGCTTCATAGTCAGGCATGTCCTGAATACTAAATTATTTTCTTTCCAAAACACATGTTTTCTTTCAGGGTTTCTGTACCTTTGCCCACTGTGTTTCTTTTGCCCAAGAATGCCTGCTTTTGTTCACTCTAAATTGCCCTATTAGGCTTTTAATAATCCTTCAAGATGGGTATCTGTTATTTTTTTCTGATTAGATTCAGCAGTCATCCTGTATTATGGGCAAAATATTAGCTCATCTTAAAAGTTTACAGAGTTCTACACTCCACCTGGGAAACATGGAAAGGGAACTAGAGAGATGGCTTAGTGGTTAAGGTGCTTGCCTGAGAAGTCTAAGGACCCAGGTTTAATTCCCTAGGACCCACATAAGCCAAATGCACAAGATGGCACATCCTATCTGCCTCTTTCTCTCTCTCTTTTAAGTAAATAAATAAATATTTAAAAAATACCTGAATAAAGAACTTGAGATACTCTGCCCTACCCTCTGCTTTCTTGTCAGAGTGAACACCTTTAAAAAGAGATCTGCTTCAAGTGTGCCTGATACTTTACCAAGTTACAGGAAGAAATAAAGTACATTCTACATGCTTGAGGTTTTCATATTTTATTTCTGTTTAAATAGTACTTCACAACTATTAAATTAGAAGCCCTAAAATCTCTGAGATGGTGGAATTTATAATTTATGTGGATGTTATTTCTTTGGGATTATATATTTTCTGAATATCAGTAATATATTCCTTTTCTTTGTTACACAGTATTAAAGTGACAGCCTATTAAGAAGTTATGAACTGACTGCTTCTGACCATGAAACTTCTAACTACGGTGTACTTGGAAATTTAGAATACTTACTGTCTCCTTTATGTAAATGCTGAGTAGCATAATGCTTATTACATACCATACAAATCTTTTTTAGATCAAAGACTCATTGTTCAGTCCTCTTCCTTGTCAGTTTAAATGTACCAGAACCAAGGGAAGCTGCCTTTTCAATATGCTACATGAATTTATATCAAGGCTTGATAACTGAACTGTCAGAAATCCTAAATTTATCAGAGACTGCATTATTTTTATGTAGACAAAAAGATATGGGTCTCTATTCTATTATATGAATTGTCATCATAATATTACATTTAAAGCTAATGAACCATTCTCTGGCATTTGAAAAGCTAGTTAACAGAGCACTTTCCTGACAACACTCAAGCTTATAAATGAATTAAGTCTGTTTGTGTGGGTGTTGTAATGATCATGGAATTACTCTTCACCAGTATGAAATATTCCTTTTCTACCCCTAATTAAAGCCAACATTCCCTACAGAAAACAATAACAAAACAAAAACAAAGTAACTCCCCCAAGAAAAAGTCCAAGTCATTTAATCTAAACTAGATATGTAGGAATTGGAGGGGAAAATAATCCCATAATAGAAAATATTTCTGATCAATATTTGTAGTATATATTTTAGCTCATAAGAATTTGGTTTCTCCAGGCAATCCCAACCAAACACAGACCACTACACCACGGATTTACATTCAGGTTCACTATCTCTGTCTCCATTTTTTTTTTTTTTTTTTTGGCTTTCATTGAAGAAACTATTAAAGAAAAAATATATATATATTTTTAAATTCCAAGGATTAGCTATATTTTGCTTTTTATTGAAATTCTTCTGAACTTAAGATAAATTCTATTATAAGAATGTCATTCTAAAGGGCAGAGTCACACTTATAACTTATACTATGAGTCAAGAACTCAGTTGCAAGTTGGCAGTCCTTGTAAAAGTCTTTTAGTGAACAATTTTCAGAATTTCTTTGCATTGATAGGGAACTAAACTATGTACATCTCAAATGTGCTCACTTGTTGCATTTGATATTACTTCATTGCTATTTTTATAAAGTCAATTTTTATGTGCAAATATATTTATAAAACATAAATATAAAATATTCTACAACATAATTATAATATGATTTTAATGTAAAATCTATGCTTTATAAATATGCTATATAAATATATATTTGGCACATATTAGAATTCCTAGATGACAGGTCATTCTTTGAAATACTGAACTGAATAATGATATTTAAGATGTGCTAATGTCCATTGGATCTCTTTATTTCAATACATTAGCCAATTTTACCTTTCAAGAAACATAAAAAGAAACAAGCTCAGCCAATTTCATCACAACTCAATGCTAAAATAAAAGCATTAAAAATCACTCAAGGACTCTGTCACTTAATGGTGCTTGCTTATGAGCCTATAAACCCAGGTTGGATCCTCCCCAGCTCTCCCACAAACTGGATGCAGAGTGTGCATGCATCTGTGATCCCAATGCCCCTATGGCAACAGGAGACAGAGCCAGGCGAATCCAGAGGCTCATAGGCCAGCTAGTCCACACTAAACAGGAAGATAACAAGTTAAACACCATATGAAAGAATGTAGGAGAGCAGAAACATTTTGAGATTTTCCTCTGATCTCCATGGGCACACATGCACACGTGCGTGCGCACACACACATAGAAACTGTTATGCTGAATTTTTCAAGTTCATGTATTTATTGTGCCTTTTAAAGTATTTAAATGATTTCATGACCTCTTTTTTTATTAAATAGTTTTGTATTCAGTAAATACAGTCAGTTTGTTACCATTATTAGGCTCATCCGTGACCTATCCCCTCCCCTTGGCCCCTCCTTGTTGAGGTATATGGGTCGGGCATTGTGGAGTTAGCCCACAGTTATGGGTAAGAGAAATGTCTCTGCATATCATGACCCAATATGTGGCTCTGACATTCTTTCCACCCCCTCTTCCGCAAAATTTCCCTGAGCCATGTTGGGTTCATCTTTGGTCTGCTTCAGGGATGAGGGGTTGGGGAACTCTGGGGCTCTGGCCCTCTGATTTGGTAGGAGTTGATTTTTCTCTGTGTTGATCTCCTTCCCCTTGTGTTGGTATCTAGTTCATGAGGAAAACAGCACCCTTGCTTGTTTTGCCAATTTTTCTTAGTTTCAGCCAGGGCCCTTTTGAGATATGGTGGGGTGGCTCTCTCCTTATCTGAAAAAGAGAAGCAGATTCTCCAACGGAGAGTAGGTTAGCACCAGGAACAATGAGATAACCCTTACTTTTTTTAATAGAGAATTTAATAGGTGTAGACCCTCTTGTAAGCCCACGATTGATGGTAGCTTGATACTAGAGAGTAGGCTTATGTTTGGATATGGTTCTGAATTGTTTCCCAGCTCCAGCTATGGGTCCCATACCACTAAGGGAATCAGCCAAATCAAAAGCAGTTGGTTCCCCACCATGGCTGTGTGCCACTATTGCACTTGTGTGGGCATCACACCAGGATATTTGCTGCTAAGTAGGTTAGACCATGAGTTTCTTGGACGGATATTGGTCATTTTCCCCCAGTCACCCATGTAGCACCTTCTGGCACTAGACACGCTGACTGTCTGGGGATTGACTCTCTTCCTATTTATTGCAAGCAAGTAAAGAGAGAGAGGGAGAACAAGGAGTGCTAGGGCTTCTAGCTACTGCATAAAACTCCAGATTCATATGCCACATTGTGCATCTGGCTTTACATGGGTAGGAGGTAATCAAACCTGGATCATTAGGCTTTGTAGGCAAGCACCTTAACCACTGAGCCATTTCTCCAGCTCATGATTTGAAAAAAAAAAAATGTTAGATGTATTGGCCATATCTATAGTTCTGCTTTTCTTGTTCCATAAAAATTAATCTACACGTAATGCATTTGTGAAAAAAAAACATACAGTATATGCCTTCTATTTCTCCAATTTAAATGAATGTTTTGACTCAAATTGAAGTTTTCTAATTAGAATTTGATGTTTTGTCTAATGTTAGATGTAGTGTTGAAGTAACTACTCAAACTGAAATCTGAAAAAAAAAAAAGGTTCAGACACTGCCTCTGTATTTTAGACAAGTCACAACTTCTCTAACGGTAGATCTGTTCCTTCTAAAGCTAAGAGCAATAGTGCTGGCAGCTCCCTGTGTCTCTTCTCAGAAGGAGATTAAAGAGATTTAATTTTAAAATCAATTTATTATATGTAATCAAAGCACTTATGTCATAATATTAAAATACACAAAGCACATCTTTAGAGAAAACAAGCAGAAATGCAGTGGGATCAGGGACACAGACAGAAAGACTAATTGTAATGGAATTATTAAAACTTAAGCTTGTCTTTCTTGGGAAAATTTGCTAAAACTCAGTTTACTTAGTCAGTTGTGTTATTACATGTTATCCAGGATTAATCAGAATTTCATAATATGCCCATGTATATATAATTACCTTTTATCATCTCCTTCCCCAAAGAACAAATGGACATGTAACATTGAGGAATCAGCTTGCAGAGACAGAGTTGCATGTTTATACTCAAATCTGACAGTTACCAGCTACTTGAGCGTTTGGCTCACAGGCTTCAGGAGAAGCTTCATGATGGCAGGGGAAAACGATGGCATGAGCAGAGGGTGGACATCACCCCCTGGCAAACATAAGATGGAGCACAGCAACAGAAGGGTGTGCCAAACACTGGCATGGGGAAACTGGCTATAAAGCCCATAAGCCCGCCCCCAACAATACATTCCCTCCAGGAGGCATTAATTCCCAAATCTCCATCAGCTGGGAACCTAGCATTCAGAACACCTAAGTTTATGGGGGACACCTGAATCAAACCACCACAGGAAGCCAATATATTTATGTTGTGTTGTTTTATTTGTCAAATATTATAGGAACTTATCATGTTCTGTCATATTTACATGGCTTTCCCATACAACCCATTTTCCTAAAAAGCTCATAGCTAGGTTCTTCACTGTGAAACCATCTATATGCCCCAGAACTATGCCTTCATGATGCCTGATATTTAGTTTTTCAGATTTTATGTCCCTCTGTATTTTTTTTTAATTTACTTATTTTTATTATTAGCTTTCTTTTCAGCAAATACAGGCAGTTTGGTACCATTGTTTAGGCTCATCCATGACCTACCCTCTCTCAATGGCCCCTCCTTGTTGATGTAAATGGGTCATGCATTGTGGAGTTAGCCCCCAGTTATTGGTATGATAAATGTCTCTGTATATCATGACCCAACATGTGACTCTGACATTCTTTCCACCCCCTTTTCCACAAAATTTCCCTGAGCCATGTTGGGTTCATTTTTGGTCTGCTTCAGTGCTGAAGTGTTGGAGGCCTCTGAGCCTCTGGCTCTCTGGTTTGGTAGGAGTTGGTTTTTCTTTGTGTTGGTCTCCTTCCCCCTTTTGCTGGTATCTGGTTCATCAGAAAAGCAGCACCCTTGCTTGTTTTGCCAATTTTCCTTAGTTTCAATCGGGCCCCTTTTGAGGTATGATGGGGCAGCTCTCTCCTTAGGATCAGCATCTGTCTTAAAAAGAGAAGCAGATTCTCCAACAGAGAGTAAGCTAGCACCTGGAAAATTGAGATAACACTTACTTTTTTAATAGAGAGTTTAATAGGTGTAGGCCCTCTTGTACCCTATGATTGATGGTAGCTTGATATTGGAGAGTGGGCTTATGTTTGGATATGGTTCTGACTTGTTTCCCAACTCCAGCTATGGGTCTCCTACCACTGAGGGGATCAACTAGCCAAATCAAGAGCAGTTGGTTCTCCACCATGAAGCTAGTATCACCCTAATTCCAAAACCAGGCAGAGATGCCACAAGAAAAGAAAACTACCGGCCTATTTCCCTAATGAACACAGATGCAAAGATCCTGAACAAAATACTCGCAAACCGAATCCAACAACACATCAAAAGCATTATCCACCTTGACCAAGTGGGATTTATCCCAGGAACACAAGGGTGGTTCAACATATGGAAATCTGTCATTGTAATACACCACATAAAAAAACATAAAATCCACATGATCATTTCAATAGATGCAGAAAAGGCCTTTGACAAGATACAACATCACCTCATGATCAAAACATTGGAGAGAATGGGCATAGTTGGCACATATCTTAACATAATAAAGGCAATATACAAAGCTCCAAAGGCCCAAATAATACTTAATGGAGAGAGACTGGAGGAATTCCCATTAAGATCAGGAACAAGACAGGGATGTCCTCTCTCACCTCTGCTTTTCAATATACTTCTGGAAGTCCTAGCTCAAGCAATAAGACAGGAGAAGGAAATAAAAGGGATACAATTTGGAAAGGAAGAAGTTAAATTAGCTCTATTCGCTGATGACATGATTGTACATGTAAGAGATCCGAGAGACTCCATCCCCAAACTCCTGAAGGTGATTAACTCCTATAGCAAAGTAGCAGGATACAAAATCAATGCACAAAAATCGGTAGCATTTCTGTATGCAAATGACAAAGATACAGAAAAAGAAATAAGGGACATAGTCCCATTTTCAATAGCAACAAAAAAAAAATAAAATACCTTGGAATAACGTTAACCAAGGAAGCGAAAGATCTATACAACGAAAATATAAAAACACTCAAAAAAGAAATTGAGGAGGACTTGAGAAGATGGAAAGGCCTCCCATGCTCTTGGATAGGCATAATTAACATTGTGAAGATGACAATCCTACCAAAGGCAATATATAGATTTAACACAATTCCAATTAAAATCCCTACAGTGTTCTTCACAGGGATAGAAAAAAATGATCTCAAATTACATATGGAAAGGCAGAAGGCCTCGCATATCCAAACATATCCTCAGCAAAAGAAACACCTCTGGTGGCATCACCATACCTGATCTAAAGCTATACTACAAAGCCATTGTAATAAAAACAGCATGGTACTGGCAAAAAAAAAAAACAGGAGAATAGACCAATGGAACAGACTTTAGGACCTGGATTTGGGGTCAAGCAACTATAGCTACTTGATATTCGACAAAGGCCCGAACAATATAGGCTGGAAAAAAAGATAGCATCTCCCTCTGTATTTTTAATGTAAGTCTCAATTAAACAATGTAATTATTGGCTCACGACTTAGCTTGCTGTTTTTGATGCAACTTCACTGTATCCTTTTATGGGAAAGAATGATGCATAGGAAATGCTGTATAAATGCCTATCAAGGACTCAATATAGAAAACAGTTCAACAGTTCACTGTCATGATAGGCAAGAAAAACATTACTATATTTCTATATCACCTTTATGGAGATGTAAATTTTGATCTAGATCTAGATATACAGTGATATATATATATATATCATACACACACACACACACACACACACATGCACACACACACACACACACACACACACACACACACACATATAGTAACTTTAAATTCAAAGTTTAAAATAAAAAGGAATTTACATATATTATATTTTAAAATTCACTATGGTGGTTGTTACATATTGTCATTAGTCTATTGAAAGACAAAAAAATGACAAAAAAGTGGCAGAATATTAAAAATGTCATTTCTTCCTGTAGGTACAAAGTTTGACAAGGCACTTGAAATGTAAACTTTTCTTCAGGAATCACAACATTTGCAGAATTCCATTATTAAGTGCTCACAAACTGATCTGAGTATTATTTTCTCATGGAATATGTTGTGATAATTTGGAAAATGATACATATTTTTCTTAGACAGAGCTGTATTTTTGCCAGTAATTTGTAATGGGAAGGTTTGCTTAAATGACTACAGTAAATGCAGAAATGTATTTTGCTAACTCTCCAAAACATTGTCATAATGGGTAGAACTACAGTACAAGTTCATGCAAAACTAATTCAAAAAAGGCAATTTGCCAAGTCTTATCAGTCTTTAGGTATAATTTTTGCTCCAACTATTCATTTCAAAATTTATTATTGAATAATTTGTCAGTAATTATTTTCTGTTTTGTTCATATATATCATATATATATGAAGTGGATTATATACATATATACATATACAGACACATGGCATCGCATATATTGGAACAATTCTAAAGACTGAAAGGATGATAAAATCTTAGTTGCAGTATCATTTTTCTCAATAGCAAATGGATCATGTCTTCTACTTTATATTATAGTGGTAATTTATATGCCTGTTTAAGGGAACTCATTTGTAACTAAAAATACAATAAAACTGAAATAAATGGCCAGAAATTTTTAATAGTTATTTAAAGGCAGGTAAATCTCTACTCCTGAGAATGTTCTGTATGAAAAGTATTTAATATAGCTTTTGTTCAATGATAGCCATTTTTAGGAATGGAATAAAATGATATCAATACATAGCATAGCTCAGGAAAATGAGGTGCTATATTTTCTATACACTATGGAAATTCTAACGTGAATAATAATATTAAAAGGAATTTTATGATATCAGTGATGCATTTTGGTTATTGACATCTATCCATAAAAGAAGACTTTTAGCCCTATGTAAGAATGTAAGTCATGGGTAGTGCTAGTGATTCTGAAGCATGGTTATTACCTTTATTTGTTTGACGGAATGAGAGAATGATAGTGGGAAAAAATGATATATTGTGTTTAAGATCATAACTGATCAACTTTAGGTTTCCTGACTTTAGTGTCCTTTTTTGCAATTAACATTCTTTTTGAAAAATGACAAATGTAATTTTATTATTGCAACAAGACATACACAAACATCTGTGGGTGACTTCCAAGGAAATTTCCACTTGTCTTGTTTTTTCTTAATCATTCTTAAAGTCTGCCATCACATGCCATGTGCTTATTTTTGGTTTAGAAGAGTTTTTAAAATGACTTGGTTGTTGTTTCTTCTTGTTTAGTATGATGACACCACACTTTAGTCTTTATAGTGTGGTCTGCATATGATTTAGGGAAATACATGTGAAATGTATCCAACAGATCTCTAAATGCCTTGTCTTCAGATGAGGTGTCTTATATCTCAAGGTGTCTTATATCTATCACTTAATCATCATATAAAAAAGAAACAGTCTTGAATGTTGTGGGCACAAAACATGTTTTATGGCAGTGGGGTACAAATCTATCACTGATCCTGACTCTGATGCTATCAGACATGATGGTATGTTTTGAGGCTTGTTAATCATATCAGCACAACCATCACAATTGTATAGCTAATAATCTGCCATAAGTAACCATACCAAATATATGAAAATATGAATTTATCAGCCAACATACACAGCTGTTTTTGAACACGTGTTTGAGTTTTTTTATAATGTTCAGTGTTACCTATTGCCCAAAGGCAGATTAGTGGTGATCATAAAGCTTCACATAGAAATGCTGTAAAATCTTTCCAGAATTGCATTACTCATATAATTACAGATAATATAGCCAACATGGTTGGCGCGTGTGCTGCACAATGTCTTGTCCTTTCATCTGCACCTACCTTCTTCCCTTAATATGACACTGTGTTTGTTTTGAAGCAGGGAGTGACTGTAGGCCATGGAGCGTGTGGTTGATAAGTGGAGCTTTGACAACTTGGGAATTGCCATCGTTTCTGAAGCAGCACAGACTGTTGTGTAGTATGACTTTAGACAAAATAAAGTTAAATGAATAGCAATTGGTAGATACAGTTAGCCTTTTCAAATCTTGTGCTTCATGCATCCTATTTGATGACTTTCTCTTCTTTCTGTGTTTAGTATTGGGTTTTTGTACACAACAAAGAAGTATGTGAAGTATAATCTCAAATATAAATAGAGACTACATGCTGCTCTGTATTCAAAATGAGGGGCAAAGACTGTAAGTGGAAATACTGATGCATTTTGAAAATGGATTTAGCTGAATTAACCTAAAGAACATTGAAATTTTTTAAGAAATAGTTTTTAAATAGATTATTTTATATTCACAAGGTATTTTCTTTTTTTTTAATATTTTATTTTTATTTATTTACTTGACAGAGAGACAGAGTGAAAAATGGGCACACCAGGGTCTCCAGCTACTGCAAGCAAACTCCAGATGTATGTGCCCTCTTGTGCATCTAGCTAACATGGGTCCTGGGGAATCAAACCAGGGACTTCTGGCTTTGCAGGCAAACTCCTTAACCACTAAGCAATCCTTCCAGTCCCAGAAATTTCTTTTACATGATTTTCCAGATTCTCAAAATCCTTCCTTACTTAAAAAATTTATTTGCAAGTGATATCATGAGAGAGTGGAGAGAGTATTTGTGCACCAGGGCCTCCAGCCACTGAAAACAAACCCCAGATTCATGTACCACTTTCACAAGGTATTTTCTTAACCAGATGTCAAAACCATAAAATATTTAAAAAATATTTCCTACACAAGATTTAAAGATGCAAAAAGTTTACACAATATATATCTAAATGAATGATCATAAAATATTGCACATAAAAACATCACTCTTGCTTGTTTCACCAATTGTCGTTAGTTTCAGTTGGGCCCCTTTTGGGATATGTTGGGTGATGTTTTCCTGTGAACCAGATACCAGCACAAAGGGGAAGGAGACCAACGCAGAGAAAAATCAACTCCTACCAAATCAGAGAGCCAGAGCCTCAGAGGCCCCCAACACCTCAGCACTGAAGCAGACCAAAAATGAACCCAACATGGCTCAGGGAAATTTTGCAGAAGAGGGGGCGGAAAGAATGTCAGAGTCACATGTTGGGTCATGATTTGCAGAGACATTTATCATACCAATAACTGTGGACTAACTCCATAATGCACGACCCATTTACATCAACAAGGAGGGTCCAATGGGAGGGGGTAGATCATAGATGAGCCTAAACAATGGTACCAAACTGCCTGTATATGCTGAAAAGAAAACTAATAAATTAAATTAAAAAAAAATTGCACATAGTATATTGTATTATAAGATATAAGATAACTATCTTTTTACTCAAGGTTGTGGCATAAATTTCTGTTGCTTTAATATGATAGAGAGTATGCACAAGACATGAAAAATTTGTGTCTCCACTCTGCCAAATGCTTTATTATACTTTTTGATTTTATATTATGAAGGAAGAATGATAGCATCTTTGGTGCTACATGGAAAAAATATAAATAAGTTAATGGGGAATTGTAATCAATAGGAATGTCATGTGCAATTTGAGTTATATCTTTGGAAGAGTCTGCTATCTCAAGACACAAGATTTCAGAGAGTAGCTAAACTAGAGTTTACAATTATGAACAAAACAGGCCAACATTATGAGCAAGTGGTGTATCTGATTTTTAATCATAAGCTTTGATTAGACTGAAACTTTCTTTCTGTTAGAAAGAATTGCTATATATAAGTAAAAGAACTTGATTTAAACACAGTATATTTCATTCAATTTCAAGAAAGAAAAGGAGGACTGTAGTGGTTTATAATTAGGTTTAGTAGTAAACTATTCAAAAGATAAAACTTAAAATTCAAACCCATAATTTTTTTTTATTTATAGTGATGAGTAAGCATAGTCAACAGTTTTATTTATGCTATTAATTGGCTTTATAGCTCTTTTTTAGTTATATCTAAGATGCAATCAAGTTGGTCATGCTAACATATACATTTTATTTTTCTTTGGGAATTTTGTAAATCTGCAGCTGATTATACAGTATATTCCAACCCAGAGAAAGCAAGTGAAATTTTCTGGTTCTGAGAATTTAAGCCAGGGCCTTGAACATGCTATGTAGGTATTCTATAGCTAAGCTACATTCCCAACCGAAACCCTGCTTATAGTTTTGAAGGGTTGTTAGGATGAGACTAGGTCTCACAATGTAACACTGGTTGTCCTCAAATTCCCAATAGTCCTCCTGGCCCATCCTCTAGAGAGGGCTAGGATTACAATTAGAGTCACCATGACCAATCTTCTTTATTGTTTTTATTTTTTTACTCTAAAATATAAGTAATAGATTTAAAAAAAATAACACTTATTTGTGCATGGGGTTGTGGGTCCATGTATGCATAGTATATAGAGGTCAGATCACAGAAGGTGTCCCTTCTTGGAGACAGAGTCTCTTGTCAATATAATAGAACTGTCAGTGTATAAAATAAAGTCAGACTAGCTTGTCCATGATTTATAGTCTCCTGTTTCTGTATCACATTGTTGTACTTGCATTGGGGTCATGGATGCAAGCACCACTTTACATCCTGCTTTATATGGGTGTCTGGGAGTTGAGCCTGGGACATAATGATTTACAAGTACGTGGGTTGTATCTGAAATGTCCTCCAAGGCTATGTTTTATATTCTTGGTCCCACCTGAGGAGCTAGTGTGAGTTGTGGAACTTATATGAGGTGGTGAGTGATGTGTTAGAGGAAGTCAGTTATTGCTGGCTTTCCCTCTAGGAGTATCCTGAGAGTCCTGGTCTCTTTGCTTCTTGGCTGTTGTGGGGTAAACAGCTGTGCTCTACTGTGCCTGATCAATCATGATGTTCTATCTCATAATGGGCCCATAAACAAAGGAGTCCAGTGACCATTCACTAAAACCATGACCCATTTAAAATCTTTCCCTCTTCAAGTTGTTATCTCAGGTACTGTACCAGTTACAGAAAGCTAACTCATTGCTTATATGTAAGGGAGGTTGTCATAGTGAGGCAGAAATGATTACCAATCTGGTAATACACAGAGGGATAACAAGACTTTATAGTTTCAAAGTTATAAATAATGCTTATAACAATAACAAATAGTACATATAAGCAATTATTTATAACTTCTAAAAATAAATATCAACAGGAAGTAAAAGCTTCAGGAAGTTAAAGAAAATTTATTTTTTCTTCCTACAAGTTCCTTGAGCATAAAGCACACTTCACCCTCTACCTGCGACACCTATTTCAGTATGCGTTCTAACCTACTTTCTACGAATATGTTCTGCAGTTTAAAAATTGCTTTTTATAGGGCCATTGTTATCATAGTACATAACATTACATCTACTTGAAGCACCATATCTTCAACACATATCCTTTATATTATTTGATAGGAACACACATAATATTTTTGTAGCTTAGATATTTTATCTATAAGGATATCCATTAGACAGAATATAGGTAACCAATGAAGTTAATCCTTATTTGAAAATAATTCTCCCAGCCATTTTGAGATCACATATGCAGCCCTGGCTCATATAACTGTCACTCCTATTCAGCTGTCACAACTCAATCAGAAGACCACAGCTGTCTGCTAAGAAGGATGGTGGTGTGGTATTGAGCAAAGACCTCATGCTCAGCTATCTCTAAGGAAAGAATGAGCATACCAGGAAAGCTAGTAGTCTCTCATGTCTTCACAGGTTTTGTTTATTCTCTCCTTTAAATTTTATAAACATAGACATTTCTTCACAACTTTTAAAAGCATAGCTTTTTTCATTTTGCAAATGAAGTATTTCTTGAATGCAAAGATTCCTCATACCTCTCTGAATATCTCACACTTTCATCAGTGATTGCCACAAAATAATTTATAAATGGTGGTAAAATTTTATTTTTACAAATATTTCTGCAGGAGTATAGTGTTCATGAATGGGTATATCAGTGTTAGTGTTCACATGTTCATGAGTGCACGTGTTTGCATATGTGTTTCCATATGTATTTGCATGTGTTTGGAGGCAGAGGGTACATTAGAAATCTTCCTCAGTCCCTCTTCACTTTACTTATTGAGGCTGGGACTCCCTCATGAACCCCAAACTCACTGATTCAGATAGTATGGAAAACCAGCTTGTCCTGGGATTGCCCTTGTTTCTTCTTCTCTGTACTGGATTACAGGTGGGTTGCCACTCAGCATCTATGTAGATACTGGAGATCGCAACTCAGGTCCTCATTTTTGTGGGAAAAGCACTTTATCCACTGAGCAATCTCCCTGACCATAAGTCAATGGTTTTCTCACCTTGATAATCATTTGAGCCATCATCCCTCCATCTGAAATGAAAATAAATACATAAATAAATAAAAAGTATTGAAAAGAGGCAAATCTAATTTCTAATTTAGCATTTCTAATTTGGCCACCCTCAAATATAACTCATGAGGAAAAAAAGAAGAAAGGAAACAAACCAAGATAGAAGAAAAAGCTCACATGTAGTATTGAACAAAAAAAAAAAAAAAAAAAAAAAGGCCAAACAGTGTTCCAAAGGACATGGTGGTGTTTGTATATTCTCAGTGTTCTAGAAATAGCCTATGAAGTATGTCCAGTCCAGATCAGTATTAAAAGTGTTCAGTAAAGAAAATGTTTCTGATACAGACAGTCTTATCTGTTGTGCCCAGTATTTTCATATTATACTCTTCTGTGCAGTTATAGCTCAGCTGCTTCACTCACTGCTTTACAATTGTTGTACATTGAGGTATTTTCCTTCATTTGAGCACATAGTTATTTTGAGCCTCCACTGAACATGAGTGCTGTGGGCACCTCATGATGTTCTTTCTATCTACCCAACTACCCAACTGTATTAAATTATTATTATACATTATTTTTTACTTGACACTCCTGTGCATTACTTCTGAGAATTCTATGCAATGCTCACATTGTCTATCTAGCCTCAGAAATGTCAGGAAGACATGGCCATTAAAATGTAGATTTGACAATAGGAAAGACCAAGTTAGAATTATTTGTAAATTGTTAACTTCAGATTTAATTCTGATTTCAATTTGGTATAAAGTGTTAGACTATTGTAAAATATAGAATGAGTTCTTAAGAATAAAATGTTTGTTCTTTTTATGACTATTATGCACTGTTTTTGAGACTCCCTGTGTGTGTGTATGTACAGGATGTGTTTTGTGTGGTGTGTATGCTATGTTTTGTATTCACGTGTGTGTGTGTGTGTAGATGCATGCATCCCATACACATGCATGAGCTTGAGGAAGTCACAAAATAATGTTGAGTGTCCTCTTATCATTCATTCTTGAGATGGGGTGGGGTCTCTCTGTCACTGGAGTTACTGCCCCTCAGTGAGCCGCCAGCAGTTCTTTAGTATCTACCCATCCTTTCTAGGGACAGGTGATGTAGATTGCATTTCCATGCTTAGCTTTTTGTGTGGGCTCTTGCAAGTTGACCTTTATGATCTCCAGCCTGAGAAAGCCTCATGCTTAAGTGGCAATTACTCTTAACCACTAAATCCTCTTCCCAGACATAAGCTTACTTTATTTTTAAAATACTGTTTTTATTTTATTTATTTGAGAGAAAGAGAGAGAAAATAAGTAGCAGATAGTGAGAATGGGCACATCAGAGCCTCCAGCTGCTACACATGAACTCCAGATGCATATGACTCTCAGCATCTGTCTTCCATGGGTCCTGGTGAATTGAACCTGGGTCTTTTGGCTTTGTAGGAAAATGCCTTAACAGCTAAGCCATCTTTCCAGACCCTATAGTTTTACTTTAAATGTACTCTTCTCTATGGCCATATGTGATTAATTATCCCAAAGGCAATAGTTTCTCTTGTCTACTTGTTTCCCCTATGACTCTTCCACTTTCATTGTTTTTTATTTTAGTTACTATTATTATTTGCATGGAGAAAGAAAGAAAGAGAGAGAGAGAGAGAGAGAAAGAGAGAGAGAAAGAGAGAGAGAATGGGTATGCCAGGGACTTTAACCACTGCAAATAAACTCCAGATGCATACATCAGTTTGTGCATCTGGCTTCTTTATGTGCCTACTGGTTCCTTAGGCATTGTAGGCAAGTGCCTTAACCACTGAACCATCTCTGCAGCCCCTGACTCTGCCAACTTCTTGCATATCCCCCTAAGTTCCTCTTAAGAATAATGTTTACAAGGAATTCAACAAATAGTTCCTGTTTTCCTGAAAACCACAGGGGGTATCCCTGAATAAGCTCTTATGTAAATGACTCAACCATACTTCCTTAAAATCCCAAATATTTAGAAGTAGGACATTCCATTCTTTTATATTTAGAAGTTACTCAGAAATATTTGTGGACGTTTTCTTTTTAAATTTTTTTTAGTTATTTTCATTGTACACATTAATGAGTATAGTGTGATATATTAATTAATGCATGTATACTTTATACAATTACCAAGTCAGGACAGCTGACATTTCTATATTTCAAAAATTAGTGTGATTAACATCAATTAATTTTCCATATTTATGTAGCCCAATGCATTTTAGTACATATCTACCATATGTGCTAATCAAATCAGTATACTTATTGTTTCTTGTCCTTATCATTACATT